>NC_134106.1:32422500-32747500 GCF_040939455.1 Microcebus murinus | reverse complement strand
ATTATTATCACCATATGGAATTATCAGTCTCTATAAGAATCTTGTGCGTGAATCAGGCCAGGCTGGGGAAGATTGTTCTTATTCTCTCTGCCACCACCTTGGTTCACGTTATAACCAGCAAAGTCGGATTTGGGAAATAACTTTATAAATGGTTTATTTACCTAGTTCTCACCTCTATAAGCCCATTCAGAAGCAGATCAATCTCTCTTGCTGTGAAAAATTTAGTGAAATTTTTCCTAAATTTCCCTTGTGAAAAATGTAGTCTATAATTCAGAATTCTCATGTGTACACACATACCCCAGAATAGCCGTATGCCTTTTTCATATCTAAATTCTATTCATTCATTGCATCCTTTCTTTAAAGTTTTACTGTTCATCTAAGCCCAAAGTGACTTCCTTCTTCTCATTGTCTGCATGACTTTTGGCTTTGAAGCACCCTTTCTATAACTTAACATTTTTTTCTGGATGTTTATTTTTAATCCTTAATGAACTTGTGGGTGCCCCCAGGGTGAGAAACCAGACTTTTCATTGTGCAGTGTGTTCTGCATTGGTCAGGCAAGGAGTATATCTGTAAACAAACCAATAGCTCTCTCTCAGACATTCTGGGAAGAATTCAGGAATCTATTTGCTCTGTTAAGTTGCCCTTCAGTCCATTTTATGCATACTCATTTCAAGACACGTGCAAGAGAATGCCTAAACCTACTGTTTTAGGGGCAGTGTCAGGTCAAATGGAGCATAGATGGCAAAGGGTCGGGGAAATGAGTGTGCAGAAATAACAATGAAATCCTATATTCCCTGGCCACTGATCCTTACCCTAATGTTTTGTTTCTCTACTGTTTGTTTGTGGGCAGGAAAAATGGGAATTCTGAGGTCCAGATCTTAATGTGCAATTTTGGTTAAGTTACTCAAGTTTTCTGAGCTTTCATTTCCTCATCTGTAAATTCAATCAATTAATACTTATTCCATTGCATTGTTGAACAGGCTAAACAGGATAATGTCAGTACAACAACTTGCAAAATGCCTAGCTTAAAATAGTCACTCAAGAGATCTTAGTCCCCACTTCCCAACTGTAAATTAGTCTTGGGGTCATTGTAGAAGAAAGGGGAAGGAGAGTGACTATAACTTTTTATTTAGGATATCATTCATACTGACATTGAATTATGGGTTATAAATTTTGAAAATGGGAGATTTAATGGCAACTGTGATTATCTATTTTTGAAGAGTCATGCTTTTGCTGAGATTGACCCAGGTAGCAGACCTGTGGGTGGAAAGTAGGTGTAAATCATTCAAGACAGCCTTGTATATTACTAAAGGGATAGAATCACATATGCTGAGAGAAATTTAATTTTGCAGTTGACATTTCCCTTTTATAAGCTCACTCTTAAAATTCCAACAACCAAATACAATAATAACAGCTTTTTAAAGAGACATCCTTCAAAGCAAAACTAATAATGTTGATGACAATAAGCATTTTAGCATTTCTGGACTTCCTTCAATTTATAGTTGGTGACGAAAAATATAGTTGATGACATAATTTAATTCCCCCCCCAAATTTGGTTGGATAAGTTTCAATGGGGACTGTAAGAGTAATGTTGGTATTTTGTAAGAATTCCATTTTTTCCTTTGTATTCCCACAGCATCTCTCTTGATAAACCTCTAGGGATTTTCCTTCCATTCACTAGTAGGTGAGGCAATTTGCTATCCCTTCCTATGTTAAGATTAAAGTCAGAGATAATGACTTTCCATTGTTACACTGGGGAAATGAATGAAACAACAACATATCATCCTGGCTTTATTAACTACAGGGGAGGAAGTATCTTCAGCAAGATTCCCTAGAATCCAGACTTATTCTGGAAGTGTCTTCAGCCCAGAAAGAATGCAGGAAAATGTTGCAATTTCCAAGTATAGTTGTACACTTTTAAGAAACAGTCATTCTTGCCTAAAAGCCTAAAGTGGTAAAGAGAGGAGGAAAAATCAGAGGAGACAGAGCACTCTGGAAGTCAAGCACAAGAAAAATGAATATCTCTTGCCCTCTCTGGGGTGGTCAAGCCCACGGAATATGGAATCCAGCTGTCTTTGATGTTTGTCTTTGCAGTATTCTTTATGAAGAAAAATCTTCAGCATGACAAACAGTGTGATTTCCCAAAGGGAGGGAGTTTGTGGCTTCTTAAAATGGAAAGTGTTACATGTGCTTGAGTAAAGCTGATTAATGATACTTACTTGTAAATTTTGCCAAGGTTAACAGATCCCTGTGGTAGAACATATACACAAATTATAAGAGATTCAGCATCTGAGGCTTTTCCCTCCTCTTTTTTTTTTTTCTTTTTCTTCCCCTTAGGAGTTCTGTGACCATATATAGCCATGGCATCAGTTTACAGTCTGTAGGATTAAAGTTTTCTGTTTAGATTAATAGATGAAAGTCTGGAGTTGAATGTGATTATTATAAATATTTCTTGATTTCTGGTAGCAAGCTGTCTAATCCTTCCTGCCTTAAGAGGGACTTATCATAATTTTCTTCTTTTTAAATTGCTTGGCCTTTGCAGCTGTGCCTTGGAAAAGCATCTCATTTTCTCTGAGGAGAATAAACAATGCTTATAAAATAAGACATGGGTAGGACATTACATCCTGATTTCGTGTACGAATATAGCCCTGCTTTTGGTTCTCAGCGCCTGGCCCAGGAGACCAGCTTGAGACCTGGTTCTGTTGTAAAACTGTGTTGTCTGGCTGCAGGGCTGCTGCCACAGCAACGAGGAATCAGTGATGTCACAGGCTCAGCATCTGCCTGCCAGAGAAAGCCTTTCCAGAGAACAGGATCAACTCTGTCTGCTCAGAGACAATTTTGCATATCTCATCCCCCTAAAATACAGTTTAACCTTTAATTCTTTCATGTTCCTTCTTTAAATATATTTGCCTCTCTTTGTTCTATCGCAAGAATCAGATAAAATCTCATGCTAATAGCAAGAGCTAGGATTTATTGAGCATTTACTATGTGCAAGTTAACTGTGCATGATGGTTTACTTTTGGTATCTCATTTAGTCCCTAGAAAAACCCTAAGGGGTAGAAGATCTTATTATCTTCTGTGTTTTAGGAATGAGGAAATCAAGTCTCGATAACATCGTAGTCAAGTTTTGCGAGCACCAAAGCCCATGTTCATTCACAATCATCGGACACTGTGTGACTTTCCCAGTCAGATCCGTGATAGGCAATAGGATTGCCCTGGGCCTCTGCCTATCAGCCTCTATTTTCCTTTATTTTTCTTACCCTGTTTCTGAAGTCGTGATGTTTATATAAAAAACAAAGATGAAGGAAGTTCACTTCAGGAATTTTCTTCTATTTTGTCAAAAGCTGATCCCCAGACTGGAAGGAAAACATGAACCTATACCTGACATCCAGGCTTTTGTGTGAAGACAAAAATGGATGTGAATGGGATCATTCCAGAGTTTGGGCAAGGGACCACCAGTGTCCTTCTTAGAAATCCCTGAACTTTGGGCATAATTTTGGAAAAGAGATCATTGCTAGTTATTGCCCCCACAAAACAAACCTTTCTGAAAATGATAAGGAACGTCCCTTAGGTCTCCCAAGTCAGAAAATGAAATACAGGTGGTCTTTATAGCTATGGATGTTCAGGGCGTGGCTTCCCATGACAACTCATGTGCTAAGTTATGCTAAATAAAATGCATTGAACTTGGAACCATGAGCTTTGGGGTTTAGTTTCTCAATATCCTCAGTTACTAAGCTTTGCTGACCTTCAGTTTCTTTTTTTGTAAAATGGAGGAGATAATAGTATAGCATTAGTAATACTGTTATCATAATTAAATAAGAATACAGATATGAAAGTGCTTTGTAAATTGTAAAATACTAGAGTCGGTATTTTCATTGTAAGTTACCGTTCCAAGAATACAGTAGAAGCTTTCTTTGCTTTCATTCTAATATATTTATTGAATTGGTATAGTTTGTAAATTTAAGATATTTTATAATTCATTATTCGAGTTAAACATACTTTTAGCAAGAAGCTCAAGTCAGTTTGATAAGAATAAGATATCTAAGAAATAAAATTTTCACCAAGATGTTGTGTTAGACTCAAGGAGAGGTTAGACTGTGACTTCCACAGGAAAAAGCAAAATCATCTAAAAAGCAACACTAGGCAAATGAGACCAACACACAAGCTTGAGGCGAGATGAAGAGGAAAAGAAAAGAGGCATTGGAGAGCCTTTGCCATACAAGTAGTTGGGGTGGGGGCTGTTGCTGGGAAAAAGGTTGGAAATATAAATTGAATCCTTAGGGATCTGTGTCCTTTCCCCTGTTTAACTTCTATAAAAATGAGCCCCCAGAATTCACCAATTTAGGTTATGATTCTAGAACAAAGTCTGAAAGGGTTATCACTTCTGCCCATAAAGTGACTAAGTGACAAGCGTAGAGAAAAGAGAACTTTGTCCTGAATTTTAACTGGCATCCTGTTAAATATGTTGCCATATTATCCAGAATT
Organism: Microcebus murinus; assembly: GCF_040939455.1. Classification (NCBI taxonomy): domain Eukaryota; kingdom Metazoa; phylum Chordata; class Mammalia; order Primates; family Cheirogaleidae; genus Microcebus; species Microcebus murinus. Next base: position 32,743,015 of record NC_134106.1, on the reverse strand, counting down.
TATAAATGTGCAGTTTATTATAATGCCGTATCTCCCGATGCCATGTGTTCTAAGACTCACAGCGACACATCAGGTTATGTGGTTATCTCAATTTCCTACATCTTCTGTGGTCTTTACTTCATAGATCTTTATTCTTTTTTTTTTTAATTTCAGCATATTATGGGGGTACAAATGTTAAGGTTACATATATTGCCCATGCCCCCCCACCCGCCTGACACCCGATAAATGTTATTCCTATATGTCCACTTAAGTGTTGATCCGTTAATACCAATTTGCTGGTGAGTACATGTGGTGCTTGTTTTTCCATTCTTGAGATACTTCACTTAGTAGAATGGGTTCCTTATAGCACTATCCCAGAGATATCAAACGGAGAGATACATTCTGACTCATTTCCTCAGTGTTTCTAAGCAGATTTTTGTTTCATTTCTTTTCTCCACCAGCAGTGATAATATGTAGTTCCTTCTCAGAATGTTCAGCTCTCAAAATTGGCTGCCGGGTTTAACCCACAGATGATTCCCAAAATTGCCTTTGGCCAGTGGTTCAACAGTTTAACTGGAAAGACATGTATAAGATATGCTGAAGTAAATCCAAACTGACTTGCCAGGCCTTTGTTTTCTTCATACTCCGTGATATTGGTGCTAACAAGTATTGAAATGGCTGACAGCCATAGATAGGTGGACAAAGGGCTGGGAGCTGGCTAATCCACAACCCAATAAACATTACTTAAACAGCTGAGATTTGACTGGAGCACACTGAAACATCCCCAGACAACTGATGAATGTGAAAAAGAAAACAAAACTCCTAATGTTAGCACTGCTGAATCTATTGTTTTTCTTAGTGTGGATTTGTTGAAGTTCTTGCACATTAACAATGAAGAGATTATGTACCAATACTTCAGTTCCCCAGTTAATATTTTATGTGCTCAGCTAATGGTCATCATGCAGTTGTTCTATCCCTTAGCATTGAGGTTGCAGACACACCAGTTACAACTCAGCCTAGATGATGACAATGTGCAAGTGCTAAGAAAAACAATCATACAAAATGTTCCTCAATTTTAATAATAAGAGAATTCCAGTTTTTTCCAATAAAACTAGCAAATCCCAGTTCTTCCCAATAACATTTAAATACAGAATATTAAATAGATTACGGATAGAATTTGGGGTTTAGGAAGAACTAAAATAGCTTACTTTGAAACTCCATGTCAAAATGAATTTATTTTTATTTTTGGCATGATTACTAAAATAATTTAGACATTGTTTACTAATTTTAGCAAAACAGATGAGAAAATCTTTCATGATATTATTGTGACTAATAAGGGTGCACATGGCCTGGGTACTAAAATTAATTTTCTGTAGTTGGACATCCACAAAAAAATTGATAATTGATTCAGCATCAAACCATGAGTAGTCCTTAGAAAAAGTGTTAGGGATTTGTCCTTAGGTCTAATAATTTCCACATTTTTATCAATGGTTACAAGAAGTAACAGATTAAGTACTTAATTAGATCTACAGATAACAAAAAGTTGGGAGGAATATGTAAATATGCATGGTAGATTAAAAATTCAAAATGTTCTTGATAGGCTGAAACACTTCACCTAAACCAAAGATTTAAGATTTAATAGGGATAAGTATAAAGGCCTGAATTTAAGTTTTCAAAAAATATCAAGTACCCAGTAAGGATGTGGAAGGCCTGGCATGGCACCAGTTCTTGTGAACAAGATATGGGGGCTTTTGTTGTCGTCAAGCTTCCTGTGAGTCACCGGTGTAATGTAGCTGTGAGCAAAAGCTACTGTAATCTTAGACTACATTTTAACAGAAGTGGTATATACAGATCCTGAGATGTTATTGTCTCACTACACCTTGTACTGGGTTGACCACAGCTTGAGTATCAGATTCCATTTTGGACCTGCATATTCAGATGTCGTTGACAGTCTGGAGGCATCTAGATGGCCAACAGTTACGGCAGAATGGCACACACTGATAACACATGGACATTTGTCACACTTTAGGGTGGGATTTTGGTTTTCAGCTAGGCAAGGAGAAGACTGCATGGCTTGGTACATGGTGTTTCTGTTGGAAGAAATAGTTTAGCACTATTTATCAGAAAGAAGCAGAGCAGGAGCAGAAACAGGTAACTCAGTTATGGGAACAGGGGCACGTGGGTATCATGCATGCAGAGGTGAAGCAAAAGTCAGAGTTAGGTGTTGGAATAGTTACAGTACAGTGTCTGAGAAGGGAAGTGTCACTCAGTGACAGGAAATTGCAGGTTGGCTGGATAACATAGTCAGAAGCAGATTTTGAACTATAGATGATGTTTGATGTCCAGGAAATAAACAGAGGCAGAGACTCAGAGGCAAACCAAGGAGACCAGAAGTGGTACATCGGAGTCCAGCACAGGTGAGAGAGCTGGGACTGTGGATCTCAGATGATGCCACCTGTCCGGCTGTTCGCAATGGGATCGCTTCTCTGTGGGAACCAGCACACTGGCAGTGGGTTGGGCTCTCCAGTAAGACCTTGTGATTCTGTAGTTTTGTGAAAAGTCCCTTTGAAATCACCGAGAACCTCAGTAATTCTGTTCTCTTTTTCGACAACCCACTTTCAAACTTTTAAAAATCAGATGCCAAAGGATAAACTCTGGTGGAATTTTACAATGTTTACTTTTAAGATATGTAGCCTAAAACTGAAAGATGAAGTCCTGCTAAGAAGACTTAAGATTGATTAAACTTGTTAATTGCTGTCATTGGATTGCTGCAACATACTTTTAAAAAATTCCTTAGCAATAACAAAATATCCTTAAAATGTAAACTGTATTTCCATTGACATTTTCAAATGCCACTTATGAAAAAAACAAGCATGACAATACCCAGAAATAATGTAGAGAGCTCATAGCTCTGTATGGAACAGAGATAGTAAAGAAGGTACTGGAATTAAAGGAACAAAAACAAAAAGACCTATTTTTGGTCTGAATTTTCCTCCTTGCTGTCTAAATGACCTTGAGCGAGTTACATAATCCTCTTTAAGCTTGTTCCCTCATCTATAAAATGAGGATAATCACATCTGCAGAACAGTGTATTTGTGAGGCTAAACTTAGAGAATAAACATGATAATTAACATTTATTTCACACTTTATAATTTATAAAGGAATTCTGGCATATATTATTTCATTTGTTCCTCATGATAGCCTCATGAGATAGCTTTCATTATTATTGGTTTTCTATTCTTATTTTTCTGGTGAAGTTACTTCTTCCAAGATCACACGTGGACAAAACTTAAGTTTCATTCAACATGCACCCCGTAAACACGTAACTACTATGTGTCCACAGTACTTTAGGAAGCGCTAGCAACTACAATGATAGTAAAACTAAAAGCTAACACTATTGAGTGCATATTACTACATGCTGCTCTAAGTGCTTGTGTGTATTACTCATTTAACAGTGCCATGATAAGGTAGGAACTCTTCTTATGCTTATTTTATAGACAGTGAATATAGAGGTAGAGGAGGCATATCTATTACCAGTTTTCAGGGAACTTGTAACTTGTAATGTATTGAGGAGGAATGAAACTCTGATTCTCTGGCTCCAAAATCTTTTTTTATAATTAATATTTTAATGTTATTTTAATATTAATATTTTAAAGCCATTTTAGACTCTCAAGTTTAATGCAAATGAATGATATTTTTGTCTGTGCAAATGTAGATATAGACAGGTCATCAGCCAAACAGGAAACCTGACCTGTGCCTTCTTCATGGGAAGGAATAAAGCAGTAGAGGTCTTCCAGAGGGGTCTCAGAGTCCAGAGACTCCCCACTGTAGGGACCTCCCAATGGTGTGATTATGTCTGAGAGCAGAAAAATAGATTATTTGGTCACAAATATTATATCTAGGTGAAAAGTGAAATGGGTAATTAATCATTCCTCTGGTACGTGTAAATGCCAGGTATTTAGATAATTTAAACACATAAATCACAAATTTTATTTTCCACAGGTTTAGATGTTTGAATCTATACAGACATAGCTCTGAAGCAGATCCACATTAAGTATAAAATATCTTATATCGATATATAGGTGGTAGAAGGACCACCAAATCGGGTGGTAAAAAGTCTGAATTATTGTCCCACTTTTATTTTTTTGGTTTAGTCATATGTAAAATGTGGGTACAGTATCTTCCCTGCCTACCGTGTGGCTTTCTGAGGTTCAAATAAGGTGACACATTTAAATACACTCTAAAAATGGTAAAGTACTGTAAATAACCCATGGAGAACATGGCCAGTGTGTGCCAGTCCCAGAGTGGCGTCAGGGTTGAAAGAATACATGCCATGCAAAACAATAATACCATAAAATAACTCAGTGCTTTATTTGATTGCTTGATTAGAAAGACATGTGCTCCAGTAATAAATTTTAAAATCTCTCGTTTCTTCTCCCATCTGTTAGTTATAGCTGCATACATCCTGAAGATGATCCTTTTTCCCCTCAATTAAAGAAAATTTAAATGTAAAATATTATATCCCTTTCTCTTCCTTATCCTCATCACCTTATTCTTTTCTCCTAATTTGCTCCGTAAAAGTGACTCAAGAAATGGCCTGGCAAGTAAGGTCCTTCCTGGAGGGCAGGCTCCACTTTCATGGGCAGAGGAAAAGAAGTGCTGTGAGAAGGGAGTTAATTTTAAAAAAAAATTTTTTTTCCCATTGAATTATTTGTAAATGAATGGGGGTAGTAGGGAGAACAGCTGGTTCATTTGTTATCTGTCACACAAAAGTAATTTATGTTTATCTGAGCACAGAAAAATTAAATTGAAAATATTTGGACATATGAACAGAGCAAAATAATCGTTTAGGGCAAGAACAAAAGAAGTTATTCAATTTTATTAGATTGAGAGGTTTTTAGATGAAAAACTTCTAATTTTATTTTGTTTTACTTGCTGTATTCTGCAGCTTATTGTATTTACATTTTTAATGAATCAATAAAGTATATAACCCTAAAAAGCAAAACTCTTAGTAATTGGATAATTCCAGTGAGGTTTGAAATGTTTGAGACTTGATGATTTAAGAGCTACTTTTTTCCTAAATTGTTTTGTTTCATGTTCTAATCTCTTAATTCATATGTTGATCATTGAGAAAAATAATATTAATTGATATTTTTTGTTTAAATTGACTGCTATTTCTTTTAAAAGATCTAAAAATTATGCTATAATAACAAACTATTATCAGGGAGTTGCACATTTTTAATATCATATTGAGAGAAAAATAAAAGTTTTTTAAATAAAAACTGTCTTTAGTGCTAATGGACACAGAAGTAACAAGGTGAAAAAAATCCAGGGTAATTCTAATTAATCATTTTTAAAAATCATGTATATTGTGCTTTCATTTTTTTTTCTTCCCATATTCACAGGCACAGATGTAAATGCTACAAAAAAATAAATCTCCCTTCGAAAATTTCTTGCCCTACTGAATAGGGCAAGTCACATTATTTAATGTGACTGTCCAGAATCAATCAACTTTAAACAAATGAATGTTACAACTCAGGGCCCAAATACAAAGCCATATTTACTGCATTGGCACAGTCCTAATAACAATTGGTTATAAATAATGCAAGGAAGCCAGTGTGTTACCACCTGCCACAAGGTGCAGATCTAAAGGAAGTCTCTTGCTCTGATGGGCTTGTTTCCATACATATTTGAAGAAATACATTGTCTATGGTAGAAATAAATACGGAACAACCAACATGGCAGTAAGACATGCTTTTTTTGAGCGATTGCTTCAGGGTGGTTCGGGATATAATAATAATAATGTTTTTTATTTTTTAATCATTTACCATGTGCCAGTTAACTTCTTTTGGATCATCTGTGATCTTCACAAGGACTCCACAAACAAACTCAGAGGGCTGTGTGTAGCTTACTTGCATTTAAAGCACCTAGTTTAGTAGTGGCACAAAATAAGTGGTTAAGTAAATATTAGGTGCTATCATCATCACCATCCAAGGAGTTGTTTCTTATCTTTTTGGAAACAAGCTTCAACTTTTCATTCAAAAAATAAATCATGGCTTGGTGGGGTGGTTCATGCCTGTCATCCTAGTACTCTGGGAGTCTGAGGCAGGAGGATCTCTTGAGTTCAGTTGTTGCAGGCCAGCCTGAGCACTGAGCAAGAGCAAGACCCCATCTCTACCAAAATTAGAGAAAAATTAGCTGAGTACAGTGGTGCATGCCTGTAGGCAGCATCAGCTGTGGTATCTGAGTCACCAAGACACCACATCTATACTGATATGCAATTATAACTGTCATATGAAGATGTGTAATTTTATTAATGTAGCATTTAAAAATATTTTGTATTTGCTGTCCTATATGTTAAAAAACAATTGGTAGCACAATAATAAATCCTTTCTTCTTTTCTTCCCTGTGATAGTTGGTCATTTGCCTGGTTATGTTAGTCTTACTTAAGATTCCTTAACCTTTTCATATACAAATAAATCTGGTCTGTCATTACTTAAACTAACACTGTTTTTTGTTTTTCTGGGACTCACCTGTACATATCTTTTTCATTTTCCAGTACCTCTTAGAATGGCTTCTAATCTTTCCTCTGATATCCACAATTATTCATTATAAGAAGATATAAACATCTATCTAGTGCAATCATTATTGCAAAATTACATATTTAAACACAATATTTTCTTATAAATTAATTTCTTTTATATTTCATTTATATTACAATCTGGGCATTGTAGGCATGTATTTGCCTTTAATTAGGGATGCAGGTAAGTTTCATTATCTAGCAATTTCATTTCAGGATATTAAAGAAGCATGTTATAAAACATTCATTATAAAGAGGAATTAGATCTGATAAGATTGATAGACATCATTCTAAGCAAAACTATAGAACGACTGCTAATGTAGAACCAATCCCATAAACATTCATATTTTACTCATTTTTTAAGGCAAAATTTCTCATGAGATAATACTATGTAGCTGGTATTGAATGTGATTTTTAAAAGATTATTAAATTAAACAGGGGAGCAAAATAATTTCCTTTTGAGATCTCTAAGAACTAGCCATGGGGAACTTGAAGGGATTGCCGTTCCTTCAGATTCAATAGAAATAAAGCCACAGAAGTACTGTTTGTTCCTACTATCATGGACCCTGTTTTTACTTACGGACCTGTGTGGTCTGGGCAGACACCTGTTATGGGTAAATTGCAAGATGGAGAGGAAATGACCTGGGAACATGGTGAAGACCTGGATAATGTTGTTCTGTGGAGTTATGACTAAAGAGCAACAGAGAACTGCACAAGCTTTTAAGCAGGGAAGTGACATGATCAGGCATTTATTTAGAAAGATAATTAAGGCATAATGTGGAGGACTGTTTGGAGATGGGGATCAGCTGGAGGAAAAGAACCAGTTTAGGGAGTTGTTATATTTAGATTTAACAGAGTAGCAATGGGTGTAGAAAGGTGGATGTGGATTTAAAGCATATTTGGAAAAGAGAATTGATCAGACTTGATGTCTGATAGAGTATGGGAAGGTGAGGGAAGGAAGCAGGAGAAAGACCTAGAAGTAATGATGATTCTAAGGTCTGCACCTTGAGTAAATGTACATTCACCAAGATAGAAAATACAAAGTACAAATTTAGTTTATAATTATGGGAGCATAGAATTTAACTTCTACCAAAAAAAAAACAAACAGTCTTTTGCAGTGTTTTAATATATACTGAATGTTTGAGGAATGCAACTATCACATAAATCAAAGGAAAATCGTACTTTATTTGGTTTATAACTTTGTCAAGAATTGTTCACAATTTTGGAAAATCACATTACCCAAGGCAGTATCTGAGTATGGTATCTGAGCTGTGGTATCTGAGTCACCAGGACACCACATCTATACTGATATGCAATTATAACTGTCATATGAAGATGTATAATTTTATTAACATATTATATTATTAATAACTATTAAATTTACATAGCATTTAAAATATTATTTATTTGCTGTCCTATATGTTAAAAAACAATCGGTAGCACAACAATAAATCCTTTCTTCTTTTCTTCCCTGTGATAGTTGGTAATTTGCCTGGTATATAGAGAAGAACAATTAGACAAGCAGTCATAATATTGTGTGATAAGTTTTATGAGAGCGCAGGGACAAGCTTGCTTTTCTGGTTGCTGAGTGGGCAGGGGCAGTCCTCCCTACCCATTATTGTATGGCCACTTAACACATAGGGCATTTGGTCTGCTTCCATGATTCACAGGGGCTGCAGATAACAGCATTAAGTAGAGAAACATCATGCTGTTCCCAGTCTATGGGTAATGAGGCACCTTATAGATTAGACTACTTCATGATGAGGTTTGATTGCACTTCAGACTGTCTTGATGGGGCACTAGACTAAGTCCCTTTATATCAAACTGCCAGGTCCTGAATCTTGTTTCGAAATTTTCATAGTAATATTAAGACTACTTCTTAAAAACCGAAAACAAAAATACAGTTTCTTCAAGGGCTCTACTAATATGCATGACAATTTTAAGTATTGAAAGAAGTGAAGTGTTCACATATAGATTCACAGATTTGAAATTAGAGCCCGAAGCCCTCTTACTTCACAATCAAAAACTTGTAATTTCACACTTGAAGTAACCAGCACACATAAATGCCTAGATGGCTGGCCACAACCATCCAGTTTATTATCTGAACTGCTGGAAAGCGCTTAATGCCCAGTGTGTTTAGAGAGTGTCTTACCTATTAAGCTCCATTAGTGAACGAGGGTCTCTTGAATTCGCTGTTAACACCCTGCTGAGATGGTTTCTGCTTTTCTGCTGTTGGGAAATCTTCAACTTAGCCCCTTGCTGCACCTCTTTTCTCTGCTCTATCTGATGTCACCGTAGACAAATAAGAGTTTCCTGCCAGTGAACATCTGAAGACCCGGGATAAATTTGCTCTTTTTGTTGAATGAGATCAACACAAGATCCACAGGCTATTTTTGTACTCATTTTACCCTGACCCTCCAAATGTCTGACTCACGATTTAGCCTTGAATGATTTTCTAGATTTACCAGGGGGTGCCCTGTTAAACCATCACACTGTGTGGCCCCAGGAGAGGGTGTTGGTCCAATGGCAGGAAAGCAGACCTTGCCCTAGTATTAGGGGGATCTTCGTAAGAGCTAAGGTCTTGTGGAGTAGTGGGTGGGCTGAGCCTCACAGTGGTTAAAAGTGTGATGTGGAGTCTAGAATTAGAGTTCTTTGGGTTTAATGTCTAAACAGCTTTGTGACCTTGAGCAAGTGACTGAACTTCTGTGTGCCTCAGTTTCCCAATCTATAAAATGAGAGAAATAATAGTGCCTACCCCATAGGGTTGCTGAGAATGAGGCACAAATAATACAAGTAAAGGGCTTAGAAGAGTAGCTGCCACATAGTAAATTCTAAGGAAATGTTAACTATCTTTATTATTCAGCCAGGTGCAGGATAACCACCTGTCACAGATAAAGAGCTCTTACATAAATGCCTGTTAGCCTAACTGCATGTAAATATATAAGCTATGCCTAACTATATTTATTTTTTACAGCTTCAATTTCTATACTATGCACTTACGTCAAGAAACAACAGGGTTGGAACTTGGCCCTACCTCTTATGAGCCATATAGCTTTTCTTCATTCATTCTGCCATAGTCAGTACTCATTATGTATCTGTTTAACTTCAACTCTGGTCAAAAGATATTTAATGTTCCAACCAGCATGCAATTTCTTGGTGTGATGTTAGAACATGATTTTTAACAAAGCTCACCTTGCAAAAGCAGCAACAGCAGTGATATTTTATACTATGTAAAGCACATCTTTGCTTTTGCCTTTATACTCCCACTGCACTGGATTCATACCTCTAGTGTAGGACTTAATGGTGCTATGTTGTATATTTTGACTTCTGCAACCTTAGAGGTTCTTAGTTCACTACTAAGGCCTGTTGATGTTTTTCCTCCTATATATCTCCCAAATCTCCCCACTTCTCTTATCTCTACTTGCCCCTAAACCAAGCTGCTGTAACACATATGTAGCTGGCTTTTCTCCACCCCCTCCAGCTGCCTTTTTATTTCTTCTCCACCCAGAATCTGGAAAGATCCCTCATCCCTCTTCATAAAGCCTTCCAATGCTGCTTCCCATTGTACTCAGGATAAAAACTGCTGTTCAGACTTAAAAGGCTTAAAAGGCATGTATTACCGGCATTGTGGAAGAAAAATATAATGTGAGTCATGTATGTAACTTTAAATTTTCTAAGAACTATCTTTAAAAAACAAAAAGAGATGAAATTAATTTTAGTAATATATTGAAACCAATATATCTAAAATGACATTTCAACATGTAATCAATATACAAAATTATTGAAACATTTTTATTTTTTCCACAATCTTCAAAATAAAGTATTTTGTATTTATAGCCTGTTTCCCTTTGAATTAGCCCATTTCCAGTGCCCAATAGCTACATATATGCTAGAAACCCCTTCCCCACCTTTAAGTTCACTTTCACTTCCTTCCTGCCCAATCCCAGCCTTACACGCTGACCTGGTTTCAGTTCCTCCTAACCACTGTGCTGTCTCCTATTCTAAGGCTTTTGCACAAGCAAGCTGTTCCACCCCCTTCCACCCCCACCCCTTTGTCCAGTGACTTCTCTCACTTGCCTCTCAGATAAAAGTGTCTCTTACTCTGTAAAGCGCTCCACATGTCTCTCTGTCTTGTAAACAGGATCTCACTCTGTTGCCCAGGCTAGAGTACAGTAGTGTCATCATAGCTCTTTGCAACCTCCTACTCCTGGGCTCAAGCAGTCCTCCTACTACAACCTCCTGAGTAGCTGGAACTGCAGGCACGAGCCACCAAATCTAGCTGATTTTTAATTTTTTTGTAGAGAAGGGGTCTTGCTATATTGCTCAGGCTGGTTTCAAACTCCTGGCCTCAGAAGCAATCCTCTTGCTTCAGCCTCCCAAAGTGCTAGGATTACAGGCAGGAGCCACCGCACCTGGTCACCCAAGTCTCTGTCTCTGTGTGGTTCTTTGGTTAAGCTTGTAGAAGCATGCCTTGCCTTCAGAGCACGCACTTCAATTTATCATTATAAATTCATTAGTTTGATTATTTTATCAGCATTAGCTATCTAATAGACAGAATCCCATGAGAGTAGGGACCTGGTTTTTTCTTTTCTTCTTCTTTTTTTAAATCCCTACATTCCTAGCAGCACTTAGGACAAGTCCTAGACCATTGTAGAGCTTGTTGAGTGCATGAATGAATGAGTTGAATGAGTGAATGACTGCATGAATGGACCAAATGGTTGTTGCATAAATTTAGTTGATCCTCAGTTCACTTGCACAAAGTAAAGAGAATAAATAAGATGAGATAGGGCTAGGTCTCAAACTTACTGTTTTCTTACTCCAAATCTCTTGTTCATTCCTTGATGCTTCAATGAAGAAAAAAATCCAAATTTGGGAGATGTATGTCATATTTATTGCCTTTTAGGTACTATGTTCCCAAGTACCTAAAACTATAGTACTGTCTTAGTGTTTTTTGCTGTCAAGATGTCAATGACAATGTCTATGGGGGCTGCAGATGTTTCTGCAATAACATTTTGAGGATATATTTAAATGTAGGCACAACGTGGTAGGTTGGGTTTTTGTTTTGTTTTAATCTGCCCAGGTTTTAATGTTAAAAATTATATGCATTTGAGGAATTATTTGAAAACCTCAGTTACTAAATTGTTCTTTAATGAATAATGAATGAATGGGTGCATGAGTGGATGGAAGAACGGCTTCTTTCAGTATCCCCATTCATAACACGAATGAGGGCTCAGTAACCACCAGCCCTTTTATTTATTTCATTTTTTTGCTTCAGTTGCATGTATTTTTTGGCATTCACTGAGTGAAAATAATTTTGTGATGGATTTCCCTTTATTCCTTTTTATACAAACACATCAGGATAAAATATCTGGCAGAACTATGCAACTCAAAAACAAAGATCTGTCTTCTTAGCAGCTTAAGTCTTCCTAAAGTTAGAAGACAGAAGAGAGAGGAAAAGGAGTAGAGAAAAACCATCAACTGAACTTTCCTTAAAGAGGATAATATACACCAAAAGATTTCCACATAAGCTGGGGATTCGAATCCATTTGATTGGTATCCAGCGATATAGCTCGGCATTTTATATGCTGGTTATTAATGTGAAGAGGTTACTTCTACACTGAGTATAAAACATTGCTGTTTACATCCTTTCTTTGAAAACATTTAAATATCTTTTAGAATGTATTTTGCAAGCTATGTGATAATCATAAAAAATACATTTTGCAGATTGGCTTGGGTGAAGCAGAAAATCTCTCTTATATGCCTCCTACCTCAATATACCTATGTTCATAAAACTTCTCATTGCTGGCTTCTGCAGATGTAACTGGCAGACTGTGTGGTTTATTATAATTATACTCCAAATACTTGTGGAGCATCCTAGTTTACAATAAGGCAAGATGGTTGGTGATGAGAAGCATGGCATGTACCTCTTGTTTTTTTATAATTGATAATTGAGATTTCTGTAATTAAACTAGAAATATGATTGCTATTGCCTCCCATGGTTTTTGCCCACATTAACAAGGTATGTGGAAGGTGGGGAGCAGGGAGAGGTGACAACAGAGAAAGCAGGCAGATTCTAAGAGAGGAAAGGGCTGCTGTCTCTCTGAGCTGTGTGTTAGCCTTGCCTAACCTCTGGGCCCTTCTCTGCACAGGAAGTGACTTAGAAAAGCTGAAGTAGATCTGTGTGGTCTATGAGAACAGGAATTGTTTTTTTATGCATTGATTCAGTCACTCAGTCATAAATGTGAATACTTCTTATATGGCATCCCTGCAATAGATGTCGAGGAGATAGAGATTAAGAAATTAGAGTCAGCTGGGTACAGTGGCTTACACCTGTATTCCTAGCACTCTGGGAGGCCAAGGAGGGAGCATGGCTTGAGGTCAGGAGTTCGAGATCAGTCTTAGCAAGAGCGAAACCCTGTCTCTACTAAAAATAGAAAAAAAATTAGCCAGGTAACTAAAAATAGAAAAATAATAAGTCATGGTGGTGTGGTCCTCTAGTTCCAGCTCCTTGGGAGGCAGAGGCAGAAGGATCACTTGAGCCCAGGAGTTTGAGATTTCTATGAACTAGGCTGATGCCATGTCACTCTAGCCTGGGCGACAGAGTGAGACTCTGTCTCAAAAAAAAAAAAAAAAAAGGAATTAGAGTCTTTGTCCTTAAGGAGCAGAGGTGCCCTCAAGGAGGGAGGCACGGATGCGGCTATCTCAGTGTAATATTGGATATGTGTAGAAGGAGCTGTTTGGGACTAGGGGTGGAGTAGGGTGGGGTGAGGTAGGTAGAGCACATAATCCAGACCGGGGTGAGGTGAAACTAAGTAAGGCTTCCTGGAGGAAGAGACATCTCAGCTGCTGCTTTTAGGGAGTGTGTCAGAGCATTCAGAAAAAACAGCATGTGTGCGACCATTAGAGACCCTGGAGTCCTCAGCAGAGAGCCTGGCTTATGGTAGGCTCAGTGCATGTTTGCAAATGAAGGAGCAAAGGGGCAAAGCAGAGGCATCAAGCTTTTCCAACAAATCCCACTTCATGGCGTTTGTAAAACCCACAGATATTAATAATTCAGTCACATTGATAGATCAGAATCTCTACTGTTATAAAATGGCATACAATATCAGAAAAAGCAAATGCCAAAGAAACAGAACCGTTGATACCGCAAGTGAGTTTATTCGGACATTTAAATGATGACCTGGAGCTGTAGGAAGGTGTTTGTTATGTGCACGAACTGCAAATAAAACTGAAACTGGATTTTGAGCAGCTTAGTGTCCTGACCCCAGGGTAGACCACTACCTAGACTGGTAAGTTCATGACAGTCAATAAGTGGTTGGTCTCTACAGCTGTGGACAAAATGGGGATTAGTGTCAAGGTCTCTATGATATCTTGTAAGAGAAAATCTCCCCTCTTTCTCAGGCTCTTTCTCATGGCTTTATAGAAGTGTTGTCTGTCATGCTCCTCTGGGAGTACTGTTGAAATGGACCAAGGAAGCCATTGTCTGAGCTAAAAGCAAAACTCCCAGGATGTCTTCTGCAATACAGCAATACATTCCACCTCATAGGTCAAAGTGAGAACTAAAAATGACCATGTAGAGTACCCAACTTTAGAGAGGAGTAACCCAAGCACTGAGAGGTCCTGTGACAAAGATCATGCATATTGTTGTCAGAGTTGAAACTCATCTATATTATCAAGATAGATGCTGCCCCCCCCCCCACTACACTGGTGTTTTCCAACATTACCATTACACTACACCGTTGATTGTTTCTTGGCGGGGAAGAGGATTTTATAGCCAAATTATGGTGGGAGACACTGATTACTTTTACTCCTCCCCACGTTAAAGTCTTCCAAAGCTCTTGCAATACAAAGGTTCGCTTTTATTTAACCCGGCATTTCCCATACATATTTGAGAACACTTTAAAAAAACTTAATAGTTAATAGAAATTTTATTATGTGTAACACCCTTTAAGAACCACTTCTCTATGACACAATTGCCTAATCTAAAAGTTTTCCAGGAATATTTTTAGCAGCAGTCCAAAGGGCAGGTGTATTATCAGGGCTCAATATTCCATGTTTGTCAAAAATAAGCAAGCGCAATGCCTCTTTGTGTAAGGAGACATGTCTGGAGACAAAGTTCTATAAACCATACGGCCAGATGTGAGAACTTTTTCTTAATATTTCCCCTCCTTCCTTCTCTCTCTCTCCTTTTCTTTGATTAAGATTTACACAACTTACCAGAACTGCAAATACTACATTTTAGAAAGAAGAGAAGACAAATCATCCAGACAATATCCCGAAATAGCACAGGATGTCAATTTACAGAACAACCAATCCCTGCTTACCATGCTTTGGAGAGTCACCTTCGCACACTCCATTCAGTTCTTGCCAGACCAATAACTAGAGACTGACTATATGTGAAGTATGAAGCTTCCCAGGTCCTTTGCTCTGTTGACACATATGCCACATCCACCCTCACTCAATCCCAGGACACGTGCACACAGTATTGACCTCGAATATAGCTCATGGCTGGGCTGCACACAGGGTGTGACTTGAAGGTAAAGAAACAGTGCTTTGGATTACAAAATGCCTTTGGCCAAACGCAGAAATTTAAGAGAGAACACAAATGGTCTTTAAACATATGATCACCCTATTTATAATAATGTAAATCCAAACTGTACTAAGAAACTATTTCTTATTCATAAGAATAGCAAAACCCCAGCAGTTTGATATCACACTCCACTGCAAAGTTGAGTGAAACAAACACACTCATATATTTCTAGGGGGTTATAAAGTCATAGAACCTTTATTGGGGGTGGAGATCTGAACATATTTAACAGAATTAGAGATGCATTTATCCTTTGGCCTAGCAACCCCATTTCTGGGACTCTGTCCTATAAAAACAATTGCACAAGAATGAAATGACTTGTGTATAAGGTTATCCAACTTGGCATTGTTTTTAATTGAATCAACCACTTACTGTATGCCTTGTCAGTAAAATGATATGCTTATTAAGTATCTAGTTCCCTTTTCCTTCTGGGAGGAGGAGAGTCAGGGCCCTGAGGAAGTTGCTCCTGTTTTATGCCTCCTCCCCTCCCAAGGTTTTACCTTTATTGAAGGGTGTACATTTAGCAGGGTGGCAACTGTGATAGAGCCATTTGCCACCATCATGCATGAATTTGGGAAATGGAAATGGAGCAAAAGTTTTCAAAGGGATAGCAGAAGGGGACTTTGAGAGAGGAAGTAGTAGGTGACATGGATAGTATACAGGAAGAAAGACACATCTGTGAGTTGTATTTCTTTACTTGTGCCTTGGTTCTCAGGCTCAGAATTATGACATGCCCACAGTTTGCCACAATTGGGGATTCTTTTCACAATTTACAGCTCCAAAGAATGTTTTTTTCTATTTATAATACTGGAATGGTGCACTCCTGATGTTAGTGATGTTGTAATGAGGCATGGGAGGAGGGTGGTTAGGGTAAAAATTGCTTACTAATGGGTTAGAGCCATTTTCCTTAATGAAAAATCAACAGGCCTTACAGAGGCTATAAAGAACAGGGAAGGGTCACCAATGAAGCCAAGCTTTTAAGATTGAGTGGCTGGGGGAAGGGTAGGGCCACCAGCAGCCAGGCTTGTGGAAGGATTTCTCTCTTTGCCTTGTATTTTTCTTTAGCTGTCCAGAGTGGGCCCCCAAGGAGATTCAGAGACATAGCTATATGGCAGCAAGCCTGTATTTGAGAAAGGGAAAATTTGAGTAGGCAGGAGGATGGTTTCTTAAAAAAAAAAAAAAACTCATCAAAAATATTTTTATCCATTACTGAAAGCAATTTACCCCCCTTTCTCCCAAATAACTTCATAGTTGATGATAGGAGGTTATAGGTGAACAAGGAGTAGGCCAGACGTTGAACACAAAAGCATGGCTGTGAGAGTGCCACCCTTTCAGGAAGTCAAAGATAAGGCCTTAAAAATAAGGCCAGGGTGCGGACTTTCCGTAAATGAGCCTTCCACCCTGCCAGCTCTGAGGACCCTCCCTGGTTTCTCAGAGATGTACCAGATAAGCCACAAAGAGTTGGAAAGCTCTTACTTGATACAGATGGGACCAGAGAATGGGGACTAGCCCAACTGGATCCAACAGACATGCATTGCTGCCTATTTTTAATAACTTGAAATCCTGGTGTTAATTTAAAGCAACAATCTACTTTTTAATGCAGTCGTTTTGTTTGAAAACATTTACTTTTTTCTGACTAAAATGTGACCACATCAGTAATACAAAGTGGCTGAGTAGGCCAAATCTTGAAGGCTGAAAATCCTACGTACACAGAGCAGACACCTTAAAAGGTCACTTAAGCCATCCTTTGCCTATAGCCAAAATTACATCCAGAGTCTAACAGACCACAGATGTGTGCTACATTCTTCATAATCTCTAGGAAATGAAATTCCACACTCATTGTTTGTAATGAGTTCCGATGACTCATAGGCTTCTTTGAATTCCCAAAGATTATAGAAAGAGAACTCAACCAGCTTTCGGATAGCAGAGGGAAACATCCATTCCCCAATAGAAGGAATAGCATGGGAATGCATAAGGTAGACATTTGAGACATTCATTGAAATCTAATACTCCTCAATAAACATAATGGATTATTCTTAGCTTTGGAGAATATTATTTCAGAGATAATGTTCTTAATTTTCTGGACTAAATTTAGCTTCTGCTACTTTAATTCCCTAAATGAGTATTTTCTTAAATTGTTCACATGCTGCACTGGCTCCAAACTCCATTACAACTGCAAGTTTCTTCTGTATAAAGTCCTATGAATACATTAAAAAAGAAAAGAAACAAGTAAACTTCTGGTAAATACAAACCACTCATCTATTTATTTCTAAAATATCTTGTCACAATTGCTAGATATAGTTATTAGTTAGATTGACTTCAACGATATTCATTTTAAAAACTTTTCCATTTTTCCTTATGTTGCCTTTTTGCTTCTCTTGGATAAGACTTGATTTCTTTAGGAGCACACATATACGCTATTTTACATGGTGTACGGGTGAAAGCAGAAGCAGAAAGCACTGCTTGTTTTACTAGGTCATAGGGGTGGTCTTTCAATTTGCTGGTTTGTATTTTCCATTCCAGTGATCTCCAAAACTTTAAATACCCAAACTAACCCATTGACCAATACAAAGAGGTCTTCACTGTCCCTGTCAAAGCTCTCACACATCCTGCCCTGCCCCACCACCTTTCTTAAATTTAATGAAAAAGGGACAGATTATAGTGGATGCAAACAGTTGTTTGTACTTGGTCTGTCCCAGGTGGAAACAGGACAGGAATATAGATTTTCTAGCCATTTGTTGAATACGCTGTTCAGTTGGCCAATCTATTCAACTCTAACACACTGCTAAGAACAGACACTGGATTTGGATATTAAGACACTGACCACATCTCAGGAGAGAAGTCATGGGAAGCCCGGGACGTCACTGTGGAAGAGGAAGTGGTATGAGGAAGGCTCCGTGACTGGTGTGTCCTTCCTCCTTGAGAATTTCTCACTGCGAACTGTCTTCATATTCTCCATCCGTGGGCTCACTCTTAACCAGGGAGGTGGGGAAGTGGGTGAGGAGTGGGAGGGATGAGAGGGTCAGACCAGGCCATGTACAATCTCTTCATTATCTCCAGGACACATTTTAAATCTATTTTTTCATTCACTCAATGAGAGTTTGGATGTCTACTGTGTACAGAAATAAAAATTCAAGCTCAGTCTCTGCCTTACGTAAGTAAGATGTGGTCCCTGATATAAATAACTGACATGCAAATGTTATAGAATATGATACAAAGTACAATGGGAGGCTCCATTCCCAGACAAAATCCACTTATAACGCTTTACCTGAGCTTGTCTAAATTTTCTTATTGTATTAAATATTACTAAGAGTAATATTTAACTTGTGCACTACAGGCAATGGAAGGAGGATGCAGGTGTGAGGTTCAGGTAGATATGCATCGCTTTTCAGCTTCCTCAGACAATATCCCTGTGCCCTTGGACAAGTCATGAATCTTCTTGAAGCTCCTACGTATCATCTATAAAAAGGCAACAGTAATAATATCTTTTTTACAGGACTATTTTAAAGATTAGAGATAATTTATATAAAGTGCCTACCATAGAGTCTGGCTCATTTAGGTACTTGAAATATGCAATTTATACTCTACAGATTAGTAAACTGCAAGTCAGTTTCTGTGCTTTTATAACATCTTTCAGCTTTGTATAATAAGAGATATAATATGGTCAGAAAGTACTTATATAGGGTGAATATTATGCCAAATGTACATGTAGAGTAATAATAGTTCAACCATACACAGAAATGTTTTATTTGTGTGTCTGGATGGTTGGGGAATAGTGGCTGGTGGGGGGCTATGGTAAACACAAATAATTATTGAACATAGGTAAATGACATTATTGATAACATAGCTTTAAAAGAATTGTGGGTTCAGTGGATAAAATGAACTTAAAAACACTCATATAAAAATGAAGTATGCACTATATAAACATTCTAGTGAGGAAAAAAATTAAAAAATTTACTAGCAAAAAAGGGTGACTAAGCTATGAATTTAGGAACATGCTTAGCCTAGAACAAAACCCAGAATTCTAATCTCTGATTTTTAATGGTGATCTCAGGGAGTGAGTTTTTTTCCCATTAATTTGGAGTTTCGCTTTAATATTACTGTTAACATTAATATTCCCTTCTTAGAGAAATAGAAGCAACTTTGTGTTGAAGGATAAATGTTATATTTCTTTTTTGTCTTTTTTCAAGTTTTTTTGATTTGTAAATTAATCTTAAGTTTTTTAGAATGATTCTAATATGAAAAAGATGATTTGTTTTCATTTATTTTTCAAATTGTTTTCAGGGCTGTCACTTTTGCAGAAAGTGCCATCTTAAATAGGTCATAGCTTTTTGTTGTTGATAAATACCTTCCTTATTGAACACTTCTTACCTGCCAGATACTGTGCTAAGTGCTTTTCATCTATTAGCTCCTTCAGTCCTCACAATAACCCTGTGAGGTGGACATTCTCATTATCCCTCTTCACTGAGGAAACAGCTGAAGGGCAGAGAAGAACTCACCCAAGGTCAATTTGCTACTATGGGGAAGGAACAGGATTCATATTTGTGTCTCTCTGGCTTCAACTATAAGCATAAAGTCTTTTATTATACTTCCCTATAACCTCAGTAGTATTTTTTCTAAGTAGCATTCTCCACAGAAATCCCCAAATCATTCACTCTTTCTCTCCCCCTCCACTCCTTCCTTGTCTCTCCTCCCCCTCCCTCCCTCTATCCCTCTCCTCCTCCTTTCTCCCTCCCACTTTCCCTCCTCTTTCCCCAACTACCATGACTAAAATTGCTGCCTTCGCTCAGTGGGCAGGACACAATGCCATCGAGATGACGAATGGAATTAAGACAAGGCTTCTAGTCATTTCAGACTATCTGATAGAAAAATTGGTTTATACCACATTTGTATTGTGCCTGAATTTTGTCTGTTGTCATAAACACTTAATTTTCCTTCATTTAGATGAGGGATTCTTATCCCATTAGTCCATGAAGAACCAGAATAGGTTTGAAGGATTCTATGAAGCCCTTGAAATAGTATGTACAATTATGTGCTTACGTGCATTTTGTGGGGGAAGAAGAGCCAGATTCATCAGATTCTCACAAAAGTCCCTGGCCCCACAAAATTAAGAAGTCACTTATCACTCGGGGAATTCATTCAACCTAAGTCATTTTTCTCTACATCAGGTCAATGCATGGTGTGAAGGCCTATTCCTGACAGGTAAAAGCAAAGCCGTAGTGTGGGGCATACATTAGTGTGGGAACTTACCCCATTCCCGTGTACAGACTGGACACCACTCCCCTTTGCCTCTTCACTCAGACCACTGAGAGTCATTGAGGAAGAGATATGGCTCTGTTCAGCCCTCACTCTTTCTGTTCTCCTCGCAGTAGCTGGCCCTGGGGCCCCAGAGTGCAAAACTCCTGCAAGCACCATCCCCACACTTGTGAGAGCACCCCCAACCCTGGCTCAGCCCAGTTCTCTGATAAAAGCGACCCCTGAGGACGGAACACATCCGCTGATAAAGTGCCTTTGTGTGATGTGTTTCTTAGGCAGATTCCTTTTTTCTTGAAGTGAGAAATTTTGAAAACTAGAGGAAACTAGCTTTTTCATTAGAGGCACTGATTTGGCATATAAAGCGTCTGAAACAATAAATAGGTTCTTTGATGGGATGGGACATCTGATCTTTTCCTTTTGGAGTCAAAGTGATCTTCCCTAAGGATTCTCAAGACCAGCAAAAAGTATAGAGCTGGAAGGAACCTGTGCAGTCAGCTAAGCCAGCCTCTCATTTTTAGGAGGTAATTGTGCCTTTGGAGAGACTAAATGCCTCGTCCTGAGGAGTCCCGCTGGTGGGAGCTGCAGTTTGAGCTCAGATCCTGTGCATGCTGCCACTGCATTATCTTCCAGCCCTTGAAAACGTTCCAGTTTTCAATGTCTCTGTGACTCCCAAGTTACTAAGCCGCTTTCTTCAGTAAATATAGAAGCAGTGGAGCAAATAAATACAGCTTATTTCCTGAAACCTTACATTATGTTTTTTAAATTCTTATTTAAATTGCTTGTAAATTCAAGTATGCTGTCTTAGACAAAAAAGAATGGATGTACTGTGAGACATTTTTTTTCATTTTCTTATCTCCGTTATTAGTGATGCAGTTGAATTGAAAATATATGGACTTTGAAATTTGAGAAATCTTGGTTTAATTTCAGGATGAATCTCTAAAGATGTCTCTTTTTGGTCAATAAAGTTTTGGCTTTTTTATTCAAGAGTCATAAATTAAGTCAATGCAAAATATTTTGAAGTATTTGGTGTTTTTATTTAAAAATTATTACTATGGAATTTATGTACAATTAGAACAAAGTCTTAATATCGCTAACAGTAAATTATGTATTTTCTCATTGAATCTTCCCAGTAGTTCTGTGAATGTGGGTATTCTGCTCATTTTACATAAAACTGAGGGTCAGAGAGAATAACTTGTATGTGACATAGATAGCAAGGAGTAAAGCTTGGCATTGAGCCCAAGTTGTCTGGCCCTGAAACCTGGATTCTTGCCTCACTGTTCTATGCTGACTTCTTTGATAGCATGTGCAAAGGCCCTGTGGTGGGAATAAGCATGGCATATGAGATTCTCAAAGGGAGTCTGCATTTTACATGGTTAGGTTTATCGTTTAGAAACAGCAAGTTGTGGCCTTCTTTTACCCTAAGAAGTGCTGCAGTGGTGCTGTCTTACTGTTTACAGCAAATGCAACTCCTAGCCCTGTCATTCTTAAACAATCTTATTCTAGCCTGAGAAAAATATCTACAGTTTCCCCTGAAGGACCAAGATGTTGACTCTCTCCTTATATTAATTTGCTGAGTGTTTCTTCTGTGCCTCACACTGTGTTAAGCACTTTACACACATTATGTCCAGTTAGTGCTCTGAATAAACACCATGAGATGTCTAATTTAAAAACGAGGAAATAGGTCTTTCCTATTTCCTGCCCTATTTAACGTGTCAAAAGCACCTCTGGATTTATACTCCTTTTCTCACCCAAACCCATTTCTCTTCCTGGTTTCCTGATTTCAGGAAATATCATTACTATTTACTCAGTTGCTCAAGTCAAAAACTTAGCGATCATCTTTGTACTCTTTTATCAGTAAATTAATTGTCTCCTCTTTCAAAACATGCTCCATCTGTCATCTGTCATCACCTCCACAGCTTGTCCCAGCCACTGTCATCTAGATTCTAGGCTCCCTGATTCCTTTCTTGCTCATGGATCCAACTCCCTCCTGTCACCTCCACAGTGAATTCTTTGCACAGCAGATGGAATGATCCTTTAAGTCAGATCCTATCATCCTCCAGCTGAAACAACTCCGGTGGGTCATGCTTAAAACATCCAAATTTGTATCATGGGCTGCAGGTCCCATGTGATCCAGCTCCTGGTTACATCTTCAAATCATCTCTTCTAACTCTCTTCCTCCCTTTTCCTCTTGGTCACTGTGTACTGCTTGGTGCTCCTTCCACTCTGGACTCATTCTGCTTTAGGACCTTTGCACCTGCTATTTCTTCTGGTAAGTTCTTCCCCAGATAACCACACATCTCTCATTCTATCCAGCTCTCTGCTTAAATGTAATAACATCTTTACCATCCCCAGTTTCTATCCCTACTACCCTGCTTTTATTTTCCTTCCTAGGATTGAATGCATGTGTGTATGTGTGTATTCCTAAATGGATGTATACATATATATATATATATATATATATGTATGTATATATATATATATATATATAATTTGATTGTTTTCTATCTTTCTCTGGAAAGTTTATTCTATGAGATCAGAGAGTTTGACTTTTTCAGAATGTTTGCAATATTTGCAACAGTTTTTCTGCTAATAGGCACTGAAAACATAATTGTTGAATAATTGAACAAATCAATAAATGAATGAGTCCTACAAAGGGTATGTTGCCACATTTGAAATAGCTAGTAATTGGCAGAGTCAGAATTTGAACCCAAGCACAGAAGACCGCCCAACCTTCTGCCCAAAGTGCTCCTGCAGTGCTGTGCAAGCATTCCTGCCGCATTCTGTGCTATGATGTACATACAAAAGGAGATTGGGAAATAGAAGATGAAATAAGTGTTTTTTCAATCCCTAACCTGCTTGTATGTGGGCTGATTACTCAGGGGAGTAAAAGGCAGACTGAAACTTAGTGGAACACAGACAGATGCTGGCTGAAAATATGCTGAGATTATTGCTCAATTTAAAATTATTCCAAACTTGAAAGATCATTGAGCTACATGATTTTTTTTTTCCTTCCCTTGGTTTATTCTCTGTAAATTTTGGTGCCTTTAGACAGGATGCAGACAAAACAATTTAGCCATAGAGGTCATTCTTTTCTGTTTGGCATTCAGACTTTTTTTCCCTCTCTGCCTTCCTGTGTCTTGCATTCCATTTTTGGGACTGCACTTGAAAGGCCAGACTTGTAAATTCCATGAGAGAACGAGTTCTTGTAGAATAGAGTAAAACATTGACTCAGGCTTGCTCACTTCCCAGAAAGGGTCAAAATCTCTCTGAAGGCAGACTGTGGTCCTGGGAGGAACGGGGCTAGGGCCCTTAAGCAATGCTGATTACAACAGGAGTGCTGGGCCCCATGCCCAGAGATTCTAATCTGGTAAATCTGAGGGAGAGCCCTAGGATTTGTATTTCTAGCAAGTTCCCAGGGACGTCAATCCACTTTGAGTAGCATGGAGTAAAGTGCATGTTCTCATGATATGGAAAGAAACTGCCCATCACAACTCTACAAAGGAAAGAAAAACCCCGGAAAGGGAAGGCTCAGCCGTCTTGTCACTACCTCCATCAACTCCCCACTGTTTTCAGTAAGGGAAATAAACAACCCCACACATAGAGATGTACAGCCAGGCTGTCTGAGAGATGAATCCATTCAAAGTCTTAAATTCTTTCTGGTTCTGAACAGGACAGTTGGGGGACTACAGGAAAATTAGGAATTTTCAAAAGCAGGTTTATGGTCATTGTAAAGCGTACTGGCTCAGAGTTGGGGATACTTGGTTTCTTTCTTTGTTTCTTTCTTTTGTTTATTGACTCATAACTCTGGGAATAAATCAGTTGTCTTGTTCATCTCAGAGTTGAAAGGTAGCATGGTTTATGTGCTTAACAGTATGGATTTTTTTTTCTCTGACATTCTCCTTGGGCTGTGCTGTTCACAGGAATCTTCTGACTGCTTTCCCACATAGTGAACTTGTTTTCTTCCCTACCACACCCCAATTTCCTTTATGAATAAATGGAAATATAATTTATGAGGCACTCTCACATGTTACAAATGTGTTTAGGTTAAGTGCACCTGTTGTTGTTAGTGAGGTAGGGGCCTAGTGAGAGGAGAGGCAGGACCTAAAGTGAAGCTTGGACTGTAGCCGGAGGAGATGGGGTCAAAACATCTGCCCTCCCCTCTCATCCCCGTGAAACACAACCAGCAACCACGTAGAGTTTCTTTGCTCTGGAGGAGCAAGCAGGATTGGAAAAATGAGAATGACAGCTTCTTAGTATTCCAAGCTCAGACCGCTCAGACCACTCAGACAGAACCAGTTGTAAAATTTGAAAATCTGTGGCTTATAACATCTTGTCCTTTTTTGAAAACAGACAAACAAAACACTGAGGATGATTTCCGGAGTTCCCAACAGTTTGTTCATCCTGACCTGTGTGATTTGTTCATGATGTGAGTGTGAGAGGAAGAGAGATTAATGTGGGGAAGCACACGTACCCTGTGATCTCACACACTTACTACCCTGCTGAATGTTCAGTTTTGAGTATCTGGTTCAACAACTCTTGGGATCAATCTGGGAATTTAAGTCGTGTACCCTAAGGCAAGTTTTGAATAAGGGATTCCTAGGAGGCCCAGCCTCAAGAATTTAAATTTGTATACATTGGACTAGACCAACCAAGTCTAGTTGGTCTATGGCCAATAGAAGACCTGAACATTTTTGCAGTTTTTTTTCTTTTTCTCACAGCATTTAAATATTGCTTCATAAGACTGGTTATTCTCAAAAGATGCTATTTTGAGTGCATTTCTCCCAGACGTTTTTCTCTTTAATCGTTTACATTAAAATAAACAGTGTATTTGGTTGTCTTACTCAGAGGTGAACTTTCTTGGAGCCAAAACCACTATTGCATATTTGTGATGCACATCTGGAGTGATCTGCTTTCTTGTCCCTTTCTTTTCATGTCTGTGGAGACAAGGGGAGGATTAGATAGAAATTCTTTACCAGTTTGGACTGAATCTCTCTCTCCAGTGTGCCTTCCTTCACCTGCATTGACATAGACTCAGTCCTTGACACCTTAAAAGAATATTGCAAAACATCCCAAATAGCCTTGGAATTAGTGGAGCCTATTTCTTTACATTGTCCTAGTAAAAGGGAGTTGGTTTAGATTCTCTGCTGGTAATATTATATCATGCTAATTTAAACAGCTCAAGCGGAATCTGTTTATTGTGCTGTGCCCTCAGCTGACCCCTCTCTCCTCCCAGGATGACTTTGCTAAGCCTCAGTCTATTATCTTCCCTGGAAGCTTCCCTTGACCATCTCTCCCTCTTGTGGCTGCCATGTCCCTGATTCATTATATTGCCATCATACACACCCTACCTTCCTCATCAGACTGTGAGCTTCCTGGGGCCTCTCTCCCCGCATCTGACCCAGGTCCTGGCATGCAGTTCACTCTTAATTGATTATTGAATGAATTTGTGTGTTAGTCGCTAACATTTCCATTATAAAAAGGAAAAGTCTGTATCTGAGAGTCATCCAATCATTAGCAGATGTTTCGAGTTTCCCTTTGATTCCAGATTACAAGGAGAGTGGTTTGAAAATTAGACATAATATTCCTCAATGCCATTTTCAAACTATATTTTCTATTCATATTTTTTCTCAGTCTGTCATGAACATCTTTATCCTTAACCAGCACTAAGAATAACTATAGAACTTATGGTATGGCCATAAATATTTCATTTATAATTATCTGTGCTGCTTGTAAAACCACAGTCACCTTTGCGTAATTACCTGAACAAATTTTTTACATACAGGTGTTTAATCCTATGGACCCTAGTACATACAAGGGGACCTTCATGGGCGCCAGCATTCTCACCTGATCTGAATAGATTGATATCTGTTAAGTGAACAGAACAGTGCCTTGCAGGTGGTGTTATATAAATTTGGGGTAAGTTGTGATATTAGCCAGGTGATAACAAGATATTAGAATTTCAGGTGATCTCAGAGATGATTAATACAGAATTTCCCAAAGTGTTACTTAAAACATGATTTTTAAGTTCATAGTGATGGTCATAACATGTTCATAGGTGATCAACAAGAAAATATGGGGTGGGGGGCAGTTATCCTATGGCCAAACAGATTAAGAAAATGCATAATTAGAGTTTAAAATATTTGTTCATAGCAGAACTCCTTAGAGGTTCTACTATATGTTATTTTGCTTCCCTTTTTAAGTAGGTATTTCCCAAGTTTTACACTGAATCACATATCTTTTGCCTCCCTTTTTTTTGTATAGAGCATCTTCCAGAGAAAGAGAAAAATGATTTATTGCAATTTATTCCAATATCTTCATTTTATTCATAATTAAAATGACATCCTGGAAGTTTAAGTTCTGAAAGTCCAAGCTTAAGCAGCAATTTCGGGTATGACTGGAAGCATGGTTACCATTTCTTATTGTATGCTGTGAGGAGCTCTATGCAGATACATTTCAGCCGGCCACATATCTTACAGTGGTTAGTGCATTTAGCACAGTGTCAAAGATCCTGAATACTCTATTTTCATTCAATTTTGTTCATATTTGCAGTGATTGATCTGTTTATTAACCATGAGATTCTGGGTCTCCTTCGTCTGAGATATAAAGTCTAAGTAAATGGCAATGCACCTTGAAGTTTATTCTGTGAGACTTTAGTATCAGTAAATACAATTGTAATAGTGTATATTCCAGTTATCAATCAGAACTATCCACTTTGTATTTTTTATTTTCTTCTCTCTCTGTCTTTTGCCTTCCTCTCTTCTCACCCTCCTTTCTCTCTTTTTCTTTCATGACTTGAATACATCAAACGAAAGAGTTTATTTAACTCATTTATTAGTTAGGGATCCCATAAGACGACTAGTTTAAAGAGTATTTGAGGATCTAAACATTTATAGGCTATTTAATAAATGTTAGAATAATATTGCTATGTTAGATACAAAAATAGTTATTTAATAATATCTATAGGGCAATAAACAGCAACCTTCGGAATTATCTTTTTATCTACTTTATTATCTATTGGAACAAAATTATTTTTGTTTCTACTAGACACAATTCTATAAGTTAACAAACTACACTAACTCTTGGGCCTTTAATTAGTAATAAATAAAGTGAATCAAACAAAATGCACCTTCTTTAAGTAATTAAATAACTCTTGCTTACATCTATGCTGCCATATGATACTGAAAGGACATGATATACTCACGTTTCTGGTTTTTATACAGTTTTAAATTTTTTTTCTTAATATTGTAAGCAGTGTTCATACTCCAGGTGAAGAGAGTACATAATTTTAGAAAAATATGCTTAAAGGTAAATCTACTTGAAGGACAAGAATTATGCTCTTCCTTGGTGGTCCATGCAATGGAATTTGACCCATTATCACTGTTCCTTACAGTGTCAGAAAGACAAGTCATGCATAAAACCAGTATTAATAGTAATGGTTTCAAAATGACTTCATAGTTTTAAAGAATGCATTCATATACATTTATATAATCTTAAAAGCAACCTCGCAAGGCAGATAATATTAACTGTTTTTTACACATGAGGAAAAAAAGAGGCCCAGAGAAGGTAAGAAACATGCATAATGTTAGCATGTGGCAAAACCAGGAACAGAATCTAGGTCTGGATGCATGATATTTTAAGTTCATGTTGATATTTGTTGGAATCTCATAAGACTTCAAAACCATAATAATTTGATTTGTTTTATATTTTGAAAACATTTTTGCTATTTTTAACAAACGAAAAGATCTTTAATACATAGAAGATAAGCCAAGGAAAGACCTTGCAAAATCAACAGTCATAGAAGGAACTCTCCATTTTATGGAGCAACCTGCAAAGATGTCTAGAAGTTCCATCTCGTTTATGTGATTTAGGCTCCAGAATAGTCTCAACAAGCCATGGTGTTATGGTTCTAATTAGAAGGTAGTCAGGGCCAGGCAAGAAGGCAGCTGTTTAGCCACCACCATTTGCTTATGTTTAGTTATTTATTCATCCAAATTTGAGACATACATTTGAAAATGCTCACTAGTGCTCTGAGTTCCTTTCTGAAGATGAATTAACCTGTTTCAGGAAACCAATAAATTGTCAGTTTCACTTTTCTATATGTGAAGTAATAGGCACAGAGGACCAGGCAGTACACAAAGCAAAGCTAGTGTTACAACAAACAAGGAAATGGGGTGAGTTACTCCCTGGTTAGGAAACAATGCCCCTCTCCTCCCGCATGCCACTTCATCCCTTTCTACTCTTGGGTATCAGCTTCTTCAAATGCTTTCTCCTAGGAGGAGCACGTAAAGCAATTCATAGTAGGTTATCAAATGGTTGGTAAAAACTCAGAAGGTTAACTTTCTTATGGGAATGTATACCTGTGCAAGATTCCAAGCCTTAAGCATAGTTCTCCAATGTGTGTTGGGCAGGGAAAGGAGGTTTGCCCTCTCATTGCCTCTGAAATAACTCCTTCAGATTTTTCCTACCCTCAAGACATCTAAGGCTAACTTGCACGATGAATTCGCATTTTCCATTTTCTTCATATCCAGAGTACAATTTAGCAAGATATGGATTAGCCCATTCCAGATCTAGAATTAAACTCTGAAAATCCTGAGCACTGCAAGACCCTCCTCCTG
The DNA here is from genome assembly GCF_040939455.1 of Microcebus murinus. Classification (NCBI taxonomy): domain Eukaryota; kingdom Metazoa; phylum Chordata; class Mammalia; order Primates; family Cheirogaleidae; genus Microcebus; species Microcebus murinus. Next base: position 32,713,998 of record NC_134106.1, on the reverse strand, counting down.
GCTAAAGGATTCTATATAAAAAATCATAACCCTAAACTTGCGAGCAGGAAGGGGATGGGGAGTTGTGTTTGACATGCCAAGTTCCCCAACTCCCTTCTTGATCAGTTTGCCAATTCGACCTACAGAATTAGACAGAAAGTTTGAAATAGACATGTTCTTCATGGTTTTCAGAGGTTGCATGTTGACCATAATCACAGACCACCATTTTTACTATCCAAAGACTACCCAATATATCTTGACTTAAAAGAAAATTGGCCAAAACTAAACAGGGGTAAAAGCCACAATAACCTCTAGTAGTTTCTATTTCTCTGCCTGTGAACATTTATATTCCGCTTTATATAACTATTTACTCTTAAAGGATATGCACAGTGCACATTGAAAGCTCTGAAAAGTCATGCAGTGATAAAATATATTTCACTTTATTGACCTAGCATTGTCAACTGATTTTTGAGAGTATGCACAATACATGTGTAAGATAATACATTGTGTCTTGAATATTTTTCTACATAATGATGTATGTTAATGTTTTTTTCTAATTACAAAGTAACATCTATCTATTTACCTATATGTGTCTATCTAACCATCTATTTAGATATGTCCTAGAAACTGAAAGTATTCCACAACACCCAATTTGTACTCCCTTACCCCAATTCATTGCTAACAATTGAGAACTTATCGGGAGGTGGGCAGGAAAAAAAAAAAGAGAACTTATCAGAATTTCCCTATGTACATGTTAAACATTCATTGATGATATGCAAAATGGAATCATAGATTTCTATTCCATAACCTACATTATTCACTTAACAATATTTACTGGGCAGTTTTTAATACATGTGTATGCTTACCTAGTTTACCTTGCACCTCAATTATGTTCTTTTCACCATGTTGTACAGTGAAAATGGTAAAATATATGTTTCAAAACAAATTCTAAAACCACGTGTATATAAAAATGATGGAGTGATTTCTGGCTCTGCCTGATGTTTGAGAACTCTCAACTTCTCTGTAACTGGATTGCCACAGCTCATGAGAGAAGCTCACAATGCTGCTGCCTCCTGGTATCCTTTTCTCCTGCCGCTGTCTAGATAAGGTGTAATGAGAGAACGTACATACCTTTATCTAATCATTGGCCATCCTTAAACTGAATACTCTGATCTGACATGAAGCATGTGAGGCCTGCATGACAGTGGTTGCTGCAGATAAAGTCATCTTAGGAATGAGTATCTCTTATTTTAATGCTCACTAACAATTTAACAAAGAAACCTGAAAGAAGATGCTAGAGCACATAGTAGGTATTTCTTTAGCAATATAAGTTATCTTTGTTCTTGAAATTCAGAAAGACCCTGTCTGTGTGACCTGTGCTGTGAGATATCTTATTTTTGTTGATGTGGGAACACAAGATCATCCCACTGGCTGGGGCCTACAGTTTGCCTTCAGGAAAGTTCACTGTCTCTGGCTTGGAGCTAGCTCTATCAGAAGATCACATGTTAATTTGTAGCTTAAATTTTAATTCCTGCTTTCTATTTCACTTGTTTTACATTTATATTTAGAAGGTATAGCATGTTGTTTTCACATATGTGTAATTAACCTAGCATTTTATTGCATTTCTGTAGTGTATGTACATGGTACTGTTACAGGACCTCTTAGGAAATTTCTCCAAGGAGAAAATCCAATTACTAAAGACAATTGCTATCTAATTTCAAAGTAAAAATCATCACTAGTAACTTGTTTGTTATGAAAACTTGTTTTATTGCCTTACTGATGAGAAACATGCCCTCAGCCGTGTTACTTTGCTTATCCTCAGTAACCATTCACATACACTTATTGAATGCTGTCAATAGAGTCTGGCGTCATGTGAGGAAGTTTACAGACCTGTAATAGAATAAAAGACCATGGCTGGTGGGCCAAGAGCTTTGACTCATGCTGCATTTCATCTCAGAGTAATCTTTAATCAGCAAGCTTAGTGTACTCAAAAGAGCTGGTGTTCAGTCCATATTACCCAGTTTATAGAAAAGAGGCTTTCATGCATACACACAGGAACACACACGTATACACACACATGCTACGGTTGGTTTGTTTGTTTTTACAGATTAATAAAAAACAGGTGCCAAAGTTACTTGATATATATTAAGACTTTTACAGGCAGGGTGGCCTTGCTTCTCCTACTATGAATCCTCAAAGGTGTCTGCCTTATGGAAAAGTTATCAGATGCCACGCCACTAAGACTATGTGAGATTATCCATTGGCTGAATGTTAGCCTCATGGGGGGAGAAAGAGAGAGAGAGAGAAAAACAAAATAAAACATGATCTTTTAAAACAAATACTAGTAATATAGATCTAATTTAGGTAATTTAGGGTTATTAAATGGGAGATAGAATTGACAGGTAAAAAAGAAGAATCAAGGAATTTCATATTTGTGCTGTACTTTGGAGAACTTATAACTGAAATAAGGAGAATTTCAAGAATCATCAGGATGGTATATTTCTCCATGAATAGAAGGAGTCATTTCACATTTTCCTAGACATATAAATAGGAATACAGGAATATAACAAGAAAAATAAATAAAATGGAAACGAAGAGGAAAAAAGTTCAGGAATTATGGTTAAAGCATCTAGAAAAAAAATAAGAGATTACTTCATACTGAAGAATACCATTTAATGCCACTGTTTGGATCTAACTACCGTTGCATTATTGGGAACATGATCCAGGTGAGTAGTTTGTTGTTTTTCTTGCTTTTTTATGTGACTTCCTTGATGGATTCACTTTAGAATCAGGTACTTTCTTAAAGCTTATAGGACTTAGAGTCATAAGGTAAGAAAATAAAACTATTCTGTGTGAATCATTTGCCCAGAACATTATGATATTTATAAAACAGTATTACTGTTTATGATGATTATTTTTTCCTAAAAAATACTGGAATTGATGTATAAATACTAAAATATCATTTCGAGACAGTGAATTTATTTACTTTCCCTCCAATTCTTGAAGTAAAAGAAACAGAAAATTTATTTTACATTTTTGAAGTTACACAGCAGCTATAAAATATGCCCAGTACATTAATTAAAAAGCTAACACAATTACTGTTTATATTTAAATAGAAACAACCTTTGCCTTGTTTCCAGCCATCTTGAGAAAAATTGGTTAGCTTCCGTGCATTATAAAAATATTTATATTTTCTTAGACATCTTTAAGCTCACTATTTATTGAATACCTATTTTGTACACTATGCCAAATACATCTTATTTGATGCTTACCACCCCTATGAAGTATTATTATCCCCATTTTTCAGATAAAGAAACTGAGATTCAGAGAGTTAATTCACCCAGGTGAAACTGAAAGTGGCATAGCCAAAATTCAATCTGACATCTCTGACAGCAAAGTCCATGATCTTTCCAAGGACTTATTATTTTTTTTTTTCATTAAAAAGGGAAGCAGGAATAAAAATATTAAGGCATCCTAAAATGGAACACACTGGCAGGACATAGAGTGTCGTGCTTGTATTTCTGGTGAACCAAAGTGACCCTAACAGTCCATATCTATGATAGCATCTCCAGAAATGGAGCCTAGACCAGTGGTTGGAGGATTCCCAGAAGAAAGGGTCAGATCAGACAACCTCCCTAAGGGATATGAATCCATTTTCCAGAGAAGACATCTATGGTTAAATAAGATTTATCTGGAATTCTGAGGAGCCCTCTGGACTAGTTTAGACCTCTCAGGGGTACCCAGAATGGGACTTTGAGCTTTTCTAAGTGAACATTATTCACTGTGCTGGCAAAAGAGGTCTCTACCAGGCCTTTATTGTCTTGGTTAAATCCTTGTCCCTTCATTGATTTGTTTGGTTATTTGAGTGTATAAAGTATATTGAACACTGGTGCAGTGTCCCCTGCCTTCGAGTGGAGGTGATGTATAAACAGATAAGTACAGTGCAGTAGGGTGATTGCTGCACCAGAGATGCTCATGTGTCTTTGAGGTTCCACACAAAGTGTTCTTAAGGTGACTGTAGTCATCCTTGAGAGTGGAGGAGAGTGGGGCATCACAGAGAACAGCCATTTGTCCTCAACCACAGGCAGAGATTCGGTTTGTAAACCACGGCGTGACATCATACGGAGCTATGCTGCCCTATATTGTCAGACTTGTTAATCCCAATTTGTATGACATGTAGTTCTAGCGTCACCCTCTCCATTCCTTTTATTTTAGAAATTTAAATGTAAATACAAAACAAATAGACATATGCCCAGAAAGCTTAGCAACATGTTCATAGATATTTTTTTTCCCATTTGCTAGAATATCAAAGTGTAAATAAGCACCGAAAGAACTAACATCTCACTGTGTAATTGATTTATTTCACAGTCAGATCTGGCTCCATCTGGAAAGCACACTGCCTATCTTTCCTTTCTTCCCACTCACTTTCAAGTACGTAGTGCATGTACTAACTAGTAGTGTTTTCTAAACTTCAGTCACTTAGCTCTTTCTTGACTTTTATCCATAGGCCCATTCCACTTATACCAATAGGGTCGGATTCCCAAAGAGGCTATATTCACACAGAGCCAACTAATAATGAAAAGACAGAAACCTCAGAACTCTTCCATTTCCTGTTGATCATCTTATTTCCAATCACTTGTCTATTTTGTGAGCCATATAGTTCATAGTAAAGGGCTGTTTCGAGGCTGGCCCTAGGGGCCGTGGAAAGTACCCATTACTGTTCTTCTTTTAGGGCTGTCATAGTTCTAAGTTTGGACAGCAGATACTTGTGTGGTATTCACATGATTTAAAAAAAAATACAAGCAAAGGAAAGAAAGCTGTTTCATCATATTTCCTAAAAGAAGTTAGTTTATTAACTGAAGTCATTCCTATCCTGTTTTCTTGGTTGTACACAGCATTCTTCACAGATTTAACCTGATAATACAATGTACATTTAATCATAGTTATAGACCAACCACTTTTGCTTAATTACAGAGAGTGTGCTTTCCAAATGAAGCCACACCTGAATTTGGAATAAATAAAATATACAGTAGATGTTAGTTCTTTCTGTGCTTATTTATGCTTTGACATTCTAGGAAATTGGAAAAATATACAAACATGTTGCTAAACTTTCTGGGCATATGTCTATTTGTTTTTTCTTTGCAGCATTTAAATTTCTAAAACAATAGGATTGAAAGCCACCTGCAGGATAATGAATATATAGATGTTACATATCTATGTTACATCTATGGCTAAATCCATCTAACTCTATCTGTCTAACTCTATCTATCTATCTATTTTAGCGGGAAACTCGTTTGCGATTCAGAATATGGCTGTTCACAAAACTGGAGCACTGATGACCCCTCTGGAGGTTGAGATCCATGAGTTGATATCAGTAGAGTTTTCAGCTTTTTGACAGAAGGAAAGATGAACAGTTTTTACTGAAGGCCTTGGTACAGGGGAGGGGAGACGAGGGCAGTGGGAGTGATGTGAAACCTGTTCCTCACCCTCCCCTTATACCCAGCAGGTTGAGGGATTAGTTTTAGGCTCAGAATGAGAGAGCCACATGGCTGGAGGACTGCCTTAATAGTTCTTTCTTATTATATCTATTTTAAATGTCCCAGATACAAATAAGATTTCTCTTCTCTTTGCTATTATGCTGTTACCTGCCTAAAAATTGGACATCAGTTGATCAATGGTTTGAGAGTTTTACCATTAGTGTATAACTCTCAACTTTGTTTATTCATATTTATGGCTGAATAAAAATGTTTTGGGGACATTTTAAAGGCTTGATTCCTGCCTTTTGAGTGAATTGCAGGACTTACTCTTCTTTCTTTGTGTTAGAATTGCAGATAATGATTTTGTTAATGGTGCCAATAAAATTAGCTTTTATAAAATAATTATATTAATAAATTTTATTTTCCAGTATGATATCAAAAATATGCATGTAGGCTATAAAAACTGTTGTTCTCCAGATATATAACCTTAAACTACATGTAAGTCATCTATATATAAAACTGAAGTGGCAATGCCTATGATACTAAATTGTTGAGAGTGTTTGAATGGGCTAAAAGACATCAAAAGCCTAATACAATATTCACTACTTGGTGGTTTTTCTTTCCTCTACCTGCAGCATCGCACTGGACTGGATCTTGGGGGAAATCATTAACCTCTCTGAACCTCATTTTATTTACTTCTGAAAGAAGGCAGTTGGATAATCTCTAAGGCTCCTTTTAACTAACTCTAACACTTTATGTTTCTATGAATATGTTGATGAGGGCACAACAAAATGGGATATCCATGACTATGCATATTGATATTTTTATGTGACAAGCATTGACTCTAAACTAATAGGAGACAAGTAATTTTATGTTAAAAAATGATGCTAAGTTATGGAGGACTTTAAAGATCAAAATTTGTTTATTCATTCTTCTTTATATTATTGAAAATATACAAGACATAGAAAAATATATATATTCTCTCCCACAAAGCAGACTAAGCTTGGTGGAAGACTTAGGTCTTGAATAGAATAAAATAAATAGACTTGAGATTTCCCCCCTATAACATTGGTTATGTCAGCATTCTGATGCTAGCTCACAAATGAAAGACATTTTTAACTGAGTGCAGCAAGCATTTTTGATAAGAGATTTTTTTTTTCACAATTTACCATGTGCTAAGCCAACCTTTAATCTGATTGGAATCCCTAAAATTCTAATATAATTTAGAAACATTCAAAAAGAAGACTGAGGAATAGGGAGGGCTATATATTTGTTTCAGCTTATCTGATTATTGTGCAGAAAAGTAAATAGAAAGGCTAATTTATATATTTTTGTGCTCCACCATGCCCTTTAGGTCAAACGTATTCATTTAAAATATATTGCTTTGTTTATCTGATCATAGATAACCCTGAAAAAGCTGATCAATCTAATTTTATTTGCGGAAATATCAGAATGATTCAGCTAGATGGATAATTTTAGCAGTCTGAGACTACAAACTTCAGAGGACTTTTAGACAGGTTTGGACATTCCTTTCCCATAAGAAAGCCTGTATATATTTGACCTTTGGATTTATACCAACTCTGTGATTCTTTTCTGCAAGCTTGGTAGAGAATTATGTTCCTAACCCATTTTTGACTTGCCAGTCTTTTTTTCTCCCTTTAGGGTCACCACATAGTGCTGGAGCATAAGGTCAGAATAAGGAAGTTGAGAGAAAACTGGAATCCTTTTATTAAAATGAACTAACTTGATAAAGATGCATAAGAAGGCACAGGGGAAACACCTGCCCCCGCAGCACATTGGGGAGAGAGGATAATCACTTTGCTGTTTGAATCAAATTATGAGGCAAAGTGAAGGGTAGCTCCAGAGTCAAGACTTGCAGTCACCAAGTTCAAAGCCACTTAATGAAAAACAGAGCTCCTCACCATTTTCAAAAAGCATTTCCTAAGCAACCAATTGCATGTGGTGCTGCGAAGGGAATTACATAGACCCAGCCCATGACCTTTAGAAAGGCATAAAACATTTAGAAATAAATTACTTATAGTGTATGCCAAGTCACTACAAAAATCCTTTAGTAAATCTCTATTTAGAAAAACAGCCATAGAGGAAAATATTTAGAAAAGCTATCCTAAAGAAGAATGATGAGTTTTTGTACAAAACCCATCCCATTCAATGGAGTTGATTCACATGAAATTCCGCTAATATTAAGGACATTTTTTATTCTCCTGTGAGAGGGGCATGTTATTTGCTCTAGACTATATATACGTTAAAATGGGGAATGGAAGTCAAGAAATACCATGCCCAGTGGGGTACTGTGTGTGTGTGTGTGTGTGTGTGTGTGTGTCTTAACTAGATTATTCTATGAATTTTCTGTAGAAAATGAAGTTAAAACCACTGTCTAGACTGTTCACTAATGATAATAATAATGGTAATATTAAGAAAAGTCACATTATTGAGAATGTATTATGTGCCAGACACTAAGCTTAGCACATTATATGACAATTACTCAATCCTCTCAATTGATACATCCTCATTATACCATAGGTAATGTCACCCTCATTTTCTTAGGAACAAAACTGAGGCTTAGAGCCAAGATTTGAACCCTTGTCTGCAAAGCTGGTGCTACTAGCCTGTACATGTCCTGCTCAGAACCACATCATAAGCTCTATACTTTACATGGAAAACAGAAAGGATTTATTATCTTTTGAGGCAGTTTTATTCCTCATATTTTGTATGTGGCTCTGGTTTGCAACTGACTTGAATGTATTAGATCAAATATTTATCTATAGGCCTATATTTAGCAAATGCATTCATTAGATTCCAGAGTCAGTAAATCCCGTTATTTGTCATTTGTCCCGAAAGCCTCAATTTACTTTATCATGATCATTCAATTATTTAGCAGTCCATGCCTAGAGAAGAATATATTTTCATTTTCCTTTCTTTCCTGAGCCAGTAACTGATAAAATAATGACAATTTTCACATCCACCTTTTCAAGTATAAGCAACTAAGAGGATGGTGTATATTGTGTACAGAAAATTGTCTATCTTTAGAATTGTAATTTATTGGTATGTACATATACACCAGATTGGAATAACTGGCTGATGTGTTAATTCAGGGAAAGCATCAGAAATGCTTGATTAGGGAATGCCACTCTTGTATTTTCTAGTTTTCTATTGCATTTTAATTTATCAAATGTAGTCAGCCTTAAACATTTGCCTTTGTGATTCACTGGCTGTTTTGTTCTTTTCATACATTGAGTCCAACAACCCATGCAGTTTCTGAAGAGGTAAAACTAAATTTCATCAGAATTTAGGTTAAAGAATTACTGGAAGAACTGGCCTTGATGAGACATGACCATTTATACCCATAATTTTAATGTATTTCCTTCAGGCAAAAGCACCTACTATCATCCTGCCTCTACTATGCAAATGGAGAAAATATGATACCATCTAATGACACAAAGTCCAAAACAGATCTGGGGGATAACTCTTAGTCCCAATAAATAGGGCTGTATACTCCATTCAAATATATCATTTAAAATTCAGTTTTCTTAAAACATAGCATCTATTTTGTTAAGTTTCATGCTCCACACACTTTTTTATTTAGAGACATTAGTTTATGTTTCTGAAGTTTCAGCTCCTGCTCTTTAAATAGCTTGGGTTTCTTTTTTTCCCGTTTTATTAGCACAGTACTTTCCCAGGGCAAGTGATAAATAAAGCTGGAGGGTTGGTTGTAAATTCCCCTCCTCTCTCTCAGCTCTGTCCTACCTCAGTTTATTTTTAGACTAGTGTATGGCACAGTGTACCAGGACTCAAGTCAGCACCACAGGCGGTGGTATTGGACTGGGGGACACTTGCAGCCTGGGAGTCCTCCCTGCTCAAAGCTCTGACTTTGAACCTAAGCACAGATCTAGAATGGGGGCAAGAAGAGCCTAGAATAAGAACTTGAATGGACAATACCATAGTATCGCCAAAGAGCCCATCATGGAAAATCTGTAGAATTCTTGGCCTACTTTTGAAGATATATCAGTGGGCTGATTAGAGAGAAAAATCATTCGTAACTTCTCAGAACCTTTTCTCCTTCCTTCCTTTTCTCTTCTTCTCACCTGTTCATGAGGATTCTGCTGAACATCTTCTTAAAGGCTTTCAAGTTTAGCAGGAGGTCTTCTAATAGCCATTTATCAAGCAGCAAGCAAGAGGAAGCTCAGACTTTGGCTAAAGAGATTAAAAAATTTAAACATACTTGGATGAATTGAATTTATTCACCTGACTTTCAGAAAGGTAACATTCTTCTTATGCAGGCAGAAATGTAAATTAACTACTCTGTGCTGTAGAATACAGGAAGTTAAGAGGAATTTAAATTGAGGAGACAGAGGTCTGGGAAGACTTTTTGGAAGTGATAACATTCAGTTAGACCTATTGAAAGCTTATACAAAGACAACTATGAAGGCAATTTACCAACTTAGAAATGTAGTTATTGTTTTTTAAAAAGGGTACAAATTATTTGTGCACTATGGTTTCAGATTTAAAAATGTGGACATGGGAAATATTGAAAGAAAATATAATTAGAATTTTATGGCAGAGAGCTAGAATTGCAGGTAGTTTCTTTTCTTTAAAAAAAATTTGCTATATTATATTGTTGTTATAAGTCATTGAAACTTTATACAAGGTTTCAATTGGCCAAAGCACAAAAGAATATTCAAGTCAAGAGAAACTGTACGAGTAAAGGTCTACCTAGGTGAAAGTTCATGTCTATTTTCAGCAAATTTTAAATAGTCCAAAGTTAGTGTGTGTGTGTGTGTGTGTGTGTGTGTGTGTGTGTGTGTGTGTGTGGACTGAAGAGGGTCATACTGTGAGAAGATCAAAATAGAGAAATATCTTGTGTTCAAACTATATGGGACCAGGAGACACATTAATGTGTCTGGATTTGACTCTGTCAGCTGACTACATCAGCTTGGAAGTCCTTGGGTAGAACAGGTGACATCGTCTATTCTGTGCTTAGGGAAGGTAACTGGTAATGGTGTGGAGCACAGATTGAAGAGGAAAAAGCTGGAGACAAGCAGATCACATGGGGATCCTTGCAATAACCTGAATGAGAGATTTTGATCCCTTGCAATAGGAGGAAATTGGGAGTCACGGTGAAGCTGGGACCAAATTTGGAAACTGATTGAATGTGAGCTGTGAGGATGAAAGAGACCTCAAAGATGACATGCTTGCAAACAGTGGTGCTTTCAGATGACCTAGAGAACACAGAAAGCATTCAATTTTGGACATGTTGGGTTTAAAATGCTGTCAGAAGCAGAAGCAGTTGGAAATGTATCTGTGAGACCAAAAATGAGAATTGAAAGCTGAAAATGGAGATTGAGGGGTTAGCACCAAGAAGTAATGGCTGGAGCCAAGAGATCGGGTGGCATTACCTATAGAAAAATGATAGAGAAAGAAAAAAACTGTTCTCAAAGAGGTGGTTGGAGGAAAAGGAACTTGAAAGAAGAGAAGGACTGATTAGAGGCAGAGGAGGTAAACCTCTATAGTATCACAACAAATATAACAGGGGAAGAGGATGTTTCCAGGACAAGGGTGAGTAATCATTAGTAATCATGGAACTACCCTTGGGGAGTTTGGAATCTATGTGAACCAGGCTAATATGTTAAATTTACTTACATGGTACTATTGAGTCACAGAAAATTCCTTGGAATAGGTAATTTCCTCTTTTATTACACTATTTGTCAATCTGGATATGCCTCACCTCAACTCATCAAAACCTAAGAATGTCCCAGAAATCTAACTCTCCATCCTCTCTTGCCAAATATGATTTTGTTCTTTCTTCTCTGAATTGCCATAGTTGGTATAGTTGGTTTTCTTTTCACATATGTAGGTCTTTTTTCCCCAATTGGATTGTATGATTTTCAGGGCAAAGAGTGCATTTTAAACTCATTCATTTCTACCTCAAAGTCTAGCAAAATGCTTCGCACAAAGGAAGTGCTTAAAACTTTTTTTAAAAGCTATGATGTGAAATTTGGCAGCATTTATTAAGTGTCATAAAACAATTACTTTCTTTGATACATTAATACCTCTTCTGGGACTATATTCTACAGGAATAATCTGAAATGTTAAAATGTCATTACACAAACATACTTACCAGCATTCTTTCAAAACAGTTCAAAGTTTCAATATTGTAATAATGGAATATTTATATGAATTGTATAAATATTTCATTCCATGGAATCATGAAACTTAAAAAAATACAACTATGAAGACTATTTATCATCTTAGAAATGTGATTATTATTTTAGAAAGCAGGGTACAAAATTATTTGTGCACTATGGTATCAGATTTATAAAATGTGCACATAGGAAATATTGAAAAAACACACAATTAGAATTTTATGGCAGAGAGGTAGAACTACAGGTAGTTTCTTTTCTTTTAAAAATTTGCTATTTTATGTTTATTGTCATAAGTCATTTTATACAAAAGTAATGTTTTGTTGCCTGTGAAGGACCTAATACTGTGCAGTGAACTTGAAGGATTACTTGGACTATTAGAGCTTTCTATTAGTGAGTTATGCATGGCCTTGGGATCAATACTTCTGCACTCTGGTTATGCCCCTTCTCTTGTTTCCACACAATCAGCTTTAAATTTACATTGTTAATCCAGATGAATCAGATAGATTAGATTAAGGCATCATTGAAAGCACAGGCCCTCCTGGAAGTGACTAAAAGATGTCCTCTTCAAATACACAGTCATTGCCAACCTATCAGGAAGCATTACTAGCCCATGCTAGTGGGGATCATTACTGTTGATCAATACCAGCGATTTCTTCCAGCTCGCAATTTTGGAGAAAGGGACCACCTTGTCCTAATTGTGGGCAGTTCAGAGGTTCAAAGAGAAAGAAATAGGAAGAGGAGAGTTAAGAGGGTGGAAATCCAAGAAAGGGGGGGAGGAAGGAAAATGAGTGGGCTGTGACAAGAAAAGACCAAGGCAGAGAAGAAAGGTTTTTTACCAGTAAGATCAATGTGTCTGCCTCTCTCTGATGTTCCCTTTCTTCACCTTTTCTTTTCTTTTTTTTTTTTTTTTTTATCTCTTCCCTGCTGCTCATTGGAGCCTTTCAAACAGAAGCACTGGAGTTTCAAAAGCCATGACTATTTTTGATCTTTCCTCTAATCAATATTCTGAGGTGGTCTTGGCAAGAAGGAGACCTACTCTTTTGATTCGGAGTACACTACACCAAAGTGGGAGTTTTAGCATCACAGGCAAAGACAAGCACAAAATAATGGGTAAGCAGAATACAGATAGTAGGGAGGGGGAAGTGAGTACACAGGCAGGCAGGCACCTTTGGCTTTTACCACGTTGAGGTCCCCAGCTCTGAGTCTGAAAGGGCTGGTGCAGATGAGTGTGGCCTACAGCTCTGCTACCTAGGCCTGCCTGAAAAGTGCAGACCAAACAATCCTCAATTCCACCACCGCACAGATTGCGTGGCTGCTGACGGAAGCTGTGGTACATCTGCTCACGAGTCAGCTCTGGACAGTTCAGAGTCGCAGCCTCTCCCTGTGGGCTCGTGAGAAAAGCAGCGCTTGCCTCTCGGCATCACGCAGGCCTGGCAGGGAACTCTACCACAGACATTCATGTACATTTTGCCTTTTCACCCATTCTAGGTAACCTGTGAAGGACAGTGAAACTTAAAGAGACATTGAAGTGAAGAGGTGCTTATTTTTTGTGTGACGAAAAAACTATCAAACACTTAATAGATTGATTTAGGTGTCAGGAGTGGATCTTAAAGGAATTGACTCAAGATTTTGAAAAATAACATTATAATATAATATGAAATACAACAACGAAATATAAAAGATAAAAAGGTGCAACCTTCCTTCTTATATGCTTGGGTTGCTCATCAGTTGATTAATGGATCTTTGGAGAAAGTAGTCATTATGCTTAGCCTTTCTCAGGGATACCATTAGCCAAATTATTGATTTGCTCCACGGGTTTGCAAGGGAAAAGCAGCATCCTTAGGCCAGGCTAGGACTTCTCCCTAGTTCTAGGAGCCTGGCAGTCTTCTCAAGAAACGTTCTCTGCCTGACCTACCTAAAAAGGTCAAGTTTGTTTTTTGTTTGTTTGTTTTTTTACTGCACTTACTAGAGGAGGCAGAGTTGTGCTTTCCCTACACCATTGAGAATCAACATAAAGCCTCATGAGTAAAGTGCCTGCGTTTCTCTGGTCATCAAAAATAAAATGCAAGTAATTTTCTCCATAAAAGAATTAATTGCAATTTTTCTCCACTGAGTCTGTCTGTACAGAGAAAGCAGGCCTTTAAATAAATAAATTGGGTTATTATTTATTAAGGAAAGAGTGAGAAGGGATGTGGTGGGGATTCCTTGGGGATGGAGAGAGTGTGGATGTGTAGTGGGAGCAGAGCACTGAGCAGGCTGCCAGGATCCAGAGGGACAGATGGGAAGGGAAGATTGAGGTCCACGTCTTGCCCACATCATCTGTGCAACCATTCTGTCCTTGCACTGCAAGGAGGACACCTGAAAACAACTGCACTGTCAGAAGATGCGTTTTATTCCAGACACGCTTTAATAACAACGTGCCACTCTAACATTTCTAGTTAAACCATGCACTTGGCAAGAGACAGCCTTTGTGGGGACTCCAAAGTAGCATGTTCTTGACAAACTTTAGATTTGAGGCCTTTATGCCTCTAATTGAAACAGAGAGAGGAGAAAGAAACAGAGAGAAAGAGGAAGGAAGAGAGGGAGGAGGACTGTCTGATGACTTAATTCTCTCCAGTGAATGAACAAAATGGCCACGTTGTGGAGACTTAAACCTTACATTCTTAAATAAATTAGCTCCTTCACATTGGATCATGTTTAGAACAGGGATGTATGACAACAAAGAGAAAGAATACTTCTCCAGAGTTACAGGGGGGAAAAAAAAACCTGAATGTTTGATGCTATTTAAGTGTATAGCAGGAAATTTAAATAATCTTGCGATATAGGTTTAGGAAGTGCTTCCGAAATAGCCCCATCTTATATTTGAACCCCATTTTACAGTTGTCTGTTCAAAACCAAATGTAATTGCCACTCTTTGATTTTTTTGAGCATTTCTCCTCTTTAAAAATGTAAGCCCTTCTTACCTTCTCACTTACAGTGTCAATTAATGCTACCTCCTTACTTTCAACCCAATATCGATTTAAAAGTTAAAAGCTTTTTACTAATTCTTTTTAGCTCATCATGTTTCAGTCTTGTGGATTTCTTTTTACGATGTCTCCATCTTCTTGTTACATAAATTTATTTATAAATAGGGTGAACTATATGTCCCAATTTTCATGAGATAATCTTGGTTTACACATATTGTAATTATTAATAGTGCCCCCTTTTACTCACCAAGTGTCCCAGTTTGGAATATAAATTACATAGTAACTCTATAAGTCAAATATGCAAGGAAAAATGAGCAAAATATTTTTATAGACTTATTTTTATGCTAATACATTTAAAAAAAAGTTAAACTCGTGAAAGCACCTCTTGTACTTTTCTCATATCTATTTGAGGATGAAATAAGCACCTGGATAAGAGATCTGGTTTTCTGCCATCATTCCACATCACTTAAACATTTTAAAATATTTCTAAATCCCAGCAATGTAGCTAGAATCTAGTTAAACACTCCCGGAAGCTGTTTGGGTAGGAGGGTTTGTTGTGCTGTATTTCCCCCTCTAAGAACTGGGCAATGGGACAAATAATCATTGAGCTGCAGCTGTTTGGGTCATATGCTCCTTTATAATGTCACTCTGTTAATTTCACATTATGCTGTTTCCTGGTATTTGAATTTTGCCATACAAATATTTATGGAAT
The DNA here is from genome assembly GCF_040939455.1 of Microcebus murinus. NCBI lineage: Eukaryota > Metazoa > Chordata > Mammalia > Primates > Cheirogaleidae > Microcebus > Microcebus murinus. The sequence goes on along the minus strand of NC_134106.1, from coordinate 32,698,703 downwards.
GAGTGTTAATAGAATTTTGAATTGTGGATTTTAAAAAGAAGATTATGACAGGCCAGTAAATCAGAAATCCAGATTTGTTTTATGTTGAATAGATTAATCACTCAGTTATTTTTAGCTAAGGAAATTGATCTTTTTTTTTAACCAGGTGAAGAAATAATTTGAGAGTCAGAAATGACAATTCTATTTGCAAGACCTGTTGGCTTTCTATGGGCAGCAGTTTCTTAAAGTCTTAAGTTCTTCTGATTGTATTTCACATTCTGAAATGAAAATATTGATAAAATTCAGGATGATTGTTTATGAAGGAGAAACTATGTGATATACATCAGTCTTCCCAGCTTTTCAAGAAAAATGATCATCAGCCTTGTAATTTGTCTATGATAAAGACACTAGAAGCTCTTGGGAACAAAAGTATTATAGATGTCTATATGATGTTCTTTTATTAAGAATATTTCTGTAAATACTCCTATCTTCTGTTAATAACCTCTAAGTCTCTCCATCATTAGTTTGTTATGTTATATAATCACTGAATTTTAAATTATCAAAGCTGTTGAAGTAATATTTTTGTAGCAATGAAATGGAATGTGACTACTCTTTTCTAAACGATACTATTAGTATATATGACTCAAATTATTTATCTTTAACTATGAATTATAAAACCTGCCTTAGAGGGTTGTTCTAAGAATTAAATGTGATTATGTGTGTGTGTGTGTGTACTTGATACATGGTAGCAGGCACTATAATAATCATTTTTGTTATTATTCTATACTAAATTTGATAGTATTCAAACTTGGCTTAATAGATAATTTGAAGGCATTTAATGTGAGAAAAACATGGTGCCCTTTTCCTTTAACAAATATTTATGGATTACTTACCAAGTTGAAGATAGTGTGGTAGATCCTTGGAACAAAAAAAGTGAATTACTTTTCTTATTCATCAGTTTTCTGATAAACCTGGGGGTACATAGAGAAATCCATTTTTTTACTATACAAAGCCACAGAGAAGCCTTTCTGAAATTATTACCAATATAATCTTTTCTTAAACACATTCTGTGAAGTATAATGAAAGTAAGGAATGTCAAAGAAATTGATTTTCTGCTAAAAACATGTGAACTTTACGAACAAGTGCAATTCTAGTGGCAGTCATTACGGGCCTTTCCATTTTCTTAGAGATTCAGCAACAAGGTTTTAATATGACTAATGAGTGACAGAATTTCTTAGTTGAGTCAGACAGTAGAAGTTTAGTAAGTGCTTGTGCATTGATTAAACGAATGGAAAATACTTTACACATTAGAATCTCAGGTGATTCAATGCATAGAAGATAGCAACCCATAAACCCCAAGCTTTAGTGACAGCCTTCTAGTCTGTTTTTAGATCACTGCCTGCCTTAGCATATGAATCTTGAGGTCCAGTTTCTTTCCTGAAAGATAGAATGCCAGTTGGAAACGATATAAATAGTTATACAGGTTACGAGTATCTCAGATAATTGACTAGTGCAAACCGTACACCAAAATTTCTCAAAAACCAATTACATTCCTTAACAGATGTTTTCCATGAGACGTTAAAGTCATTATTTGAAAGGGAAAAAGTGCAGCTGTTGGATTTGTGAGACAGAAAGACTTTGGAAATAATGAAGTCTCATATTCCCTTTAATTTGTAGATGAGGAAATTGATTTATTGGCACCATAAATAGATGTATAACCTTAAAAATTTTAGAGCCAAATCCAGCTCAGGGTTTGCAGCTCCCAATTCAGGGATTTTAAAGTCTTTCACCTTTGGTGTGCATAGCTCTTTTGGGTGCACAATCCTGCCACCTGCATGGTTAGAATGGGCAGTCCAGGGGGACAGGCTATTATGGTGAAGGGATAAAAGTTGTTGATAACTGACAACCAAATTGGCTGATTTATTCTGAGTAGTGACTGATAGAGTGTTCTGAGGACACAAGGAAAGAAGAGGTCAGCCACATTTTATTTTAATGCATTTTCATTAGTTCATAAAATACTCTTTTGAGAAGACTCTTAAAAGATCAAGTTTAGAAAATATTGAAAGTGGAGGAAAATCTCCCTTTTAAATATGATCTCCTATGTTACATGATCCATTTAACATCAAGCCATTCTTCACTCTTCTTAACAATGAGATACACATCAAAGTGAATTCAAAGAGATGTTGAGTTTAAAGAGACCTGAAATAGCTGAAAGCTATTTCCTTATTATTTAATAAACCTCTGATCTTGAGCAAATTCCATTCTTCCTCATTTTTAACATCAAATTGTAGTTTGACATTGATTTGTTTAGGCTTATGCATCACATGAAACATATACAAAATGCCCAGAAAGCAGACTGTACGTTCAGAAAGCCATCAGCTAATCCCAGATAAAAAGTTGACCTTTACCTGGGAATAGTCACTTAAGTGCAGTGGAACATAATGGTCTAGAGCTTAGTGTAATGCTGGAAGACAAGGTTTACCCTTGTTCAGCCTGGCCAGTATTTTAATCAATATTTTAATGAAGACATTGAATATTTATTAAGTCTGTATTAAAATCGATTAAGTATTAAAATTATGGTTTTTTCTGGAAGAAAAAACAAAAACCCTGAATGTATAAGTGTATATACAAGTGTAATATGTGGCATTTAGGTTTAACAAAAATACCTGCAACTGTATAGGCTGTGAGAGACTTAAATAATATAAAGATGATGATATGGTGGTGGTGGTGATGATGATGTTAATTGTGACAAATACTAATATTTATTGAGTCCTGCTTCTTGCACTGTTCTGTACTTGGCAGTTGACCTTCACCCTGTGTACTCACAACAACTTCACAATGGAGGTGCCATAATCTCTACGTAACAGATAGAGAAAATCACTCACTTATTCAAGAAACATTGATTGAATACTTTTTATTTGCTCAAATGTCACAAACATTAATGTATTGAAGGTAAATAACAGAGAAAGTTCTTGATCCTGAGACTACACTTGTTTGTGCTGCTACACCATTTCTCTTCATGTGTGCAAAGTGTGCTTCATACTACATGGCACACGGTAGGTGTTCAAAAGTAGTATTTGCTTCCCGTGTCTGTAAAGTGCAACATATATGAAAAATGCTAAGATATTTGAATTAATTACAAGCCCTTGCCCACCTAAAACAACTCATAAACTCTTGAAATCTGTGTTTATAAAACATATGCTAATTTTGGAAGAAGCAGTGGGGTTGAAGAGAAGGAAGTTAAAGATTCAAAGGAAAGTATAAGGTGTAGCTCACATCAGCAATACTGTGTTCAGTTCTTAGTGCCACTTTTTAATAGGGACATTGACAAACTCTCTCCAGAGAAGGAGGATCAAAATTGCAAAATATCTAGAAGTCATATTATAAAAGAAAAATTGACAAGAATGTGGAAGAAGAATTAGGACTTAGGAGTTCATAGTAATTTCTTTCACATATTAAAGGGGTTGCCCTTAAGAAGTATTGTTTGCAGCTCTAGAAAGGAAGGATGATGGCTAATGGAGCAAAGTGAATGAAGGTGATTTCATGTTTTGTGCTGTCCCTAACATCATGAGGAGCTTTGGGTCAGGCAGAACTGCTCACACAGGGGATTATGAGTTGTGCTGCTGGGTGAGGCATGCACTAGTTCATTCATTTAATCGTTTGCTCAGGAAACATATATTGAACATCTCTGATAAAGAACATATGGCCTAGAGAGGAATCAATACTGCCAAAGCTGGATCAGCCAGGTGACAAAGGAAGCTCCAAGAATTAATTGAATAGCAACGGCAAAAGTCCACGCTGCAGAGAACCAAAGAGAAAAATAAAAACCTGATGGTGTTAAGTAAGGCACAGTGGGGGTTCAGTCCAGTGCCTTTGAGCAGAGTGAAGGACAGCAAAATTAAATAGATTCAATGTTGAACAATTTCTGTTGTTTTCCAAATAGTATGACCTGCTGGAAGCTTCATGAGCATTTGTTAATTGTTCTGCTTAGGAAATTCGAAAGTCTCATTGTGATCACATGCATTTTGCAAAATAATCTGTCACTTTGATTTCTTTCTGAGGTTAAATACAGCCATTTGCACATTATCTAATAATAGGAGTATGCCAGGAATTAAGGCTTTCTCACTGTGTCTACCTATATTATCTGCTCAGCTGGGCATTCATGTCTAACTTTCCAAATCCTGAGAACTGAAAGCTGCTCAATAGTAATGGCAGATGTATTTATAGTAGTGTCAAATTCAAAGAATTGTTCAAATTCTAGTGACTATAACATCTGTAGAGGCTGGGTGTGAGGCCGAGGCAAGTGGATTGCTTGAGCTCAGGAGTTGGAGACCAGATTGAGCAAGAGCAAGACCATGTCACTACCACAAATAGAAAAAATTAGCCAGGCATTGTGGCACACACTTGTAGTCCCAGCTACTCAGGAGGCTGCCGCAGGAGGATCACCTGAGCCCAGGAGTTTGAGGTTGTGGTAAGCTGTGATGATGCCACCGCACTCTACCCAGTGTGACAGGACAAGACTGTGTCTAAAAAAAAAATACTCCAGACACCAATCTTACAATCAAACATCACATTAAAAGCTTAAGGATAAAAATACAACTACCAGAGACTAACTCTCCCAAGTGTTGTACACAGTAAGCATTTGATAGAATAGATAGGTTTGTGTCTGAAAGATCCTTATATAACTTTGAGACTTCTAAAGATTGAATATCAATGTGTATATTTTTCCTCATCAATTACTCTCAGGATATAAATAAGGTAGCATTATTTTTGTACTGAATTTTATAAATATCTCTGACTTTTACTTAGATAACAATGGTATACATTTGTAGGGGGCATTATACTCCATGTGGTTGGAGGCAGTTTTGTATAGTCGCTAAGTGTGTGAGATTTGGAGCCAGTTGATTCTGCCTTCGTTACTTATTAGTCATGTGATTTTAGAAAAGTTACCAAGTATTTTTTCTTCTCTGTAAAACAGGGATAAAAATAATACCTGACTCCTAGAATTGTAGTGAGGATTATTAAATTAGTTAATATAGTACTTGGAAGTATATAATCCTTGATACAAATATAGTACTTGGAAGTACATAATCCTTGATACAAAGCAAGTGTGAGTCAAAACCAACAGCTCTTGAACTAGACTGAGTATCACAACCCCCTGGAATGAATTTTTTTAAATACCAATGCCCAGCCCCCTCCAGGAGAGACTGATTAAGTAGTTCCGAGATGAGGCTCAAATAATCATAATTTGAATCATTTCTCCACGAAATTCTGATGCACACCGAGTTTTAAAAATCACTTGCTGATTTTGATTTGTTTTAAAACCCTTCCAAACTTAGCCCAGTTCCAGCAAGTTTACTTGGCCTGCTTAAGATGTGAAGATTGAAAGAAAAATAATTAGGTATTCCACATGATGGCACTCATTGCTGCGAGTCCATATTTAGCGCCTTCTTTACAGTTAAACGCTGCTCTGTCTCCTTGATACACTCTCAGATGTTGCTTTCTGATTTTCTCAGCCCTGACCCCCAGTAAGTCTGCACTGTCAGTGCACACTGAATATCCACACTAGTGGCATCCCAGAACCTCAGGTACCTCATCAAGGAGTGGAGCGAAGGTCAGCATCAGTTTTTCAGTATAATGAAAATAAAATGCAATTCTCAAAAATTGGGGAAATACCGTGAATTTACTGTCTTATTTACCTATTGCCGTGATTTTCAGATAAAAATAGTTCTCTTAAATAAGGATCACTTAAGGTAATAGACTTACAGGGTTTGAGGAATTTTATGCCCTAATTATAAATTAGGCTTGCTTCATTTTTAAATAGCTTGTATCTTTGAGAAAGCTCCATGCAGTACAAAAATTTTTTTGAGACAGGATCTTGTTCTTTTGCCCAGGCTGGAGTGCATCATCGTAGCCCCCTGCAACCTTGAACTCCTGGGTTCAAGTGGATCCTGCTGCCTCAGGCTCCCAAGTAGCTGGGACTACAGGCATGTGCCACCGTGCCCAGCTAATTTTTCTATTTTTTGTAGAGACGGGTTCTTACTCTTGCTTAGACTGGTCTTGAAATCCTAATCTCAAACAATTCTCCTGACTTGGCCTCCCAAAGTGTTGGGATTACAGATGCGAGCCAAGGCACCCAGTCAGTACAACATTTTAAATAAATATTCCTATTTTTCTAGTTATATATTCTGTTCTTTAATTGTTGCCATATAGCCATATGTATATTTATTTTTAAGGTATATTGGGTCAACCTATAATTAATCAGTGGTTGTATAGAGTTGTTGTAGGTTTGCTCTAATAAAACTTGCTTTCAGTTTTTTGCTTCTATCAGTGCCTGCTTTGTCAGTGATTTGTTGACATGAGTCAGAATTTTACTCCAGCCTAAACCAAAACAACTATTTTCCCTAATTCAGAAAAATATGATTCATAAAACCAATGTGATTACATGATGTTCATAGCTTATTTTATTACCACTGCTTTGCATCAATCTGAGAAGTGATGGATGAAAACTGTCTGTCTCTAGCCTGGAGTTAATATCAGGGGAAAGTTGAACAAGAGAAGTAAGAAAACGATATTTCTACTTGAGTCAGGGAGAACTAATCTCTTTTCTACTAAGAATACCTTCAGAGAAGCTAAACTTTTAAGTAATGAACAATCTTAATTCTAGGAGATTTATTTTCAGTGCTATTAATACTACTAATACTGAATGCTATTAGTTTAATAAAATCTTTGAGCACTTACTGCATACCAATGAACAAAATAGAAAAATTTTCTGCTCCTGGAGCTTTATTTGAGTGGAAGGAGACAAATAAATAAATGAGCCAGGTGATTAATACAAGGCAGGGTAGGAGGGGTATAGAGAGTTTCAGGGATGGCAGATGCCCTGAAACCTGGTTGTTTTCCCTTGTCCTGATGAGACTGAGATTACATGTTGGCCACTCTGAGGTGCTGGACCACCACTGGCTAATGTATGAAGAGAAAACACTAAGTGGGGCAGGGAGGTATTTTGGATGACAGCCCGACACATTAAGCAACATTCCAACTGGAACTAACCTTAGAGAAGATCTGAAAAGAAGCAGAAGTGACGTGATTTGTATAAAAATACCACAGGCAAAAATCTACAGGAGGGGAATGGACACTGATCCGATATATTATTGTGTTCATCTTCTAGTAATTCTTTCTTTCTTTGAAGCATCTCCTGGATGCTAGAAAGGTCAGTTCTCAGGTCCCACCACAGACCTACTGAAGCAGGAGCTCTAGAGATGGGGCCTGCAACCTGTGCCTAATAGGACCAGCAGGTGACTCTGGACCTTTGTTTTTGAAGGTGCTCCTAGGCTGTGAAGGAATTTTATTCTATCTCCCCACTCCTCCTCCAGGAACGATTGCATTAAATGGGGCTGTTGGCCAGCTGTTGGCCAGTGGCTTCCCATTAAGGTAAGGGTGCTCTTTGAAGTAGTCTGTGGGTTCTCTGAGAATCTGACAGTGGGGTTAAGTCTTTCTTGCATGGAGCCTGGGTGCCCCTTGTTCTTATTCTCTACCCAATGCATAACAAACCCCACTCAAATTTTAGAAAACAAGAATACAAAATGGGTAGCAAACATGTGACCTAATCTATTTAACAAAAGCACCTGCGGAGTCAAAGCCAGGTTGAAGTTCACAGATGGCAGAGCTTGTTAGCTCTCATATAGGTCACATCGGTGCAGTTGTGACCATGAAGCTGGGTGGCCAGATGTGTTAAGGACATATTAGAGTGTGGCCATCTCTCCCAAGCTCTCTAGCCTCAAACCACCCAAGCTCAAATCCTTTTCCCACAGCAGCACTCAGAATTTAGTACTTTTATCAACTCTATTTTATAGATTAGGATATGGGGATGCCCTGGCTCTATTTTATTATCTATAATATGGGGATAATGTTAGTAATAATGATTGTTAACATCGTTGAGTGCTTACTAGGTACCAGGCACCATACTAATCACTTTAAATGTATATGCCATTTAATCCAACATCTCTATGAATTAGGTATATTATCATCTCCATTTTGCAGATGAGGAAACTTAGGACCAAGAAAATTAAATGACATGTCCACCACACTACCAGTTTAGTGGAAGGACTGGCATACAGAACCAAGCAGTCTGGCTTAATTATTACTACACAGTAACATAATATTGTGAATATTCTAATTTTAGATCCACCATTATTCAAAAGTAGTATAGAAACATATCTCAAAGTCAAATATCAATGACTTCAGAACTGTCTACCTGGTAAACTCCTTTTCATTTTTCCAGGTACAACTTCAACACCACTGTCTCCTGATCTTCCCTGAAAGTTCCTACTTCACACACTTATGTGTACCCCTCTGACCAACGAAATCAGGGATCCTCAAGCAGAGAGGGCTTTTATTTACTTATCTATTTCTAGCTCTTACCACTGTGCCCGGCATGCATTCCTTTCTTTCCTATTGCCACGTCTTGGCCATATCTTTGCATGTTTCTTACTGCTACATCTTTGCACCTTTGCATTGGTGCACATCACTGAGGGTTATATTTATCATAATTTGTGCAAGCAATTTATCATAATGTGAATTAACACACAAGTGTTGTGTGTGCAGCAGATGGAAGCATTTGACAGATGATCTCAATGGTACTTGGTGAAAGAATTTCCAAAATGCCAACAAATGGTATTTTCAGAGACTGTTGTTGTCCCTGGGCGTACAGCACTGTACTATCACACTCCACGTATGCTACCTTTCTTCATCTTGGTTATCCTTATGTTTCATTTTTCACTGGAATATCTTTAAGCAGAATTTCCCAGGTTTTTAATTGAATTAAGGTGTGAAAACCTGCAGAAACAAACCCATACATTATTATAGGACTTCCCAAAACTACATTCAAAGACCCAGATGGTGACTGGGGAGGTGGCAGTGTGGGATCAGAAGTTGATGGTCCCAAACAATTTGCTAATTGTTTTAATCTTATATGTTAAGTAGGAGGCCCCAAGATTTTCACAAATCAGTTGTCTTGGGATTCAAAGTAAATCTGAAGGATTACCTGCTCAATCCATTGCACTTCCATTTATAAACATATGTGGAAGGTTCCTTGGAGCAGATTCTGGGAAAAATCTAATTTAGTCCTTAGAAGACTACACTAACCAAATCAACCGGGTTTATTATCTCTATTATTCCTGATCTGGTATTCTAGTCTTTTGTCTTCTAGATTTATTTTATCTTATTCTCATTTATGCAAAAGTCTTTATGACATACCTACTTTTTCCTTGACTATGTGTTTTTGTTCAGATTGACTGAACTCATTGAAGTCACAAGTAGTTTAGGAATGGTTGGTGGAAAATTCAGGTTCCAAAGAGTCCTTTGCCAAATTTGAAAGAAAAGCTTACTTTTTATCAAAGAATTAAGTGGAATAAGTTGACTTAATGAGCTATATCTTCATGTTAATCTGTAGATGCATATTGATTTCAGAATCATTTTATTTGGCCCTTGTAATGATTTTATTTAATAACATCCTTGATTGCAGTGCATTTCATTGACATCCATGTGATCTCTCAGCCAGCCTGAAACCCCTCAAGCCTATATAACACCAACGACCAGTTCAGTTTGCAGGAATATCAATCTAAATTGTTATTTCATCAGAAAACGTTTGTTCTGAATTAATAATCAGTTGGGTAAAATGTTGGCCTCTATAATTCTGTAAAAGTACAAGCTTGTGTCTATAACTGTTCCATTTTTATTGAACACTTGAATATTAATGAACATTTAAGTTGATATATATATATATATATATATATATATAGAGAGAGAGAGAGAGAGAGTCCTGAAACATTCAGTTTATATTATGTATTGTGGGTATTGCTATTATTTGCAATTCTTATATGATTTATGGAACAATCCAGACTAGCCATACATTAATTTAGAAATACCATTCAATCATTAAAAATGGTGGAGAAATATTCTGTATGAGTTGATGTCCTTAAATTCATACTTATAGCTGTTTTAAAAGATAAAAACAAACTTTGAGAATAGAAGTTGTTTTGTAAAATTTTATGATCTCAGTGACAGTTTTATCATGCTTAACCAAAGAAAATATGCTCCTATTTTTAATATTCATAATGAACTAAGTGGACTTTTTATGTGAAACTTACCAGTATTTAACCAAATTTTGTGTTCATATAGAGCAATCAAATTAATAGAAAAAAAATCTTTCATTAAGCTCTTTGAATGCATCTAGGTCTTTTTGAATGGATAGGAATATTGCTTTGTGGAGGTACCAAAACTTATTCAAGTGGCAGTCCTTTTAGTAAATTCCTTTTTTTCCCCAACATTCAAGTGGCAAGCCTGCTCTCAGTCTCCTTATGTTTTTGAACTACAAAGATAAGTTCAGTTTAGTCCACAAACATACCAGTCTGAATGGGTCCTGGCTCACAGACCAAACATGTTTTTCTTGATCATGATCAGAACAAACTCTTTCCTTTTCCTTATGTGTACCCTGTCAATGAAGTATCCCCAGAAAATGTCTGGTCAACAGAAACCCATGTCCTTCTTAGAGAACAAAAGACTTGCATACCATGTTGTTTCCATGTAACGTTTGTATAGAGAACCTGTGAACTATTTTCTACATAGAAGGTCCATAGTACACAATTTAAATTGGCCTGAGTCCAGTGCAATTACTTATCTTGGACGTGTGCCCAAGTTCATTTCATGACACAGCCCAGTGACAAACGTTCTCATTGCAAGAAGCTTTTGAGTATTTCCTCCCTTTTGTTTCTTAATGTGTCATAACCATGTGCCAAAGACGACAAAGAACTAAGGTAAAATTTAGATAAATTTAAATCTCTGGGACGTGTTACTGGAAAATAGCTCTCTAAGATGATTGCTCCTTTAGCTTCATGAAAAAATGTTCGATAAATATTCCAAAAGGTTTCTTTTGGACAAGAGAGTGACATTAAAAACCATGTGATCTATTTTTATTTGTCTTTATTTTAACCAATTCTTTAAGTATAGATCATGATTTGGAGCTACATTTTAAGTTAAATCAACTTTAAAATTTGCTCTGCTTTTTCTATCTTCTGATTCTAGTTCAGAACTAACCCAATTGGATCTAGCAAATGGAGGTACAAAGGCAGTTGTAACAGGTTTAGCCATCTGAAATTCGAAGGAGCATTCTTAGGGGAAAACAAAGTTTACTTATTTGCCTTACCCAGCCCATCTAGTGTCATCAAGGCAGCAACCTTGACTAACCTTTTGCTTCTCCAGAAATTGTCATGTTATGGAATTTAACAGAAATAAAAATAAAATATTAATATTATCGTACTGATGAGTACCATAGTAATATGATCATCTCAATAAATGTAGAAGAAGCAAGACTAACTCCAACATCCATTCTTGACAACAACAACAAAAAAAAATTCTCAGAAAAACTAGGAATAAAAGAGAAGTTCTTCAACCTAATATAGGACATAAATGAAAAACCTAAAACTAATATCATACTTAATAGTGAAAGACTGAATATTTTTCTCCTAAGATTGAGAATAAGACAAGGCTGTTTGATTTCACCACTGTTATTCAACATTGTGCTGGACATTATAAATGGTGCAATACAGCAAGAAAAAAATAAAGGCATCCAGGTTGGAAAGGCAGAAATAAAGCTCTCTGCATTCTCAGATAACATGATTGTTTATATTAAAAATCTGATGGAATCTACAAAATTAAAGCTATCAACAGTAAGGGGGTTTAACAAGTTTATAGGGTATAAGATTAATGTATAAGAATTAATTGTATTTATGTACATTAGAAACAAATGCAAATGGACATTAGAAAAATAATACCATTTACAATGTCATCAAAAATATGAAATACTTGAGGATAAATCTGACAAAAGATGGATAAGACCTGTGCACCAAAAATTACAAAACATTCCTGTGAGATATTAAAGAAAACCTGAATAACTGAAAATTGTCAAGCTCTTTCTAAAATGCATATGGAAATGCAGAGGACCTAGAATAGCTAAAACAAATTTGGAGAAAAAAACAAAATTGGAAGGGTAACACTACTTGATTTTTAGACTTATTTTTTAGTTACAGTAACCATTATACTCTGAGGTACTGGCATTAAAATATAAATAGATCAATAGAATGGAAAAAACAACATAGAGATCCACACAGATATGAGCAAAGTGGTTCTTTTGGGTTTTTTTTGGTGGTTATTTTAACAAAAATACAAGGCCATTCAGTGGAGAATAAATGCTGCTGGAAATATTGGATACCCACATGCAAAGAAAAGAATGAATTTTGAGCTATACCTCATACCACATTCAAAAGTTAATTCAAAACAGATCTTACTAATATAAAACCTAAACTATAAAATATTTGCAAAGAAACAGTGGAGAAAATCTTTGAGAACTTAAGTTAGGCAAAGATTTCTTAGATACCTAACCAAAAACATGATCTATTTTTAAAAAATTGATAGAATTAAATCTTTCTACTCTTTGAAAGACACTATTCAGTGAATGAAAAGATAGACTAGACTGAAAAACAGTATTTGCAAATAATAAACCTAACAAACGATTCCTATGCGGGATATTTAAAGAATGCTCAAAATTTAAAAATTAAGAAAATATATCATAAAATCAACAAAAGATTTGAGAAGACATTTCACTAAAGAAAATATGTAGTTCCCAAATAAGCACATGAAACAATGCTCAACCTAAGGAAATGTAAATTAAGCACAATGAAATATCACTGCACAAGGAGTAGAATAGCTACAATTAAAAATTGATCATACCACATGTTTATAAGTACAAGGAGGAACTTTACCTCTCCTATGCTACTGGCTAAAATGTAAAATGGTACAATCACTGTAGGAGAGAATTTCTTAAGAAATTCAACCAACACCTACCATATAATTCAGCCATTCGACACCTTGATATTTACCCAATGGAAAAGAAAGTATATAGCTATACAAAGACTTGTGTACATCTGAAAACAACTTAGATGTCTATTAATAGGTGAATAAGTAAACAAATTGTGGCATATCCATGCACTGCAATACTATTCAGCAATAAAAAAGGAAGAACCTATTTATACATGCAACAGCATAGATGACTCAAAATAATTATGCTGAATGACAGAACTTTCTCTCCATTACCCCCAAAAGAGTACATAATAGATGATTCCATTTCTGTGACATTATTGGAAATTCAAACAAATCTATGGGGACAGAAAGGCCAGTGATTACCTGGAGGAGAGACAAGTAGTTGTATGAGGGAACTTTGGGGGGTAATGGACATGTTTACTATCTTGATTGTGGCAATGGTATTTATGTAAGCAAAGGGGGTGATTCAAAGTCCCCTATTAGTGGGACTTTCCTATGAGGTAAAGGTGGGTAATAACAAGCTCAGCAAATGTGCCTGTTGAAGTGACATTCCTGTAAACTTTGCAACCAGGCGGGGATGACTTGCTTGTTTCAGAAATAAGGTAGGCAGCTTAAGTTTAGGGGTAAATCCTAAACCAAGAATTTTGTGTTTAGCCTAGGGAGAAGACGGTGATTTAAGAAATCAAAAAGTCTGAAAAGAAGCTGTACCTCTTTTGAGATTCAAGGGAAGAGGAAAAGGGAGTAGGTCAAGTCCCCACTCATGTGTTTCCTTTCACAAGCCTCCCTTTGTACTGATTTATACTTGAGAGAGAATAATGGAGTATTTTCTGAGTTTCTGAAGATGGTAAGGACAGCTTGGTTTTATTTTTGTTATATATTCTAAAAAGATATTTTGCTGCAGAAACAAATAATGAACCAGCCTTGCAAACACTATATTCAAAACAAAGTCTATTTTTAACATTTTTAGTTATTCCAGTAATCCATGTTCATTGTAGAAAAAATTAGAAGATAAAGAGAATAACAACAAACCCAGAAACTAAATCCATGTATAATTCCACTATTTGAGGATACAGTTCTCAATACTTGATAGATGTTCTTCCAGATGTTTTCTTTGTATACATAGATATCCAAAAATAAATATATATATATTTACAAGATAAATAGGGACATTAGATTTTAAATACTCTTATATTATAGCCTTTATTTCTTACATGTTATCAACCTCTCAATGTTAATAAATATGCATTATACCACCATTATAGTGCCTTCAATTTTCTCATCATATGAATGTACCGAATTTTTTTTACTAATCTCAAGACTATTAAGGGACGTTTATTTTTAATTTCCTTTTTATTTTTTCTGAAGAAATAAGTATTTTTTTTCTATTGCATGATTCTAACAGAAACTGGTTTAAAAGCAATAGCTCTGAATTTTTAATGGCAAAGGCTTTTGTAGTCATGCCTTTCGAATTGTTAATTTTGCAATGCTTTTGAAGACCACACCCTTTTTCGTGGTCATTACCTGATATTTGTGTGCATATTCTGAGCATCAGTGTTCTAATCACTGAACAGAAAGAGACCTTTCCCCTTGACTGACCTGTTAAGAACTTCATTCGTTTATCTCATTTTCTAAACCTATAGATTGATACTAATCTATTAAATTTATTTAAAATGTAAAGGAATGCCAGGTGTTTAGACAATTAACCAATAAAGATTAGGTCAAAGAACATCAAACTTTTTTTTTTTTTTTTGGTAAGCTAATGTACAAATATCTAAGACCTTTAGCTGAGTCAAGCATAGATGAGGGTGTGTGAGTAAATGACTGCTAAGCTGGATTTTGGTCCTAACATGTGACTAATTCCATCTATTGGGACTGTGGCAGTGAGCTGTTGTGGAAAATATACTCTACTGAGAGGAAGGAGACTAAGGAGGTTAATCACTAAGGTTTGTGAGCTTGGAGGGAGGTCTCTTAGCCTCTCTAGGTCTCAGATGTTTCATCTTCAAAATGATAGAGGTAGAGAAGGTAGCTCTAAGTTTTCCTCCAGTGCAAATAGTCTATGGTTCTGTGACAGAGAACTCTGAAGTCCCATGCCCTGAGTCAGGACTGCTGCTACCCCAAATACTACAGATCCCTGGCTGCTTGGCCTACATTCCTGGCTACTGACCTCATCTCACCCACTGTTCTTTCTCTCTTATTTGGTCTGTCACCTAGGACTCAGATCTCAACTGTGCCCCAGGACACCTCCCTTTGTCTTACACTTTCTTTCCTCAATCCTTAGTTATGACCTGTTTATTGCTTGTGTTCCCTGCAGTTTGAGGTGTCTCACTGGGTTAACCCAACTATTTTTGGTTCCAGTAACCATTAGGCACAATATCAATATGTGGCACGTGGCCTTCAAGCTTGGTGATGAGGGCGAATTGGGTCTGCACTAACTCCGTATGTCAGGAAGAAAAGCTTCAACACCAAGCCACCTTGCACATAGCAATTGCTTAAAAGATGTTAGTAGTGGTATGTGCTCTGACATGAATGAACTTGAAAATGTTATGCTAAGTGAAAGAGCAAGGCACAAAAGGCCATATATTGTGTATTGCCATTTATATGAAATATTCAGAATAGGAAAATCCATAGACATAGAATGTAGATTAGTGATTGCCAGGGGCTGAGGGGAAGGGAAAATGGGAGTGAATGGTTATCAGTACAGGGTCTCTTTGGGGGATTATTGAAATGTTCTGGAATTAGAGAGTGGTGATGATTGTACAACCTTATGAATATAATAAAAACCACTGAATTATACATTATTTTTGATAGGGTAGATTTTATTGTATGTTTATTTTTGATAGGGTAGATTTTATTGTATGTTAATTATATCTTGATAAAAAATTAAGTAAAATATTCAAGTAATCATTTATTTATACAATATGATCTGCTTAGACATTTGGAAATATTTCAGTAGCTAATTTTAGGGAGATGGTCACAATCTTGTAGGTACAGCCAAAATCACAGGTGTTTTTGTTTGTTTGTTTGTTTTTATCTGTGTGTCTTCCAAAGCCTGGAGTATGCTTTCCCTGGGAAGGAACCTCTGTTGATCACTATAGAGAGAGCAAGAACAGGGAGCTTCAGCAAATACCTGCAAACATTTTTCCTGTGTTTAAAATGTAGTTCTTGTGCAAAACATTAAAAATGTCTCATGACTAAGAAGGTAAATAGGAAAGAAATGAGATTTTCATCTGGAGCACTGTCACCTTGCTATCTGTGCCCTCAAAAGCTAACTGCAGTAAAATAGTGAAACAATAACAAAAACAGGTTGGATTTCAATCGTAGAATTTCTTTTTTTTTGCAAAATAATAGATTCAACTAGCTATTTCACCATGTCTAAGAGTTTTAGGTCAAATAAATATAGTTTCAATATCTCCAGTTAGCTATGAAGCTCAACTTTCCACAGGACTCAGTGCCACAAATGTTTTAGGAGATTATCTTCCCTACCTACTCCCCTGCCACTGGCCCAGAAGATTTATACTCTGTCTCCTCTAACTGCTGAGAGCGTGTCCTATTTTTAAAGGCCTCCAGAGAAGATGCTTCTTCAAAGAGATGGATGACAAAGCTTTGCCCTATGTGGCTTTCCCAGTGGAGCTAATCAGCCAGGTGTCTGATCTCCATGGCGTCTACCTGACTCCCTCCTCCCCCGCAGGACTGAACTGCTATCGGAAATAATTGTGAGCCCAATAAACCTTTAGAGATTTGTTTTTATTTTGTTTTGATTTTTTTTTTCCAACAGAGAAATTCCTTTTGCTTACTGAGTAAAGTACAGTGCTAGATATTGGTGGTGATTCCCAGGAGTCCTGGTGGCTCAGAGCCTTAGAGCATCACTTAAGAGAGCATCTTCTAAGCTTCTTCTTATCATTTACTGCCTGGCAGAAATGGCTCAAGTTCACTCAAACCAAGGGGTCTGTGGCTACTGTCCATCAAAGGTTATATCAACTTACCCATGACCCTTCCACTCCATCTGGAAATGGTAGATCTGAAAGATGTCTAGCTCAGTCCTGTCATCTTGCAGGAAAATACTGAGATAAAGTACAGACTTGCCCAAGATGGCCCAGGAAAGTAGTGATTGACTGAGTATCCATATCTGGAGGCTCTATTTTGGTGATTCCCCACACCCAGCATGCTATGAACCATGCTAGGTCCATATCATTCCAAGTAGATTCATCCACCTTTCAAAGAAGGAAAAAATATTTAAGATAATGTCACTGCAACAAATCATGTAACATTTTCTCCCCAGAAACTAGCAAAAGGCAGACACCACACAAGAATAGCTCAGTGCTTTAGTTGGGACCATAAATTCTCTAGTACTCTGTATATTGGTCCAAAATGGGGATTTTTAGTGTTGAGAAGCAAAATTCTGAGTAGTCTTTGTTTTAATTCATATTATTTTATTTCATTTAATTTCATTTTACTTCATTTTTTCATTTTTCTGAATCTCTTAGCATGTTTTTCCCACTCTTGATGATGCAGAACTGGCAACTGTCTTCAGAGATGGCTATTCAGAATGTTACATTATCTCAAACCAGTGCTGGCAATGGTAGCTAATGTAGAGTTGAGTATTAACTATCCATCTCCCCATTCTGGAAGGTTCTGATGCCTTTGCTATTATTCCATGCCATTGAAAGGCACAAACAAGATAGAATATGGCACATAGCCTTAAGACATTTGCAGATGTAGTTACTTTCTGTGAACAAGGTGTGTTACTGATCAGATACCTCTAGTAACTAGGAACCTTGACTACTAGTGCAAAGAAATCTAACCAGAAACTGTATCCCTCTAGCCAATTTCTAGTACTAAAACCAAAAGTAGGTATTATTCAAGAGAATTTTATTCCTTTGATTAAATTCTTTACATCTTTAAACATTTTTTATTATAGTTAAAAAAACACATAATATAAAATTTACCATTTTAACCATTTTAAGTATACAGTTCAGTAGTGTTAAGTATCTGTATATTGTTATAAAACACATCTCCAGAAGTTTTTCACTTTGCAAAATTAAAACTCCATACCCATTAAATAACTCCCCTTTTCCTGCTCCTCTAAGACCCTGGTAACCACCATTCTACTTTCTGTTCTATGAATTTGACTACTTTAGATACCTCACGTAATGAAATCGTATTTGTCTTTTTGTGACTACCTTGTATCACTTAGCCTAATATCCTCAAGGTTCATCCATATTGTAACATGTGACAGGATTTCCTCCTTTTTTATGGATGAATAATAATCCACTGTATGTAAATATTGCATTTTGGTGATCCATTCGTCTGTTGATGGACACTGTTTTCTCCTCTTGGCTGTTGTGAATACTGCTGCTACTAACATGGGTGTGCAAATAGCTCTTCAAGACATTGCTTTTGATGCTTTAGGATATTTGAATTCTTTATATACTGATTTTTTTCAACTTATGGACTAAAATGAAACAAGCCTTTGCTGTAGTAAGCACAGTAATACTCTTCATTAAACAAACAAACCAAAAAAAATCAGATATTTGTCCTCTGATTCATTGCAATACTCCTTCAGCATAGATGGGTGGAAAGTATTACCGCCTCCATTCTCCAGATAGGAAAATTGGAGCCAAAATGTTCCTTCACATAGCCAACCAGCCACGGGGCCTGGCCTTGACTTTTGGTGCGCTGATTTCCACTTATGTGCAGTAATTGACATTGGGGCTTAATTAAGAAACTGTATTCTGAAAGGAAAGATTTGCCATTACTTGGGCAAAGCCTTACTGACTTTGGCAACAGGACCAAGTGTCACACTTTCCTTTGGCAACTGTAGATATTCTTGTCCAGTTGGTATATATTGCCAAGAATGTTCCCCATGGGCCTATTTTGGATACCATTTACATAATGTTAAGGGATAATAACATTTACCAAGCACACATCTAAACGTTTGCACTGAAATAGTCCACATTCTGCACCCCCCCTTCGCCATTCCTCTTCTTTTTATTTATCCTCAAATGTCCTTTCACCTTCAGTATTCTCCACTCATAGCCCTTTTGTTCTGCCTCAACATCAGGCCCTTTTCTATTCCTGGCTCCATATTAAGATAAATAACTAAAAGGCTTCAGCTTGCCATCTCATTATTCAAGTCCAAATGCTGACATCATTTCTTATCTTTGCCCTGCCATTTACTGCTACGACTATGGGCTGTTGCTCTGCTACCCATCTCTTGTCCATTTCATAAATGTGGGCACTCACTGGTTTCCTTCTTACTTGGGTTCCCCAAGCTTATCTCCTTGCTGGCTTGCTACCCTGTTTATGCATGGTCAGATGAATCTGTATGAGAGCATGAGCATCCCAGAATGGAAATACATTCATCCTCATGAAACGTGTAGGGGAAAAGACATAGCTGCTTAGGAGCAAGCATTTAAGATGTGCCAAGCAACAAAATGCACCATTCCACTCAAATTCATTTACAGAGTAATATGTACACAGGCTCCTTTTGTCAATGTCAAAAAACAAAAAATACAAACTGCTTTTTAAACAAAACTATTATTTTAAGAGCCTAATTTTCTTACAGATATTCATAATCCATCTGAATTATCTTGAAAAATAAGCTTTCTTTTTCCACTTATAATGCACTTGGTAAATATATATCCATGAAAGTACATTATATCAATGAAGTTGATGTTTATCCTTGGAATATGTAACTATCTTTTCTATTAGATGCAGCCAGAAAGATAAAGTGTTATAGTTACCAGGGAATATGAGGACGTCACAGTTCATTTGTTTATCTAACAAATTTGTTGAGCACTTACTATGTGCCAAAAGTTCATTACATGCTCTGAGATGTTAGTAATCCCTTTTCCTGAACAGCGTGTATGCAGCTTCTGACCATCCTTTGATCCATCCTTTTAGTTAGGAATTTACATGTCTCTCCTTCTCCCTAGACCAGTGGTTCTTAACTAGGGGCAGTTTTGTCCCCCAGGGGCTATTTGGCAATGTCTGGAGACATTTTTGCTTGTCAAAGCTGGGGAGGTGCTACTGATACCTCATGGGTAGAGGCCAGGGATGCCACTAAACATCCTACAATTCACAGGACAGCCCCACCACAAAGAATTATCCACACGAAACATCAAGTGTTGAGGTGGGATGAACCAGTCCCAGACATTAGGCCCCTGAGAGAAGGAGCTGTGTCCCAGCCACCCTTTTATCCCCACTGCTTCATACACGCAGGGGCTCCCCAAGTGGTGGTGGCGATGACAGTACACGTCCAGACCTGCATAGATGAATAGGAAAAATCTCTTTTCCTAGAGCCTTGCAGCTTAAATGCAGCAGAATTGCTATCACCTGGGAAACTCTTAGACATGCAGAATTCGAAACCCCACCCCAGACCTACTGAATCAGAGTCTTCATTTTAAACAGAATCCTCAGGTGATATTGATGCATATTAAAGATTAGAAGCACTGACCAAAAGGTTTTAGAGTCACATGGGTAGGGTGAGTAGGCTGAAGATGCTCAACAGCAGAGATCCATGCTCACGTGGCTGCAATAAGCATGTTCCACCTGGATTCATCTCTGTAGCCTAATGTCTAGGTGAGCACAGCTGTAGTACAGAAACAGGTGGAGTTGGGGCTCTCAGAGCCATAGTTGCTAAGCCAGGTAAGAGAATGCAGCACCAACAGATTAGAAGGCAGTGGAGGTGATGAATGAGCAGATGCTGCAGCACACATGGCAGCAGCTGGGTCAAGGAAAGGGGCAGGACGAGACTCTGGGCGGTCCGCGTTGAAGAGGAAGCCTGCCAGGCAGCACTAAAAGGAGGTTGACAGTGGGAAAGGACAGGCCATGTGCCAAACCCAGGAGAGGTCAAGGCTCTGAGACAGCGGGGGTGAGAGGCAGCTGCCCAGACTGGCTACAAGCCCTTCATTCCATCGTCTGGGTGGCTGGGGTTCATTAGGGGAATCGAGTTACTCAGAATCCTTATACAATAGCTCACAGTCCTTCCAGGACTTGATAATGTGGTAATTAACATGGGGATTCCAGGAATGCCTTGGATTTGAGTTCTGTCTGTAGCAGCCTGATGTGTCTGGAATCTGGATATTGAAAATTGCTATTCCAACATCCTCTTTATTTCCTTCACAAAGGATCAAGTGGACCAAAAATCTGAGCAAAGGGGCAGATAGGAACTAAACGGAAGGACAACTCTGAGGAGCCGGTTCTGATAATGTTTGTCAGGTTTTCCATGAGCCCTTCTGTATTTGCCTCTGGTTAAACTACTACCATTGTGTTTGAATATTTTGACATTATTAAAGTTTGTGAGATATGTTAAAGGACTGAAATATTGTGCTTCTGTTATTTTACACTTATTCAAATGCCACTGAAGTCCTTTTTTTTGTTATTTATTTATTTATTTTTATTTCGGCATATTATGGGGGTACAGATTTTAAGGTTTGATATAGCACATCTTATATTTTCCTGGTTAGAGCTGGAACCCATACTACTAAGTGAAGTCCTTTTTAAAGAGATACTGACTTATTAATCAAGTTATCTTGGCAAATGACATCTCGTTGATCAGGGTGCCTGTCACAACCTAACCATGACCTGGAACATTTTACTTGTTCTGTAAGACAAAAGAGAATTTTGTCAGCTGCCCAGATGTTGTTGGATGAAGACTCAGGTACCTTCTTAGAGCAACTGTTCTTCCTTTTTCTGCCATGAGTTAGCTTCAGAAATTTATATGTCTCAGATTTATCTCAGATCTGAAAAAGTGAGGTGTGGAACACCCAGCATCTCCCTCATATTGAAGAGGACAAGTTGCTGAGTCTTCTGGGAAACCACCAATGAGTCCTCTGAGTATGTTTTTATAGAAAATTATACTTTTAGATTGTTTCTAAAACTTTATTTCAGCTCATGACCAGGCCTTGCAAGTCAACTCATTGCCACGTATGTTTTTCCTCTTCCTCCAGCACCTTCAGAAACACACAGAAATATATGCAGTCAGGTTCCCAGAGGTCTCCCAAAATTGAGATGGTCCAAGGAAGGCAAAGTCAAGTTTGTGGAGTATTTTGTCCTTAACATGGGCCATATTTGCCAGGACTCAGTGTACTATGTCCATTCAGTCCATTGTATAGCAAAGCTGTCAATGAGTGACCAAAATATATCTCCTCCTTCCACTTTGCCCACTCACTGTCAGCCCCATGAGAACTCTGGTCACTGATCACACTCTGAACGGGATGAGTATGTTTGCAACTAAGCAGGTAATAATTATAGAAATAAAATTTCCTCCTCTTTGGGAAAAGACTCTTTCGTGCTATGAGGAATAAGGTGGGAGACTCCTAAACCTAGAATGGTGCAAAATTTTTAAACTGAATGAACATAGCAGCGTATGGTCAGCTGAGAATTGTACTTCTGGAAATAGTCATTTGTCCAAAATAAATCAGATTTTGGCAGGGTGTAGTAACAGTATACAGATTCAATTCGTTTTGCTAGTGCTTATAGTCTACAGGAAAAGAAGAATTGAAAAATGCCTCATTGGTTCTTGCTTCTTTTTGATACTCAGATCTCCAAGGGCTCCCAGGGCTGGGTTGGCAGGGACTTTTTGGATCCTGTGGCCCAATTTTAGAATTTTATGGATACAGAAACTGACACTTTGAAGGCCAGGTTGTCTTAAAGGTCATCAGCTTGGATTCAGTTTGGGTGAGTTTTGAATTCATATTTATGTTGCACTACTAACTTAGCTGCTAACTGTTAGCTTTGTGGCCTTGGGCAAGTTATCCTAGCTCTCTCATCTTCAGTTTCTTTATCTCTAAATGTTATCCTAAATCTTAAACTAAATAATACATATAGAGCACTTAGCAAATTCTCAGCACATAGAACTCAATGAACAGAGGTTGTTATCATTATTTTTCTCACTGTTGTTATTCTCCAAGGTCATGGAGCTGGGTAGTGCAGGAGTCGGGATGCAAAGCTAGACCACCTGACTCCCAGTCGTGGGAACTTCCTGATCCCTTTCCTTTCTCTGTTGCCACAGAGTTGTAGGGATCAACCACATAATCCTATCTCTCTTCACCTTGAAAAATCCCTATCCTCAAAAAAGTATTGATTAAATATAGATTTTTCCTAAATGTGACCTGAGTTGCCTTAACCTGCCAGAGAGAGAACTGTGTTGGTAACCCCGTCCCAGTTCTTTGTTCTACATATTTGGTTAAGTGCTTTCTCATATGGCTTTTTATGATCATCAGCAAAAAGATTCCCTATAAGGCAAAATAAAGAATAAAGAATGAACACCACTGCAACTGGATTAATTTCTCAAAAGCTGCTGGTGTCTTCAGCATTTCCCTGAATAGGCTACTCTGTCCACTTTGCTTCTGGAGAGCCTTTACTCGTCCTTCTCAAGATCAAATGGATTAGGCTTCTGGTCTCCAGCATCTGAGCTCAGGTTCTAGGCTATGGCAAAACTGAAGGCTCAGAGGGCTGCAGCTCAGAGCTTTGGTCTGAGATCTGAACTGCAGAGAAGACCTGGACTCAGAAGGCCACAGTGGAACTCAGAAGAATTCTGGTCTACTGTGCATGTCTTATTTCAGCCTTACTCTGGGAAACTAAATAATACTTGGTTATCAAGGGCTAGCCTAGGAAATGCAGAATATCTTTTCTATGGGATAGAACATTTGAGATTTCAAGCACCCAAATTTCTAAAGCAGTGAAGCACAGGGACTCTGGAATCATCCAGAGCTGGATACAAACCCTGGCCCCACAATTTACTAGTTGCATGACCTTGTGTTAGGGATGTGACCACTCTAAATCTGTTTTCTCATCTGTCAAATGGGTTTGTTAACAATACTGACTTCACAGGATTGCTCTGAGGATAGAATGATATAGTCTTAGCGTATACTTAGTATATGCTTGGCTTATCCTAGAGGAACTTAAGGGTCCTAGATTTCACTTAGAGAATAATTGGCTCATGAGGAATTTAAAACCAAGTTCCACTTGTTATTTTATATTTATCGTCAAAGCAAGAAGTAAGTGTTATGCTTTCTCCTTTGAAAGTATTGGTGCTGTACACTCACTGCCTTTTGCAAAGGCTGGGATCATGATGGAGGTATCCATGTGCATGGGATGCATGAGATCAGGAGACTCTGGAATCTCATATGGAAATTCCTCTGGATATTAAGCTACTATTTTGTCAACTGCCCCAAATGGGTTAATATAGAGAGAAGTCTACTTCTTGGCAAGTCACTCTATTTTTCTCATAAACATAGAATAAGGCTCAAGGCTCACTATGCTAAAACCCTCTTCTACCCAACTGCATTTCTACTTGCAGAAACAGATGAAAAACTATCCCAGGGGCAGGATAGAGCAATGGAATTGAAGGCGAGGGATGATGTTGACCCAGTCCCCACTATGAAAATGTGGATCATCATCCTCACAAATCCGAATGTTTCCAAGCCACCTCTGTGGCACCTCTTCATGAGAATTGAGCCAGCAGTTTATCACTTTTTTAACATCTCCTTTCCCTTCTTCATCTCACATCCAGTTCTAGAACAGAATTAACAGATCTTCCAGGGGCTCTCTGAATTCAAGATGAACAATCCAAGCAGAAGATGGGTTTATCCACAATTTCTATTAGAGAATGAACAAAAGACAGATAAAGAAAGGAGGAAAGCCTGACTGCTGACCATGCAATCTTGGGACTAAACATGTCTTTAATAAGTTTTCCTCCAGCTTCTAGAAAGCAGGCAAATGACTTAGGCGGTCAACCGCTTTCACGGATAATGAGTGTGGACATCTTTTCTGGGATCCTGATGGCAGAAGATGTAGAAACAAATTGTGACTTAGGGCCACAGAGACATTAGCAGTAGGTGCAGGACAACATGGTGCAGAGCCTCACATGGCTCTGCTGCCCAGACAGGTGGGTTGTGCAACGCTTGGCAGCCTCAAATCCAGGTCGGTCACTTGGTGAGAAGTGCCCCGAGTAACGGCCTTGCTGGAGAATCAGGAGTCTGGAACTTCGTGTTTTGCTTCGTCATTGAGTAGCTGACACCTCTTCCCCAAGTGGATCCAGGTTCATTGCCACTGTCTTTACTCCTTATGTGTGGCCAGTG
This sequence comes from Microcebus murinus, assembly GCF_040939455.1. NCBI lineage: Eukaryota > Metazoa > Chordata > Mammalia > Primates > Cheirogaleidae > Microcebus > Microcebus murinus. Next base: position 32,673,759 of record NC_134106.1, on the reverse strand, counting down.
AGGGGGGAATTCTGGGGGGTAGGGGGTGAAGGGGTGGGGACAGCAGGAGAGGCAGGAGGAGTGATAAGGCCAGGGGCAGAGTGTGGACTAACTGAATGCGTGCCATGGACATCTAAATTATTTATTCTGTGTGTTCTCGAGAAACATTTTTAAGTTCTAAATAAAGGGCCATCTGTTTTATTTAACCATCAGTAATAATACTATACAATTACATTTAAAATTCATATACACTTTTACAGTTTTCTGCATGCTTTCCTGTGATGTCTCACATCATCCTTAAAATAGTACTCCAGAGCATGTACGTTATTACCATTTTATAAGTTAGCAAATGCTGAACACAATGTTGAAACCATAACCTTCTAATTTCGAGTAAGTGGTAGGATTTATCTGGAACTAATCTAAAAAGATTAAATGAATTCATCAGCTTGGGGGACAGCAAAATGTTGAATATTGCGTTACATATTTTTTACCCCTGAAACTAACGCCTCCATTTGTCCCTTGTGTGTCTTGTCCTCTCTCCCCAATTCCTTAGCAAATTGCTGTTTTTATATGAAAACGGAAAGATTCTCATCATAAACCACATTAAGTTAGCTGTTGAAAACATAGTATACCCAGTTTTCCAATCCTATGACCAAATCCATTTAAGGGAAGAAAATAGAAAAGAAGTCACTGTGAGTCCTACTAGGAACCCAAGTGACAAAGTTTGCTGCACAATAGCCAATTTGTGTGTGCCCCATTTTTATCACTCACACACTAATTGGCTGCAGTAAACAGAGAGACACTAGGGTGTTTTTAGAACATATATATTTCATGATTCTTATATTGCAACTGAAATTTAAGTCATACATCTTTCTTTTAGTTGTGTACAAAATTTTTCAGTTTAACCCTTTAAAATAGTAGCCGCTTCTTTTGTACTGAAGCTGAGTCATTAGAGATTCATTCATTCCTTGCAGTTGTTAATCTACAATGCTAAAATCATTGTACTTCCAGTAATGTGTTTTAGGATTTCTGAGTTTATATATGGTAAACACCTGGATGAAAAATCCGATTGTATTACTTTTTCCAAACTTACAGATGATTTGTATCAAGAAGATTAGGTCTTTTAGATATGTGATGAAATATTTGCTTTATACAAAGTGGAGACTATACGACATTTTTATCTCAGGCTGTAGTGACATACTGAAAAAAACATATTTTATATTTCTTGCAGAAAACTACATAGACACTTTGTTACAAGGTAGGAAATGGTCAATCTAGTTAGAATTTTTATACCTGAAAGAGATCTTAGAACTTTTTGGCACTTTGTTTCAGATTTTATAACTCAGGTTCTTAAAGTCTAAGAAATATGTCTAGAGTCACACAGCAAGAAAGCAGCACAGGAAGGGCTGCAAAACAACTTTTTCAAAAACCTGAGACTCTCCCAATAAACGATTATTGAACATGAACATGTATTTATGTATTATATATTTATTATTGAGAATGTATTTGTATGTCATGCAGTCAGTAGTTCTGAAACTGAGAATTAAGGGATAAATAGGATATAATGTCTGCCCTCAAGGAACCCATTTTCTATTTCTGTGTCTTTGGACACGGTTCCTAGTAGTAAGAACACGAGAATACTGTGAGTATCATGTGCCTTCAGTTCAGCAAGACATTTAAGAAAAACTTTCATTACAGTGAAGTAACCAAGATGGAGAAATATGAGGTGAAGGAGGGCTTGATCCTGCAACTGTTAAGTAGCAACCACATCAAAGTGTGTTTCTTGATGTCATCTTGGCCTAGAGGGGGTTTCTAGTAGAAAGGCATAGAACAGTCCCTGGCTAGGTCTGTCCAAGGCTTTGTCAACTACATGGTTGAAAATATAGCATGATTAATGAACTTGATGATGATATAAAGGAAAGAGATGGAGCAAAGACAGTACATGGCAATTTCAGCATTAATAAACATTTGCCACAGGAAATGAGTCAAAATTAAATAATGAATATAACAAGAATAAACATAAAGTGGAGCTCTATATTTATTATTAAGCTTTATATTTATTATTACATGGAGCTATCTACCATGACAACAAATATAATTAATTAAAAATTATTTAGTTTTTTATTTACATTTAAAAGTTTAGCAGAGTTCTGTCTTGAATTTTTTTATTTGATAAAAAGGAAAATAAAAATAATCATAAATAAGATTTAGGAGAATTACACTATAAATTATATTATAAATAAAAAAGTGAAAATTTTGGCTTTTGGATCTTCAGTTTTGCTCAGTTCCCTAGGACTTACTTTATTTCTTAAAAGTCTTTTTAGCATTCTATATATGGGCAAATTTTGACCTTTTTTTTTCCTGCTTGCCTTAAAGCAGTCGTCTGAATTTTATACATTAAATAATGAATCCTTTATATTCTGCTGGGCCGCAACATGTGCTTATTTCAGGATATGTCATTCCTAGAAATTTTGAGACCTAGTTATTCTGCCCTTGGGCTCTCCTAGTTAAGGAAAAAATACCTGAAGCACTTTCTAGTATATTTTTTTCTAGAACCATTTTTAGTATGTTTCAGTTGCTATAGAGGGAGTACTAATGTACATTGCAAATCAGATCTGACTAAATGTATTAAGGAGACTGAATTGAGGCCCATCCCTATTTCCTTGCAAAACTGAGTAAGTTATTAGGTTATTTAGCCAAAACCCAAGGGCCATAACAAATTCTATAGGTAGTAAGGGCACCTCATTGTTAAAATGGGAATAATAACTGAAGATCGTTTTTGTTATGAAAACTGGTTGAGTTGTTTTGTGAAAAGTGCTTCCAAACAATTTCTGATGGATAGCAAACAAGCAATATGTTAAGGGAAAATATCCCATATTGATGGACATTTAAGTGGTTTCCAACTTTTTTTTTTAACAAGTGATGTTGCATTAAGAATCTTTATGTTCCTCTCTCATTGGTATTAATAGATCAACACCTAAGTGGATATATAGGAGTAACATTTATTGGGTGTCAGGAGGGTGGGGGGGGAGGAAGGGATTGGTATATACAACCACAATGAGTAAGATGTGCAATGTTTGGGGGATGGACACGCTTGAAGCTCTTACTTGAGGGGGGAGGAGGTCATGGGCAATATATGTAACCTTAACACTTGTACCCCCATAATATGCTAAAATAAAAAAAATGAATCTTTATGTACTTTTGAATCTTTATCTGTAAGATAAACTCTTAGAAGTAGAATTGCTGGTCAAATGTATACATACATAATCTCCTTGCCAATTTTGACCATAAAATTATCTGACCATAGTTTGAAGTGAGTAAGTAAATTCTAGTGGATTTCCTTCTGACCATTCCTTGCTTTATTTAAAACTGTAAACAAGTTGCCGTGAATTCTCTTGATCTCAACACTTACTTCCTACACTCAAAACTTACTAAAGCTGCTGCTACATAAACCTTCATGTATCATCAAAAATGCCTTGATCTTTATGCCAATCAATACTGTTTCTAAAATAACCGTATTTATACTATTTTATAGCTAATATTGACACTCTGCTTTATAACTGATTCAATAATGTTAAGAGTTTGGCCTCTTCTTTTGATGACAGAAATTATGTTAATGAATATAACATAAGTCTACAGAAGGTACTACTGCTATATGCCCCTGAGTTAATAGCAGTGGAACAGTCACTCACAAATTGTACCTAATTGAAGACTTTTCAATTGCCTTTAGGTAACCAGGGAGAAACTAGGTCAAAAGCTTAATAGAATTGCTTTCTCTGCTCTTCACTTAGCATCAATAGAGTCATTTTTCTTGCACTTGCAAAGCCTTTTAAAGCTAGATATTAAGTTTTTTATATCAAGAGAAGATAGCAATATTTAAATTTCACCTAGAGGAAATTCTCTTACTGAGAAAAGTTGTGATTATAAAACATGAATGAGTGAAATTTCTATGAAACTTGTATATAAACTCTAAAACTCCAAGTTTAAGGTTTACTTGACTGAATACAGTAATATCAGTACAACTTCATTTAAAATGCAAAGTTATGTCTGTCAATTTTTTGTCCAGCCTCCATTCATTCATCTACTCTTTATTTAAAAAAAATTTAATATGACAAATATTTATTTAGCTCCTGCTTCCTGTTATCATTCCTATTTCCTGCCTTTTTGAGGCTTTCATACCTTTGCGAGACTTTCAAACAAACCACAAGCGCAGATTGTGAGGAAATTCTACAAAAAATTAAAAGGGTCTATAAGAGATTGAATAAGGGGACCTGATTTAGGTCAAGTGGTCAGGCAGATGAACAGTGAGAAAGCACTTAGTCCAGGCAGAAGAAACAGCATGTGCAAGGATTTTGTGGCAGGAAAAAAAGAAGATCTACTCAAAGAAAGGAAAGAAGGCCCCCAAGATAAAATGAGGGAACAAGTAACCCAGAACTAAGATGGAAAGATACATAGGCCCTCCTCTTATAAAATTTATGGTCTGTCAAAGTCAGTTGAGATCAATTTCCAATGCCTATTCTCTCTGCCCCACCTGAAAGTTCACTAGATAAAGAAGGGAATAGATGCTCTTATTACAGAGTTTGGTAAGATAATAGGCAAGATAACAGAAGTTTCTTGTTATATGCTGTTAGCACTATTCAAGGTCTTAAATCCCCTGGTCCAGCAGCCCTTTTTGCTCAGAATGACTTAACAACCACAAAAAACAAATCAAAAAGTACAGTGGTGTGTTTATTGAGAAGGAAACCATTATCTTCTGGTCAGTTGACAGAAGATTCCAAGGTTTTATTGATTTAAAAGACCACAGTCACTCCTCCGGGCACACTCCTCTGTATTAGGTCTTTAATCCACACCATTTTATATTCTGAAATGAACTTTCCTGGGATAGATTTGTCCCCATCATGGATAATCATGGAAATTCTGGCCAGTGGCCAAATAGAGGTCTCCTCTATCTAGATGGGGTATCCCCGGAAGCAACTGTTCCATAGCAGCATGACCCCAAATTCAGCTTAGACCCTGGAGACAAGCCCAGAGCTCCACGTGGCAGTCCCTGCTTGTTTGGCAGTTTTATTGCCTAACCCTCCAAATGGCCATCAAATTATGATGCAAACGAAATAACAGCAAGATAAAGGATGAATCGATAGTCTGACTTGTCAGCAGTGGACTATTGGCTGCAGTAGGTTTTTGAAGATTCCTCTAATGAACATTAGCATCGTAGGTAGGACAGTGGAAAAATATTTTTTCTTTTGTCAATGTCCTAATGAGAGTACATATGTCACAGAAAGAGAAAACCCTGTATATTGTTCTCAGGCTTAGTTTTTCCTCCACCTTTTCCTTAATTTCTTTCCACTGCACTACATGTAAAACTCTTTATGTGATTTCTGTTTAACTCACCATGTAAATGTAAAGACTAAAAATAAATAACTAGAGAACTAACTGTGCGGTGCTAGAAGTTACTATGATGTTAGATCTCTCCCATACGTCGGTTGGTTGTAAAGGTGTTTTTAATATTATTATAATAATTTGAACTTGTAAGGATTTCAAAATGAGCTGGTGGGTGGTGAAAGAGATAAAGGTGACTTTTCCAATAATCTGGGTATTTTTGTGACTGAGTTTGACTTCAACCTCGCAGTGAAAATTGAGTGACTCTATGAAAATTGAGCTCATCTTATGAAAATATGATTTTTAAAAAGTTTAAATTAACTTAAAAATCCAGTGGACAGATGCATAAATATAAAACAACATAGAGTGTTTGAGGGACATGGGAAATTATTGTTTAAATATTCGCAGTTACATAGTTCATTAATAGGTGATTGGAGTGGTATTTCTCCAAACTGGTAGGTGGGCTGTGTTGCCCATGAGGCATTTTCAAGATTCAGATTCCCATTGTGCCACTTATAGAAGTGTACCCCTCTTTCCATAAACCCCTACCTCTTTTAGAAAAACTACCCTAGTGACTCATCTGTTATACAAGTGGGAGTGGGCCATATCTTGCCATTGGAGCCCAAGAGAATCCACAGTTGGGATCTATGTAACTTAGAATTTGAGCAGGGAAACTTATTGTCCTACTGCTTTCATTTTTATAAAAAATGTATTGAAAATAGTGAGAAACTCAGGCATAAAGCCATGGAATCATACCAGTATCATTTTTTTATAAACTCTTAAAGTCACTGATTTAACATTGTGGACATAGCTTCCTTATAGTCATCTGTGGCTTTACATAGGAGGCTGGCAAGTTGGTTGAGAAAACACTTCTAATAATCAAGGACACAAAGCTTCTTCATGACTGGGAAGAAGAAGGGTCTTGTTGGAAAGACAGCGAATAAACAGACTGAAAGAAGTTGCCTACATCCAGTTCCCTTATAAATAAAGTTAGTTCGTACTATCATCACTTGACACTATTAATTTCAATCATGATGTTTAGTTGACATAAACTTTACCTGCTATAGATTATATTGCATTTGCATGTCTAGAAAATATGCCCACTGATTGTGTATTTTTGTCACAGGCATAAACCAGGGAGTGGGGGGAAGTTTCTAGTTATATCCTTTTTCATCAAAGTTGCCAGGGGAATCAATTTGAGTTTAACCAAGTTGCTTGAAACTGTTTTATAATAACTGTGTGTGTATTAAAAGTGAAAAGAGAGATACCTATATGGACTGAAAATCCATCTAGGACTTTAAAATATCTAAGAAAAAAAGGAGGAAACGTTGTCATTATTCATTATTAGCTATAGTAATGGGATTTTTAGAGCCCTTCAAATCCTGTTGACTAACACATAAAATTACCTCTTATAGCTAAAATATTCTTTGTTTTCTGGGATCAAAAAAAGGCATCATTGTTTTTGAGAAATCCAATTTCTCTTTGCTATAATTCTCTTATTTTTGAGCTTCTAACAGAGATTCATATGGACAGTTAAGCTAGAGAATGCAAGCAGCAATATCTCTGGGGAAATATGTTATTATAAATCTGGCCCCGACTCTGCCAGTCTTTTCCTTTGACAATTCATCTGCTTGGCTTTCTCATCTATAGAAGGGATGAAGTCATTGTTGTACAAAGAACATGACGTTTAAAATCTAATGGTATCTCCACATTTTGTGAGAATCTATTTGACGTGGGTCAAATAGAAAATGTAAAATTTGCCTAAAATTACTAAACCAGGGATGGGGAACCTGTGGCCTTCTAGATCCTCAAGTACGACCTTCTGACTGAATCCAAATTTTACAGAACAAATCCTTTTATTTTTATTAATACAATTTTGTTCATCTTTTGTATTTTTATTTTATTTTTTAAAATAAGTGCATTTAAAATACCAAAAAATAAAAGAAGTTTCAGTAGAATAATCCTCCCAGATTGACTGGCACAATTAGAACTTTAGTAAGCCATAAGGTCTAAATTGACAGCTGTTACATTTATTAGTTAGTTCTAACTTCCCCGTCTGACTGGTGCCACTACTGCACGAGGCTGGTTGGCCAGAGTTTATGGGGGTGGAGTGTGCCAGTCTGTTGCCAGCTTTTGAAAACGGTGCACTGTGTTTCTGCTTGAAGTGGAATTTGTGAATAGTTGCACAGCTCGTCAGTATTTTTTAATTCTGTCTGCTTAACAGCCCATCATGTCAAAGAAGACCAAGAGAACACTGAAGGAAGAAAACAGGTTTTTTTAATGAGGATTGGGAATTGCAATATTATCTTGTTTCTGCTAAAGATAAGATGATTTGCTTGCTTTGTGACACTGCAATATCAACATGGAAGAAATTCAGTGCTCATCAGCATCATAACACTCATAAGGACCACAAATATTTTAAATTATAGGAAGAGGCACAAAAGGTTGTATTGCAGAAATTAAAAGATGAAAAGCAAAAGCAAAGACAATTCTTTCAAGTAGAAATAAGACCTGGAAATAATTCTATGGAACCAACTTATAAAGTAGCTTATATACTTGGGAAAAAAGGGAAGGCGTTCAGTGATGTAGAAATTGTGAAGGAATGTATTGTCGAAGTTGCAGGATGCTGAGACCCCAATAACATTCAAAGTACAAACAACTGCCTCTTTCAGGGAGAACCATAACTGATCAGCAACATGAATTAGCCTTTAACTTAACAGAACAACTTCATACAATACTTCAAAAAGTAAACATACATTATTCAATCTCTTTGGATGAATCAACTGATACTACTGACTCAGCACAAGTTTTATACTTCATTTAAATCAAAGCAGAAGATTCTCTTTGTTACAAAAAGTTACCTGCTTTGGGCACTCTTGTGAACATAACACAGGGAATAGATATCTTCAACAACCTTCAAGATAAATGTCATGAGTTTGGGCTGAAATTGATAAATTCAATGAATGTATGTACAGACTGCACCTTCTATGACAGAAACACATGAAGCGTTTATTGCACAAACAAAAAATCATTAACAGATCCAGATGCTCTCATTTTTTACCATTGTATCTTACACCAACAAAATCTCTGTGCTAAAGCAACTATTTTAAGTGACACTTTGCAACAAGTTATACATATTGTTAACTGTATTCCTGCAAATACAACACAGAATCGTGCAGTTTTATAACATGCTAAAGTTGAATGATGAGGAATTCAGTGTGGATTTGCCATATCATTCTAAAGTGCATTGACTATCACAGGGGCAGGTGTCAGCCAAAATTTTATCTCTGCAAGAACAGAGAGTTAAATTTTATGAAGAACAGAATCAGCCATGTGAATTATGAGAAGATTTCTCCAGGAATGAAGCATTTCTGTGTGATATCACATCAAATCAAAATGACTGGAATATTTCTTTGTAAGGTAAAACTAAGTCTATATATGATATGTGGCAACATTTTGAAAAATGCCGCATTTTTCAAAACACTTCTTCTTCAAAAGAAAATTTCAAATGAACATTTTCCCCAGTTAGCAAAGGTCACTGATGAGCAGGATGATGTGTGCAAATCGTTTGAAGAATACACAGCTGTTATAGATCTATTATTAGGAGAACACAATGAAAGGTTCACTGACTTTCAGAATCATGACGTCACACTCATGTTAGCATTTCGGCCTCACCTAGTTGACATCACCAACACACCTAGAGAACTACAGGTGGAATTAGTTGAGCTCTCAGTAGATGACATTTTAAAGTTATTGTTTGCTGCTAAGAAAGAGCCAATTGAAATATGGAAAAATGCAGTAGAATACCCACGCCTTTAGCAACATGCCTGAAAAATGCTTTCTCGCTTTTCAACCACTTATGGCTGTGAATCTACATTCTCCTACCTAACCCAAATCAAGATGCCCTTAAGCTCACAAATGACTGACACCCATCTAGAGGATCAACTGAAACTGTGGGCCTCCATGCTGCAACCAAATATTCAAATGCTTTCCAACAAAAAGCAGACACAACAAAGGCTTAAAAGGTTAACTTTAAAATTAACATAGTTTTCGTTTTTTGAAACTATTAAGTACATAGTAGTTCAATTTTTACAAAATAATGTGCATTTTTAAGTTTCTTGAATGCAGCCTTATTTGATGACAGTTAAATTAATGTGGCCTTCCACCATGAAAAGGTTCCCTACCCCTGTACTAAACTAAGACAAAATCAAAGAAGAACTTTTTTAAAAAAACGTGCAGTCCTTTGTTTTCATCCCATATTCCTTATTCATTCGCTTTATTCTGAGCCAGGCACCTTGCAAGGCAGAGTGATGGAGATGATACAGGCTCCTTGCTGCAGGCGAGCCCACTGTCCAGTCAACAGTCAAACTTGAGGTCAAATCGTGGGTGAAAATTCTTCTTCCCTCAAATTCCCTCCAAGTCACCTTATAGCAACCCAGATTCACTATTACAGACCTCTTATCTCTTCAATACAACACTTGCTCAGGACTTCCCTTAGCTCCAAACTCCTACCAAAATAATGTTTGTCTTCTATCCTCCTTTGTCATAGCCAGCCCCTTCCTTCTAATCTTTTTCTGTTTTTGCTAATCTTTCATTTCCATGTTACCTTTCTAGGGAACAGTTGTGTCTTTTAATGGGATTGTCTAGAGACAGTAGCTCAATTCCAAAGATAGGCTACAAAATGAGGCATTAAGGGCTTCAAAACAAGCTGGCGGAGAGTTGTTGAAGATCATTCTAGATCCCCTCACAACCCCCAAGTATGAAATTGTGTTTGTGAAGTGAAAAGGGAAATGTGTGCCCTTTGATTATAATGTAAACTGTACTGATAAATTTTCTAACCAGGAATGCTCTAATAGTTCAACAATATTTTTCTACAGACTCTTATCAAAGCAAATTAGCATTTCAAAAATTAGGGTTTGAATAATTTACCTACTTTTTTATTCTTTAGTAGTTTATATGCTTATCCTTTCCCCAAAGGTGAAAAACGATATTGCTTCAAAATTTTATGACACGTTGAGTGACAAAAAACAGTCAATCATTGTGTTTGAGTATTATGTTTAGCGCTGAAGCTAATTGAACATATAATGTTTTCCAGCCGAAAGATACGGTCACTGAGAAGTACAGTACTTCTTTAGAAGTAAATCTTAGAAGTAAAGTACCTTTCAAGGTTCTGTGGGGGAAAAATGTGTTTGTGTACTTTTACCCAATGGCGTGCTGGTAAACTAGCTCCTCACCCCTCTCCCACAGAAAAGTTGCAATTTGTAGCATTCGCCTGTCCCCATGATGTAAGTACTACCTGGATGATTTCATGAAGTCACTGAACACAGAGTTGGGAGAGATATGCACCACTGACAGCCAAGAGGAGCTGGCTCTGTCACAGCACATGAGTTATTCTCACTGTGAAGTGACCCTCAACTCGAGCGTTTCCGCTGAGGTAGAAGTGGAGGTGGGGGCGGCAGGGGCTGGGGAGAATTTCGGTCAGTTTATGGTCAACAAGAAAATCTCACACTAATGAGGTCATGCTGAAGTCAGATCTTCCCTGGTAGAACTCCGGTCATTTCTCTTTTCCTTCAGCTGAGCACACATTCCCTTTGATAGCTATTGTAAAACACTTATCTCTGTTTCAGATTTTTTAATGATAAATGATTAGGTTTCCTAAAACGGGATTCTGTTAAATTAAATAAAAACAATGCAGGTAAGAAGTTGATTTTTAAGTTTCATATCACCTCTGTGAAGCCCTAGGAACAATTCTCCAGGGATCTATTTAGTTGTGTTTTAGATGAAAATTCTATCACAAATCCAAACCCCAAAGCAGTTTTATTACCAGAGTGGAGCACCTTGCCTGACGCAGTATATATGGTTTGCAGAGTCTGCAAGGCTGGGCAGCAGGAGGGGAAGAAAGCAGAAGCGGTTTCTAAGCCAAAAGACCAGGAACTGCTTTTACACTAGAATTCCCTTCTTCTTTTCCTTTTTGCTTCAGGCTACCACCCAGCAAAGTCTCCTATTCTTTTGTGGGAGCACCCCTCTTCCATGATCCCTGCAGCAGCCACGTCAGACCTGGGGCACATCACAGCTGGGGTGCTGGGTGGCACAGTGATGTCAGTGGTGAGCAGTGGTGCGAAGGGGAAAGCACCTCCGTCCCCATGCGTCCTCTGCCCTCTAGAATTAGGATGGGCCCTCGCTACCCCTGCGGGCAGAGTCCCGTGCCAGTTTCCCCTCCTCACACCCCCACCCTTCCTTTGCCCCTGCCCCTCCCTCATTCCAGCCTTCATGACCTCTTCTTCCTGTAGTAGTGAGTGGGAACTAAGAACCCCGCCCCGCCCCTTGTCCCTGCACACACACACACACACACACAACTTGACCCTTGCTTAATTGGCTGAGAGAATCAGGAGTAGGATTGCCTTCTCCGGGAAGCTTTGGGGCAGGTATATCTCTAGCATCCTAGATATTGTTCTTGTTGAAACAATAAGATACCATGAGCTTGTATTCCTAAGCCTAGGATTTGGGGACATTAAGGATAATGTAAGCTTATGTGAGTGCCTAACTCTCATTATATCTCTGAGAACATATATAGACTGCTGCCAACTTATATTTTGGAAACACGACTGTTTTATAAGTTCTTGACTCACTGACATCTCAACCAACCACTCAATTCTACACCTAAACTGGCTTGTATTGTTCTATAATTATTGTATTTGCATTTGTCTTTTCTACTCACCGAGACACCACGATCCTGAATGTTATACTCTTGTCTCAAGGTGGTATTGTTCAATAGATATTTACTAACAGGCTGGTAAGGTGGTGAGTTTTACATCTCTTTTAGTATTCCCCGCCAGAAAAACAAGATTTGGAAGCTCAGTATTACATCATTTATTGAGCTCCAAATTGTAATTAATTCTGTTGAAAATGGGTCAGGTTGATGACCTATTACTCCTCTGAAAGAGGGAAGACATTACTTAAGGACCTTGGGAGGCATTGCTTAAAGACTGACTCCATGTCTCAAATTGTACTTAAATGACCTGAAGGCATGATTCCAGCCATGGTCTCATCACCTTTGACTTGAAAGTACAGGGAAGAACATATGTGCACACTTCCATCTTATAGAAGTCATTAAGGTGCTACCAGGCTCCTTGGCCATTAAAGGCCAATCAGTGAACTCAAGGGGTTCACTGGCCACAAAACTCTCTTTTGTTAATATGATCCATGATTACATTCTAAAGAAAAGCCATGCAGTAATCATAACATAAGCCTGTTTTCCTGCATGATTGCCTCTCAAAATAAATGCACTTGATGTAATGGCAACCTCACAGAGGAGCCCCTGTCTTTTGTGTCCTGGTCTGAGTTTATGGTATATATATCACATAGATTATAATAGGGAAGCTTGGACCAGAAAAAAATCAACAGAAGATGCCCTCCTGTGAGCCTGAGGATATCCATATAAAGAATCCTCTTCTCTTTGAAGATAAAATGGAGTAAAATAAAAATTAGAATGAAAAAGTCCACCTCCAGAAGCCATAGAAGGCACCATAGTAGGGAATTCCATTCATTCATTGAACAGACATCTATGGTATACTATTATCCGTGATGCGCCAGACACTGTTCTAGGCACTGGGTATTAAGCAGTGAACAGTACAGAGAATCAGCCCAGAGTTTTGAACTCTGGCTCTTAGGGAGCACTTCCCCTGGTTCTAACATTTTTCTCCTGTTTCAAACATTACTGTGGCATTTGTTCTCCAATCAGAAGATCATGCAAAGAACATTAAGCAAAATATTCTGCTGTGAAACACTATGAAAGAAAACAAAATGAAAAGCTAAAAATTCCATCTGTAATATAGTCTCTGTTTTGTTGGGAACAATGTGATGGATATTCGTTTCTAGCTCAATAAATTAACAAGTTTTTTGATTGTAAAAGCCACATCATCAATGTCTAGCAAAGAGAAATGAACAAAACCGATAGCACTGTAAAGTCCTTATCATGTATGAGCAAAACAATGTACTTTGTTTAACCAAGAAGGTAATTATTTAACTTGGCACACCATGCTCAGGGGAAAAGCCACATTATCTCAGGTGTAAGCACTGTAGCTCTTCTGCGTGTCAGTGATGGTGGGCACTCCACTGCTGTTCCCCAGCCTTGGACAGATCACACTCGGCACTGGTGACGTGATACAGACAAAGCTTAATTTTTATTATATTTTATTTTAGAGAGAAGGAATGTGAAAGAGCAGGGGATCTATCTTAGAAACAAAACAAACACGCTAGAAATTGGCTTCCCAACCAGCCTCATGGTCTATAATGCTCTTTTCTTGTACACAGTACTACTGAAGACACTGATCTGCCATTACAGAGAACTCCTGTCTTACGGTTTTGAAAAAATTATTGAGGATATCTGTCAGATGTATACTGTAGTGGTTAAAAAATTAAAACTTTGGAATCAGACCTGGGTTCATGATCCTATCTGTCTCAAGGTAAATTTCTTGAGTTTCCATTTCCTCATCTGTAAAATGGAGACAATAATACCCAGTTCATAGGGTTGTTACCAGGGGTTTAATAAATCTCTCGTGAAAGAAAAAATGCTGCCATCTCTCTGTTCCTAGAGTCTGGTTGACCATTTCTCAAAGATGATTTTGTGAGAGATTGTAATCTATGAATTATACAGCTTATAATCATGTAATCTATGAATTATACAGCTTATAATCATGTTACCAAGCCCAACATTCTCTGATTATAAAACTAGAGTATCAAAATGCAAGACAGTGAGAACTGAGCAAGGCCCAAAGCCGGCCCAGATAACAATACGGATGAACATGACGCTTGCTCATCCCTAGGAGTATGGGTATCATCAGCCCCATTCACCTTGTGAAGAAGTAGAGGCAGTGTCCTTGCACAAAGCAGCACTTACCCTTGGTGAGCAGCTGTCTGCAAGGCTGATGTTCACAAGCCAGACTTCATGGGAATGGAGATTGAGGAAGCCAATTGTATTTACTCATTTAGGGGAAAATAAAGCAAAAAAAAAAAAAAAAAAAGAATCAGTGTAAGGGAAAATTTTAATATATATAAATATATATATTAAGACTATATATAAATATCTAAATATGTATGTATGGGTCTGGGCTATATTTGCAAAGTAATTCTATAATATGGACAAGACCACTGCCTCTTCTAAACCACTAAAATTACATTAACAATTACAAGCTTGTTTCTCCTGGATTCTGGCAAAATAAAGCTTTGCTTTTAGGGGGGAAAAAAGGGGAAGTTTAGTGTTGGTAGATAGATATGCCAAACCACTGACTATTCCAATTATTTTTCTCCTGCCTGATCACAGCTCTCTATCCTCAAAGCCTTCCTTGTCATTGAAAGTCTAACTCTATTATCTTTTGAGTGTCTATTGTTAGGAAGGCTGTCAAGGATATGGTGGGCATTCACATTCTTCTAGGGAGTTGTTTTGCATGTGGCACAAAGGACAGCTGAAATGAAGCCCAGATAAAGAGCATGGGAAATCTGTCTTTGATGTTTTCAAGGACTGGGTGCAAGAGAAAATGAAGCTGCGTTCTTTTTTCCTCTTTGTGCTTTGCCTTTGTTTTTGTTTCCTTTTATGATTTTGGAGAGGGCTGTTACAAAGACAGAGTGTTGGGAAAGTATAAATCTTCTGTGTTATTGGCAGCTGATGGCACTACGTAGGTGTTTTAGACAGGGACACTCTGAACAAACACCTTTAAAGTGGTCCCTGATGAACCATCTGGGCCTAACATTCTCCACATAACTATTTGTTATTTTCTTTTATAAGTTATTGCCTGTCAAAGATCCAGATGTTTTACCATTTGTCGAGCTTGTATTTCAGGTTTAATCAAAAACTCAAAGATAATGATAGCATCAAGCTCTTACAATGGCACCAGTACAGCTGGATGAGGGGTTGTGAAATCACTGAGGATGCTAGCTAGCTTTACTAGATTTTCACTTTCACATCCTCCTCTTCCCATTAGAAAAAGAGAAAGAAAAGAAGTTTAAAGTTTTTGGATTTTATTTTGTTTTATTTTATATAATAACTTTGGACCAGTTGTTCTGATATTGTGTTGCAACCTCAGTAGCTCCTTGATTGTCTTGGAAACTAGTCTCATAGTTAATAAAGTAAAATGTGTGGCTTAATAAAGAATAAAGGCCTTTTTGAGAATAAGCAGTGGTGAATGAAAGAGAAAACTAATGAAAATCAAATCCTTCTTCCAGGAAGAACATCTAATGAGGCGGGACCAATTGGGCATGAGCACCATGAGCCATCATTATGTAGATGAATGAATGATAAGGCTACCTCCAGGCTCTTCCAGATTCACTGGGAGTCGGGGGTACGGAAGTGCCAATGGGAAGGATGTCTGATCTTCTGAGCTAATACTGGATCAGAGGTCAAGTTCTCCTTGGAGCCAGCATTTAGATACTTTTAAAAGCTGTTCTTTGTTGCTAGACAGGACCGGCCACAGAGAAGATGATGACCCTCTTTAAAATTCTTGGCAATTAATTTCAGCAAGAACAGCATTCCCACCCAACCCCCAAAAGCTATGGCATGTTTTTCTTTTGGTACTAGACTTAACCAAGTAAAGAGTTATGTGAAAATGAAACAGAGGTATCTCACCCAGCATTACAGTTAGTGGAAAGAAAGTGTCTTGAGGGTAAAGTCTAATTTTTATTTTTAATCTTGGGTAATAATAAGTTAGCTAGTCTGCACGTGCCTGAGTGTATGGAGCATATGAACAAATTACGTACGTATGCAAACTTCAAAACTGGACATCCTTTGCATCTGTAAACATTTTGCACAATCCCAGTAAGATACTCAATGTCCTGGATAACATACAAACACAAAAGAGGTAGTCTTTATCTTCTGCTGATTATGAAAAAGGCTTCCATAGGTAAATTTAACAACTATTCTGTTTGTTTTATATCTGAGGTGAGAAAGCTATATTTTGGAGCTTATCCCAGGTCAGAAATTATTCCTTAATATTACTCTAGTCTTAAGAATTTCCAGAAAGTTTTCCTTTTAGATTTAGTTAGATTTCCCAGCATGCCTCTGAATTAGGTAAGAGACATAAATGTCCTAGAATAAGAAGAAAACATCAGAAAAAGTGATGTTTTATTGCATTTTATTATTTTGTTGTTAGAAGGAGGAGAGAGGGCTAAAGTTGGTGCACCTGCTTTAGTTGTCAAAGCTACTCTCTTCTCCAGTGGAGCTGCCCTGAAGGGGCAGAAGCCAGGAGCTGAAAGTACCATTGTCACACTTTTTTAGAAGAATAGGCAGACTCCTGTGAATCACCACATCTGAACATTAGGTTAGAATAAATCCAGGAAAACTTTATTCCACCCAAAATTCAAGTGAAGACAAGGCCTCAAAAAGCACTATGATGAAGAATTACTCCTGAGAATGGGGGACCATTTACCTTTATTCGGTTATCATGGGTTAACCATTGATTCCAGCTTATAGAAATTCCCCTGAGAACTGGCATTGAAATCATCACTGCTCTCCTGCTCTACTTCTTTAAAAAGAAATCAGTTTTAAATAATGAGTCTTCACTCTTTCCAGACATTCCCAGCTCCACAGACTTACAGCTTCCCTTTGTAAGTTGCCTGAAGGCAGCAGAGCCCTTTCCGGGGATCTGAAATGAACTTCTTTCAACCTTAGACTTTGCCAAGGCCCTGGGAAGGTGCTGGGGAAAGGTAGCTCCTTGTTCCAAGTGACTTTTCACAAATGCTGGTTGGGACTTGGAAGACCTGAGGCAGCTCACAGGCCCTGGCTGGTTTGACTTGCCACTTTGTAGCTCTTCTTGGCAAGGGGTCTGTGTAGAGTTGGCCCATGAGACCTTTCCCTGTTTACAGCACCTTTCAACTCAAGCACTGGGAAGGCTGACCAACACTGTTGCTTTTTTTGTTGTTGTTCTTATTGCCCTTTCTACATGAAAAGAAAAACAGTTCGCATTTCTCATTCCAGCCATGCCATCTGAGAGCACATTTCTCAGTCCCTTTTTTCACATGACCACAAAAATGTTTTGGGGATGAGATTCTTTGAGAAAGCTCAAAGGCTTTCTTCTGCGTCATCCCTGGTTGGCTCCGCTTGTTAATGAATGGTACAGTGAGTATTTTGGTGAAGTATGTATTTCACAGGTGATTCTTGTGAAAATCGCTGTAATTCATCTGTTCATTCCATCAAAACTCTGCAGGCAAGTTATAAGTGGAAAACAAAATGGGAGGTACAAAGATGGATCAGTCTGCTTCTAGGTTATTACTGGTCCACCGCGGGAGATGAGCATGTAGACAAATAAAAAAGTTCATTCTATTCATGCTAACAGAAACACAAACATGCTGAAGTGCTGTATGTAGAAATTGATTAATTCTATCTGAAAAAAATGAAAATGTTATTTTACCCATATCTGCTTTTCCATTTTCCCTGCAATGTGCATCTTTGCCTGGCTATAGGGTTATAGGGTTTTTAAAGACACCATTCAGATGTCACCTCTTCTTAGGAGCTTTTCCTGAAACTGTTGGTCTGGATTCATTTCCTTTCCTCAATTCACTCCTTTATCTATCTCTATGACATAATATTTTAATTCTTGATGTTTGACTTCCTGGCTAAAGTGTGAGACCCCAGAAGGCAGAGATTAAATCTTTTATTTTAGCATTTATAGTGCCTGGAGATCCCTCTGCTTTCAAAGGAAAGGATGAATAAATGAGTGACTTAATTAAGCATGATGGTATTGCAACTTTTGTGCTTATCAGAGTTTCATGATTGAAGGCAAATGGGATATTTGTGTGTTTTAACCACCAGCTTTTTTACATCAAGAAAGAGTAGTTATCTAAAAATGGAATACATATTTCCATCTACTCATGTGAAAAATTCTCTGTGGGGCTTTTCAGAAAATGGGTTTTTGTTATTTTTCCATTAGAACAGATGTTTTATCCTGTGACTGTGAATGGTGAAACTAAATTTCAGGACTTTTAAGGAAGAGAAAATAAACTGCTATTTTTCTAGCATCTCTTTCCTCAGGTTTTATTATCATTAGATTCTTTTATAATGACAGAAATTCATATTTTAGTCATACTTTAGTCAGGTTTACACTGTCAGTGTGTCTGCTTTTGCAATCCAGAGATAATCCTAAAAAAACGACATCACTATCTAAAAAAAATACTAGGTCTTAAGTTCTTTGTCGTTTCTTCTGACTCCTCAGTATGGCGTTCAGTGTTCACCATGGCTTGTAATTCAGAGATGCTACAGTCTTGGAAAAGTGGGTTCCATGACTTTATCATGTGGTCTACATGGTCTGCCAAATACAGATGCAATTATATATCAATCAGAGTTTTTAAAATCAGAATGGAAAAAAGGCAAAGAACACTTTTTTAAATCATACATTTCTGTAATACTGTCTCTGTTCCAAATATAATTCTAACATTTCACAAATATGAATGTACTTAACCCTTATGCCAATCCTGTAATGCTATTATTATTATTATCATCCCCATTTCATAGATAAGGAAACCAGAAATCAAATGTTAGTATAGGAGAGTCAAAGACTAAATAACAAACACATGCAGTAGGAGATTGGTGAGCTAGAGGTTTTCAGTGAAGTCTGCACATCCCATGGGGCATGTTAGAGCCAAAAAGAAAAAGAAAAACCAGAACGTACTCACTTTTCACCCTGGCAGATTTTACTGTGTGTGCCAGTGTACTTTACAAAGCTGATATCATGACTTCTTCCCCTGAAAAAAGGACTTAAATAGGATTTCCAGTGTACCCTTGGGAAGAGATGTGTCAGGCCCTATCAAACATGAAATCAGATATAGCACTTCTAAAATCATGTCCACATGCAATAAAAGTTAGTTAATTTGCTCTAAAGGGTCTTGCTTTATTCTTCAATAATATTAAGAATTGTTCCATTGAGTTTTAGATGTCACAATGCCCAAAATTTATATTAATCACTTCTTCTTATATTAAAGAAGTTAGCTATCCATGATCCTACTTTAAGTAATTTTTTTTCAGTTTCCAGCATTTGCTTTTTGAATTCAAGAGCCATTTTCTTTTTACCAGCATTTGAATAAATCACTTGTTTTAAAAAACCTGTGTTATAGATCATTGCTAAATTGTTCAAGTGCCCTGTGACTGCCTGAATGCTGTGAGGCTACAATGTAGTATAAGGGAGCCAGAAAATTGCTAGTTGAAGAAAAAGTTGTCTAAAATGAAAGTGATATTAATAGCAGTCACAGAAAGATCAGCTCCTGGACTCTCTGTGATCTTGGGCACAAAGAGACCACAGCTGTAAACCACTCATAAATAGCTGTGGACCACACATTTCAAAATGTCTACATCAATGGGAAAACAGTTTTGATTCTTAAAATTACAGACTTGAATCAGGGTTTTGGCCTTGTAAAATAATCAAGCTGTCACATCTTAAAAATTTGAGATCGAATTTAAAATTCCATGGCTCTGGAGTAACCATTAAGACCCAAAGCAACCAATATTTAAGCATCTGGGCTTTGAAGACAAGTCAGAAAAATGTAGGGTAAATTATTACAGAATAAGGGTGGTGGGGGGAGCTATGAAAAGAGAATATTGATTAAATTTCATAAGTTTTTTAATGAGTTCAGATGTCCAGTAGGCATTTCTGTTCTCTTATTCTGACATTAGTAAGCGAATAGGAGCAACATATGCAGAAAGAAAAGAGTCGAAGAGCCAACTTGTCATCGGTCCAGATACCACTTCAGTGTGCCTTACAAGAAAAAATGGAGGAGAGACCAGAATGCCCTAAACCTCCAGCACTTATTACTCCCTAACAATGAAGTATATTGCTTTGCTTTTCTAAATTTGGCATTACTTTGTTTTGCGCATGTGGATGGACAATACGCAAAGTTATCCTAGTCTCCCTGTCATCATTTTGTAATGCCTTTTATTTTCAGAGGTACAGGTAAAATAAATTATAGAGTTCATGGCTGCTATAAAATAACCATTGCATATTTTTTAATGATAGAAACCAGTGATGTAAAAAGATTATAAAAGCAAAAATTTATGAAATCACTTCAAGAAGTACTGAGATACCTGCAGTTTGCCAGGCCACATCCAAGCTCTGACGTGTAGACTTAGGTAAATTACTTTGCCTTTCTGTGCCTTGGTTTCCCTGTCTGTATAATGGGGATTATAACATGGCTACCTTATGAAGTTGATCGATATTTGGAATTAGATACGTTTTAGATGTAATGCATTTCTGGCCTTAGGACAGTACCTAGCACATAGTCAGCAACTATATATGTCCTTATTGTTGTTCTTCTTCTTAGCTTTTTGTTTATTCGTGCAATCAAATGATACATATTATTGATTTTATTTCAACCATTATTTGTTGAATGTTTATATTTCAATTATGTGCTAAGTACTTTGTAGTGATACTCTTACTTAACTTTTATGATAACCTTATGAGGTAGCTACTATTGCTATGCCTGTTTTAAAAATGAAAACAACTGAGCGGCAAAGAGGCAACTTGTCAGGGTGACAGAGTGGCATAGAAAGTGCTAGAACCAGAGTGTGCAAATAGGTGTTGTTATTTTGAGCATAAGCCATATTTTTATTGCCCTAACTCTCTCTTCCTCTATCCTTGCACCTTATACTATGATGTCCATGCAGTGTTCCATCATTGGTTTTTAATTCATATATGGCATTATTTTTAGTTGAATAACTTTAGGCTGATGCATATAATCTCATTGTCCTTCTATTTAGACTTTCTAACCTAGGTCATTTGACTTAAGATAGCCTTTCTAAGTTTAACCACCACAAAAGGTAAGGTTATTTCCATTAAAAAAATCCTCATAAAATGTAAGTTGGGCATTGTCAGGGTCCAAAATAAATCCTATAAAGTAAATCATTTTAACCTTGGATAGCATCTAGATTGATTTTATAAAGCAGAGAAATAAAAATTTCTTGCAGCCCAGAATAAAAATGTCCAATAAAAATAACGACCTCTTTAAAATGCATCTCGAAAGATTAAAGAAGTGATAGTTTTCTGAAACTATCAACACACCAAACAAGACAAAGACAGAGAAATACTTTCCTTCACTGCAACCCTCCCTGAATATTTATAGCACCCACTTTGCTGGCCTTCATATGAGTAGAAATCACTAGATTGCCTTGATACCTGAGAGTCTCGCCCTTTAAGACCATACTGCTTCTTTCTGTGAAGAAGCAGTGAGCTGGGCACTTTTCTTCTGCTGGCTAGAGAACAATGGGAAATGAGGAAAATGCGCCAAATCTGTGTTAGGCCTTTTTGTTTTGCCCTTTTATTTGTGCCATTGTTCTCATTGAGCCTGAGAGATTTGAATGGTAACATAATCTGTGTTTGTTTCCTCAGTTACCACATACTGAAGCAACTTCAACACTTCCCTCATAAAGACATCTGTTTCAGGAACATGTGGCCACAGAGAGGCCAGTGGAGATCAGTCGGGAAGTCTGAGGGTTCTCTGTCATCTTCTTGCCTGGCTTCGTGACAGGCGGGAGAACATGAAGTTAAGGCAGAACAGCCGATAATTAGCTCTCAAGCTCCATCTTCCTAAGTATTTGCTAAACTTGCCATTTTCTAGGATGTTTGCCAAATTTGCCAATCAAACTGGTAAAACTTAGATAGAATAGAAGATTTCACATATTTGATTTTTAGAACTAGCTGCATACATCTTTTTGAAGGTTAGGATGTTGACATCCTTGGGGCTCACTGACTCTCGTGAGAGACCGTGGGCAGTGTGGCAAGTGAATCTTTCCAGAAGTGCAGCTGCACTCTGGTGTGTGCAGTAGAGAAAGAAATGAATTTATGTTTTCATAATCTACCTACTGTTTGTGGAAAACAGGTACTTTGTGCTATTATAGTTCTATATCTATATATAGCTCCAATTTATATAATGGAAAAAACAAATGGGTGATGCACAACACAGCTCAATCCTTATCCATTTACGAAGGGACCTTCTGATAAACCAGTCTCCATTTGTAACAGACAGATTATATGTAGGAGAACATTGAATTTTTATAAGTACTAACTATTACTTTTGTATGGGGATATATAAATTGTTTTCATTTATATTATTGAGGTACCCATGTAGCATTTTGATTTACCATCAAAGATTTACTATCAAAGATTTTGATTTATCATCAAAGATTTACCAATCTTTCCCTCCTGCAGGGGATTCTGCCCCCGAACCTTGACTAGGAAGCCATCGTGCAGAGAAGTCAGTGAGTCCTGCAGGCCCCTCTCCCTCACCGACATCCTCCCAGACTGACCTCCCAACAGAGCGTTCAGACTCAAGGGTCTGGACTGCCTTAGTGCTCTGCCTGATTACAGTGTTTTTCAGTTTACAAAGCACCTTGCACATAATTAGCCCATGTGATTCTCACAACAGCCCTGTAAGGTAGACAGGGCAGGATCATTGTCATCATTTAAATCCAGGGAAACTCAGGCTGTAGAGGACTGTGGGTAACTCAAGCTTATATAGAGGCCAAGGAGGAGAAAGAGGCCTCGAACCCAGGCCTTCTGACTTTCAGTCTTGTGCTCCTTCCAGAAAACCTGCTACTGTGGATGAAAGCAGGCTCTCCCCTAAGCACTGCAGAATATGTTGCTTTTGGAGATTAACCTCAAAATTTGTTTCCATAGGTAGAGTGATTCATTTGCAAAAACTAAAGTGCTTATTTAAGGTTTGAGTGACACTTAAAGCTGATAGCTAACTCTGTTGATCCTTAACATAAAACAGTTCTCTTCTGTGGTCAGATAATAATGATGTGAGTCTCATGGCTTCTCTGTCCTATAGGTACCTCATGGTTTTAGTTAGTTATTTACCTGTGATATTATGTACAGATTCTTCAGTCATCTATCTATACTAATGCTGCTTGTTCCAGGATAATAAAAACTGTAATACAATAGCTTCAACTCAATTTTAAAATGCTCTAATTATAAAACATGAGCATATGATTTCTGTTCTATTCACTTAAAATTAGGTAAAATCGGAAATTTTAACCATTTGTCAATTATTTTAACACTAATCTGATTTACCTTTGTATGTTAAATATGCTTCAACTTTGATGCACTTTTTGCAATAGAGAAAGAAATGAATTTATGTTTTCATAATCTACCTACTATTTGTGGAAAACAGGTACTTTGTACTATTATAATTCTATATCTATATATAGCTTCAATTTATATAATGGAAAAAACAAATGGGTGATGCACAACACAGCTCAATTTTTATCCATTTACAGAGGGGCCTTCTGATAAACCAGCCTCCATTTGTAACAGACAGATTATATGTAGGAGAACATTGAATTTTTATAAGTACTGACTATTATTTTTGTATGGGGATATATAAATTTTTGTCATTTATATTAGTGAGGTGCCCATGTAGCATTTTGATTTACCATCAGCAATTAAATTAGTTTTCTAATGAAAATAAAAACAATCCCCATATCTGGATGTCCTATAGCACAAATAGAAGCCTATTCACATGCTTATATTAACAGGTCATTAAATATGAAATGTTTGATTTCGAATCAAAAACTTAGTTTATTATATATCAAACAAGAAGCAGTACAATTAATCAAAGTATACACCTAAGCTATTGACATAGTTTTGCCATCTCACAGGTAGCTTGTTTATGCCAGCAGTGAAGAAGCCTGGAGGGCAAGTGGCATGAAATCACAAAAGGTATTTTCCACAGCTTGTTGAGAATTGAATGTTTTTTCTTTGCAAGAAGGAAATAACAGAGGAAGTAAACAGGTGGAAAACCATACTGTGCTCATGAGTCAGCAAAATCAACATTGTTAAAATGTCCATATTACCCAAAGTGGTGTGCAGATTCAGTGCAATCCTTATTAAAATACCAACATCATTTTTCATAGACCTAGACAAAATAATTCTACAGTTCCTATGGAACCAGAGAAGATCCCATATAGCAAAAGCAATATTAAGCAAAAAGAATAAATTGGGGGGCATCAATTTACCAGACTTCAAGCTATACTACAAGGCTATAGTAACTAAAACAGCATAGGATTGGCACAAGAACAGAGACAGAGACCAATGGAACAGAACTGAGAACCCAGACATAAAACCACATTCACATAGCCATCTACTCTTTGACAAAGCAGACAAAAACATACTCTGGGGAAAATGTTTATTCAATAAATGGTGCTGGGAAAGTTAGATAGCCATATATAGAAGACTGAAACAGGATCTGCACCTCTCACAAAAATCAACTCACAGTGGATAACAGACTTAAACTAAGCATGAAACTATACGAATTCTAGAAGAAAATGTTGGCAAAAGTCTTGTAGATATTGGCCTAGGCAAATAATTTATGAAGAAGACCCCAAAGCCAATCATAGCAACAACAAAAATAAATAAATTGGACCTGATCAAATTAAAAAACTTCTGCACAGCCAAGGAAACTATTATGAGAGCAAGCAGACAACCTATAGAGTGGGAGAAAATATTCACATGTTACACATCCAATAAAGGGCTGATAACTAGAATCTACATAAAACTTAGAAAAATCAGCAAGAAAAACTCAAACAACCCCATTAAAAAGTGAGCAAAGGACATGAACAGAAATTTTTCAAAAGAAAACAGACTAACAGCCAACAAAGATATGAAAAAATGCTCAACATCCCTGATCATCAGGGAAATGCAAATCAAAACCACAATGAGATACCACTTAACTCCAGTGAGAATGGCTTTTATCCAAAGTACCCAAATAATAAATGTTGGTGTGGATACAGAGAGATAGGAATCCTACACGGCTGGTGGGCCTGTGAAGTGGTACATGCTCAGTGGAAAGTAATATGGAGATGCCTCAAACAGCTAAAAGTAGAGCTACCATTTGATCCAGCAATCCCATTACTGGGCATCTACCCAAAGGAAAAAAAGACATTCTATGAAAAAGACATCTGCACTAGAATGTTTATAGCAGCACAATTCACAGTTGCAAAGATGTGGAAACAACCCAAGTGCCCATCAATACATGACTAGATTAATAAAATGTGGTATATGTACACAAAAAACATGGAGTTCCACTCAAACACAAAAAACAATGGTGATCTAGCACCTCTTGTATTATCCTAGATGGAGCTGGAGCTCATTCTACTAAGTAAACTATCACAAGAATTTTAAAACAAGCACCACAGGTACTCACCATGAAAATTGATATTAACTGATAAACACTTAAATAACATATATTAGTAACATTAACTGGGTGCAGGCAGGTGGGAGGAGGGAGAAAGAGATGGGTATATTCACCCCTAATGGGTGCAGAGCACACCCATGTCCCATCTGGGGGAGGGACATGCCTGAAGCTCTGACTCGGGTGAGGCAAAGGCAACAAATGTCACCTAAACATTTGTCATTTGTACCTTCATATTATGTTGAAATAAAAACAAAGTAGTCCAAAGCCTGGAAGAAATAGTAGTCAGTTGGTGCAAGGTGTGGGGAATACAGTGGATGAGAGAGAATTTCCAAGGAAATCAGACATTTCATTCATAATAACCTATCATTATCTAGTCTTTTGCAAAATGTCTGTTAATGAGCATTTAGGTCAAGTGATCAAGAGAGTTTCACACGTGTACACACATGCACATCCCCATCCCACACACAAGGGTCCAATAGTTGCTCTGATATTCTCACTTTCCGGATACAGCCCCATTCCATGGCTTTTCATGGAATGGGTTGGAAAGTCTTGAAACACAGTTTCCATTGCCCCTCAATACTGGGCTGGGAAGCCTAGTCTTGCTGTTACTAGCTTGTTTTTAATCCTACAAATTATGTATTTATTTATTATACAGTAAGCAAATTTGGATTAATCAATACCCATATGTGTGGCTAATATATGATTCCATGTTGTGCCTAGATTTCCTTGGTTGAAATCAAGTATGTCAGTTTTATCACCAGAGACAGACAGCTAGAAAAGCAGCAGTGCCCAGGCTCTTCCATGCAGAGGGGCTATTCCACATCTTCCTGTGGCCCTCTCACTCCAGACTATTTAGCCAAGGAAATGAGCAAATACGATGACATGATCTAATAGTGCTTGATGCCTTCTTTGCAAAGGGGCAGAGAGGCTGCAATTTGGGAGGGGTGCACAGTTCCCTACATACTCACTGACACGCAGCCCTGGAAGACACAGAGACCCCAGAGCAGTAGGACCATCTCTCCATGCTCTGTCTGACCAAGACAGAGACTTACAGCCCATCTCAACTAAAATGAAGAAAGGGACATGGCATATTAACTATGTTTTCCTCCTTCTCCTCTTTGCTATGCAAGTGCTCCTTAGTGAATGACTTATCAGGAATTCACTCTGTCCTGAGGCATTAAACAAGAAAGAGAGAATGTGCAGACCGACCTAGAATTGCTATGGTGTCATTTACCAACCTTCTTTAATTAATTACTGATTATTAAGCCTCACTTTCAAAGTTTAGAGAAGTCTGAGTTTCAATAATAAAAGTCCTTATTATAGCTAGTAAATTTATATAGCTTTGGACATCCGATAAAGTACTCTGGGGCTTTCCATGTCACTTATCCTTGAAATAAGTATCCTGGCATCAGGCTTTTTCCTCCCAAACTAGTGAGAAGAACTAGAATGTGTGTGCCTTGTGTAGCTTCTTCTGGCTCATCCCTTCATCGGAAGCATCTCTTTGGACTTCTTAATTATCAGGAGTATGTGGAATGTGTGCATCTTCCCACATGTAGTCCAAACTAAATCTGCACAGCACATCTTGTAGTGTACACAGGGCATGTGTCAATGCTCCAAATCGGATTTGCCATAGTCTATGGCATCAGAGTGAGCTCAAGGCTGAAATTAGCCCAGGCTGATTTAGAACCATTTATTTAGCATATGCTCTCTAGGTAAAATGTAGAATTGCAAGCACAGTGGTGAACAAGAAGTGAAAAATGTTAAAAGCCTGCTAGACTGCTACCTAGGCTGGGCTGGGAATTAGGACCTGACTTGGCCAATGGTAAGCTAGTAGGACTTCTAGACATGCATAGCAGGGTCTGCAGATATGCAGTGACCTGACCCAGGCCTCACAGCGCAGTCTCTGCCTTCCTTGTTGGTACCAAGGCCAAGTCTATTGACTCCTACATTACTGAAATCCTTCGTTTATCTAAGGAGTTTCTATTATTACTTTAAGGAGCTTTCGTCTATGTCTAGAAATGAATTCATGTTCCTATTTCAGAGACAGGAATCTATTATGGATCTACCTTAATTACTCAATAAGTATGTGTTGAGTAGATGAATGAATAAATGAATAAGAACAGGGGAGAGCAGTGAGATGGAAATGGGAATTAATAATAAACTGTGGTTATCCGTAAAACTTGACTCCGGGCAGGGAAACCAGTCAATGAGTGTCCACTTGGGGAAGAAGCGCAGACCATGTCTTTCTTTTCACTGTTATGTCAGTGTCTTTCACATAAAGTACTCATCAAATGTATGTTGAATTCATCTACCCAATGATTACTTTAGTACCTCCAATATGGATGGCACTGTTCTTAACTGCCAGGGAGTTCCTTGCCCTCAGCGATCTTCTACATTCTCGTGGCAGAGACAAATAGTCAACGAGGAAGACAAACAAACCAATCAGAAATGAATCATGTAATGTCAGGTAGTGGTAAGGAATGTGAAAAATAAATAAGTACATCCAGTTAGGGGGATAGAGAGTTAAGGAAGGGGTTGGCATTTTAGTGAGGATGGTCAGAAAAGTTCTCTGAGTAGATGGTATTTCATCTGGGCATAGAAAGAAGGGAGGGAATAAACAATGCAAAGATCTGGGGTCAACCCTTACAGGCAGAGGGCAAAAAAAAAAGGAGTCAAGACACAAACCAGCTTGGAGAGTTTGAGAAGCAGCAAGGAGGTCATGTGGCTGGAGCCAAGTAACATGAGGAAGAGGAGGGGTGGTCAGAGAGGAATCAGGGGCCTGATCATATAGGGCCCTGTCAGCCATGGTGAGGAGCTTGGAGTCTTGTTCTAAGTGGGATAGAAAGTTAATTAATGAGTTTTGAACATGGGAGTGATGTAATATGACTGCATTTTTAAGAATAACACTGGCTGCTGTGTGGAGATTATGCCTGAGGAGGAGCAATTTGAGATACGGGGCCACAGGGACCAGTAAAGAGGTATTAGGGTATAATTCAAGTAAGAAGGATGGGCTAGGATGATGATGATGGCAATGAAGGTGATGAGACAGGGCTTGAGAAAGTGGTCTGAACTCCTTGAAGGGTCCTGGTAAGATAGTTCCAGCCTGAAGTCTTTCTCCTGCTGCAAGCTTCTTACCTAGGATCCTTTGAATCTCTGGAAACCTCTCTCCTCACCACCTCTTACCTCATGTAGGCAAGATAATGCCCCTGCCAAAGACGTCCACATCCTAATTCCCAGAACCTATGAATCTGTCACCTAACCTGGCAAAGGGGGCACTGAAGATGTGATGAAATTAAGGTCCTTGAGATGGGAGATTATCCAGGAGTTTTCAGTGGGTCCAATATAATCATATGGATCCTTAAAAGTGGAGTACCTTTCCTTGCTAGTCAGAGGGAGGTGTGACTATGTAAGGGTGATCAGAGAGGAGCAACATTGCTGGCTTTGAAATAGAAGAAGGGACGACAAGCCAAGGAATGTGGGTGAATTCTAGAAGGTAGAAAAGGCAAAGAAATAGATTCTCCTCTAGAACATCCAGAAAGGAGCACAGCCCTTCCAACACCTTGTTGTTAGCCTAGTGGGACCTGTGTCAGACATCTGACCTACAGAACTACAAAACAAATTTGCATGGTCTTGAACGAAAAAATTGTGGGAATTTGTTATGATAGAGCAAATACAATAGAAAATGAATATATCCTCCTGCACCATCCCCTTTTGTGGAGCTCCTGGCACCACTGTGGATCTTAAGCCAGAGCTGGAAGGTCTCTGATCCTATGATGGAGAAGTTGAAAGTATCCTGGCATAAAAAATTGGGCTCTTGAATTGTCTCATCGACACAGCGGTAGTAGTTCTGGGGCTCTACAACCTTCCCCATGCCTTAGGGTTAGTGTTGCTTACATAGGTGCTAGCTTGAGGATGTACTGACCATCTATCGTGAAGGTTTTGTACAGTTGCCCACTGTAGACTCAGGATTTGGATGATCTTAATTAATGAGGGAGCTGTCAGACTGTCAGACATACCAATAAGCAGGTAGTGTAAGATACACCATTTACCCTCCATGCCACACGTCCTGGGAGACTTCGGTTCTCCACCTTTTTATACCTCTCGTTATTTGGTGCCGTGCAAACAGCAACAGTCAAAGTGACCCATGGGAAGTAACCAAAAGGCAATACGGAATTGAAAAGTAACAGTATGTAAATGTTGCTGAGCACCATACCAACCTCTCTGTGGAGCCTTCATGCTCCATTATAACCAATGGCTTCCTCCTCCAAGACTTGACTGAGACCTGATAAATCCTCTTCCAGCTTTAAAATTCGTCATGCAGTTCTATAACTTCTCTTCTATGATAAAAACAAAAACCTGGAGTGATGGACTGAGTAAAGTTCTTAGTAATAAAGTTCTCTAATCCTTGATAATGGTCACTACTTTTTTACACCAGATTACCTGGGTCTTACAGGTCTCATAGGGCCATCATTCTCATGGTTTTCATAGGAGCGTGAGTGCCTGTAAACCTCTGACATTGTGAGTTCATATTTGGAGTCCTTATGTTCTCCGAATTGTGCTCCTTAATTTCCTGCTGTTCTGCAAACTGCAAGTGAGGTTACTTTGGAGTAGGAATGTGTTATTTGGAGAGGTTAATTGCTTTTAACAAGTGTATTCCACACTTTATCTTTTGGGGATAATTTACTTTATGTGTTTTCTTGTTATTGAAATTCTCTCCCTTAAATGTTAGACTTTTTCTGACCTCTCTTAGTTCTTGGGTTGTCACTCACTGAGGGAGGCAGGAGGGCAGGACCTCTTTCAGGACTTTAGAGTTTGCTGATACAATGGAATAATTCCCAAAAAGTAGTTTACCAACTGTGACCTATATTCTGCCCTTATACACGTACATAGGAATCCAGATGGTTTGATTAAATATAGCCTCTTCTGGTTCTAAAGGGAACACTTTTCAGCATAGCATGTAGAGAATTAGCCACATGATTCTTATTAACATTAATGGGGGGCACCAAGGCATTCCCCATAAGCTTAGCTGCAAATGCAACCCTAATGCTTGCTAAAGGGACATTCCTTCCATTTATGGACCATCTGGCTCCTTGTATTATCCAAGTGCATGAAAAATTTCTTGCCCCAAGTGTGTGCATTTAGAGGCAGCTGGACCTAGTTCAATGCTTCTCAAACTTTAGTTTGCGTTGGAAGCACCTAGTGAATTATTCAAAATGGAGATTCCTGAGAACCATTTTCAAGAATTCCACGTAAGTGAATCTGGAGCAGGGCCCAGGGACCTTCATCTTTAGCACCCACTCTAAATATTTCATTATCCCACACACAAAGGACACTGGCAAGAGATTGTCTATCATAATTCAATAATTGTGTTTTCCTTCTCCCTCCCATCCCATTAGCCAAGAGATAAGTGCTCAACAGAAAAGGCAAGTTGTCATTATCAAATCTCTCTCATGTCATCCTCTGACACGATGAGGGAAACATGTGCAGAGGGCCCTGACTGTCACAGAGAAGGCAATCACTGCAAAACAGTTTCCTGCATTCTAGACACATAGCTGAAACTCACTGAAGATGTTTCTACTTCTGTTATATAAGAAAAATAATATCTACCTTGTAGAGTTATGAGAATTCAAATTATGGTTAGCAAAATGCCTACAACAATCCCCTTATACACCATACTAAGTGCTTAATAAATAACAGATTCTATAATCTTTTCTTATTAATTTGTTCATTCGATGAATAATTACTGGATAGCTCCTGCATACCAGGCACTGCAATGGCTGCTGTGATACATAGTCAACATATATGTTTCATGCTTCACAAAGCTTACAACTGAGTTGGGGCATGTGGGCAATTATATAATATACTATGTGTTGAGTAATTAATATCTTTCTCAGTACTGATATACTTAGAGGTAACTACAGGGCCCAGGAAGAAGAAAAGCAAAGCACACAGAAGAGTGGCATGACACAAAAATATTAATGAAAAAATTGGTCATTTGTATGTGTAGTAAGCCTACTTACTACATTTCTACATTTACTACATTTTCTTACTAAGTGTCTAGGATCACAGTTCATGCATTTTCCTTGCCTAGATCCCTTAATTCTGTTACTTAGAAATGATAAAGGTGTGGCTGAAGTCGTCCAGAGACACGAGATTCATCCAGGTGACTTAAGCAAGGGTAGGCTTTGCTCCTTCAAGGGAAGGATGGATCCAGGGTCTTGCAAATACACCATCAAAGCCCTTGTTATTTTGTTTTCCTGTTTTATACTCCAGTTAATGAAATTGTTTCACCACCATTGATGGTGGCATAAGAGCCTTCTTTTATCTTCTACTCTTGTTTAAACAATTTTGCCCACTGTTTTGCCCAGCAAGCTTAATGAACAAGGCTTCACAAAGTTTGCCGATAGTGATGAATCCCATATACAAAGCGAACTACAACCAGGAGGGAAAGCCTTCACCCTCTCATTTACCTCTACATCTACTTCTTCTACAGGACGTAACAAATAACCTATATTGACAGGATGTTTTATCCTTAGGATCGAGCTGTTTCCTGATGAGCTAGCCATGTTTACTAAACAATCCCAGTTGGTGAGGGTGGAAGTAGAGTACTAATTTCATACATGACCCACTTGAGGGATATGGCCATGCTTAGCGACACAGGAAATAGTGGTCCATAGTCATCAACCTGCAATTTAACCAACATCATTAACCTGGTAAGGGGAAAGTATATAAGGATCCAAGAGGAAGGATGTATTACAAAATGTGCATGAGTATATGAGTAGTCTCCAGTATGGAGCTGGAAATTGATCAGTCAGGCTCTCCTAACTGTTCCCATGGGAAAATATGTACTAGAAAACGGTAGAAGACAAAATGGCAGACACCATGGTATACCATTCTCCACAGGCCTCTGACATCCTACTGTCCAGTCACAATGGGTAAATCTCTTTCCAGTGGTCCGAGAATAGTTCCTACTCTTCCCTACTTGGTATTTAAGGTCTTTACCCCAACCTTAATGATCACAAGGTATAAGGAGCATAAAAAATAAAACCTTCTTTTTCAAATTATTGTAGGCCCTGGGCTAAAAGTTTTAGAATGATATGGTTGGTGAGAAAAATGTGAACTTTGCCCTACGTGAAGCTGGTCCTCAGCTATGGCTGGCCACATTGGGCTCAGGCTGGCAAGAAGAATAGGTGGCCTGGGAATATGGATCTTCTGTAGTTTTGAAAGAAAGAATACCTGCATATGGTGGCCCAGAAAAGGCATCCTTATAGCAATTTTCAAAAATGCACATATATTTCGACTTAAGTTGAACAATTCACTATGTGCACCAATTTCTAGAAAATTTTTAAACTCAGTCTTCTAGGGGAACAAAAGCTATATGAATTCTAAATTCTTTATCATCTCATCATTGAAGTAAGTGGTTAGCATGATTTTATAGAAGAATGGCTTCCCTTGGGAAATTAATTTGGCTCCTTTATGTTAAGTGGGTCAAACTGAACAGATTAGAAGCATTTGGCCTTGGAAGGTTTTCACAATGGTTATTTAAGTGCATGTTCAGACCTCGGCTTCTAGTAGATTTTTTTTTCTTTTTGCCTGGGACTTCCCTGAGCAAATAATTGCATGCTATAGAAATGCCATGCTCTCAAATCTTGTTTCCAGTAACGTAAGAGGGGAGGCACACTGTAAATAAAAACTAATCATTTTTCAACATCTAAGTGGCAGCCCTGAGTGCCATATAGGGAATGAATTACTGCCTTTGGTCCCAGAGAACATCACATAAATCATTTAAAAATTGATTTTGTAGCTACAGAGGTGCAGGCTTTTGATAAGGTCCTCCTTCCATCCCATGTAATCTTCAGGTCATGAACCTTTGGGAGCTAAAGGATTCTGCAAAACTGATGGATCTTTTCAATCAGTTTTATTATCTGCCCACTTCTCTCCAACTTTTTAGTTATCTTCCCATTGACCTTTGCCTGGAAAATTTTTTAATTTTTTTCCAAGTCAAGGATAAGAGCAATAGGAAAGTCAATTTTCTCTTGAAGAAGCATATATATTCACTGGGTGTTTTATTTTTAATAAGCAATGAGGATATTTGCAAGGTAGTACAAAAGGCAATGGCCTTCATATCATAAGGCCTGAGTTTGAATCCTGGATCTTAGTTTTTAATATTGAGCAAGTGAGGATAAGCTAGGTTATGCTGCAGTAACAGATACCTGTAAAAATGGCAATGGCTTGAAACAGCAAAGATATATTTCTTGCTCATGCTGCATGCCCATCATCATTAGCAGGAACTCTGTTCTACATTGTCATTACTTCAGGATATGGGATACTGGACAATCCTCCTTCTGAAACAGCACTGTTTGTGGTGGTGCAGGCAAGAAAAGATGGCTTTTAGAGGCTTCTACCCAGAAACAACACATACCTCTCTCACTTACATTCCATTAATCAAAGCAAGTCACATGGCTGTGTCTAACTTTAAGAGGAAGGTGAAATATATTCTCCCGTGTGCCCATAGACATCCTCTAAGCCTCAATTTTCTCACCTAAAAATAATGCAGTGCTGCTCTCCTCTGAGTGTTGCTGTGATTAATGGTCATTAATGAAATGTGTGCTCTATTTGTGTTGAATAACAGCTAACACTTACTGAGCTGCTATTACATATCATTTACCATTCTAATGATGTGTTGCATTGTTTTATTTTGTATTCACAACAGCTCCACGAGATGGTCATTATTATTACCACTCTACAGATGAAACTAAGACTTAGTTAAGTGACTTTCTCATGAATCAACCAGCAAATAGTGGAGCCATGCCTTAAATTATCCTTGTCAACTGACTCCCCAATCTACGCTTTTGAAACTTCTCTGTAGGTTGTGCAGACTTTAAATCACTCACTGAAGGGATTTCCATTATGGAACCACTTTAGAGTTAGCATGGTGATATCATGAAGTTATTTCAGTGCTTAAACATCTTACCTTATTGGGAATTACAGGAGGGACATTTGCTAAGGGCAGTGTTACAGTGCTGATACCTGGGTACCTCTATGGATGCTTCATCCAGTGCTCCCATGTTCCTCCTGCAACTTAGTATATGGGTGAAAGAGGTGGCAGGAGAACTAAACATGATTTAAAACTTGTAGCAAATCTCTCATCATTTGTTTAATAAAGTTGACCTAGAATTGCAACTTTGAACTCCATGCCCACCAGGTCCAACCCTATATGCATTACTAGAATGAAAGCAACCTGTCTGTCATATTCACTGTGAATCAAGAACAGGTAAAATTATGGACTAAAGAAATATTTCTTGAATGAATAAATGCATGCTAACATGTTTTGTTTTTATAAAAATACAGAGTTAATGTTTCTATGTTACAGCTTAAAAATGGTTTACAAACCAATAGACCAAAACAGACTGGAAATGTTAGGATTTTACTCATTTTATATTCAAGTCAGATATTGCTGGAATTGCCCTTGGATCAAAGACCATGTTTACCAGCTGATCTTCTTCATTCTACCACTGGCTTTGGGCATCACATAGCCTTAAAAAATCCATACCTATTCCTTACCTAGAGAAAAATAGAAACCATTGGTTTAAAGGAGACACATTACCCCCCGATCCTTTCTTGCAGTGCACCAAAAAGTGTAGTAAGTATTGGCAATATAATAGTGAATAGAGGAGACCCGTTCCCTGTTTTCGTGGAACTTATAGCTTATTTGTAGAGCAAGCATTAAGTAGACACTATGCAAAGGCAAATAAAATTTTAAATTTTGATAAGAGTAGTAGAAAAATGACCTTCTCTTAGCTACTCACAAACCTCTTTTTACATCCTCCCCATCATCATTTTCTCTTTGTCTTAGGAAGACATGAGAAGGAAACTGTTCATACTTATTGAACAGCGGAGTGCACAGACTGTGACTGCATTGTTACACAGTGCTCACTCACACATTTTCCTTTTTAAATAATTCATTCACACCTACAGTCAAATGAAGGCATGGTATCTTGACATCCAGAGTATGGTGGGATCTTCCTCCACTGAGGGACTGACATAGAGCTGCCTCATTTTTAAGGTCTACTGGACTTGCTGTCTAAAATGAGCATTGCCTAAATCTCTGAAAGGGGGGTCAGGTCAGCCAAGTAAGAGACCTTTCATCACATTTTGTATGAGAATTTCATCCTCAGTAAAAACCCAGCAAAATCCCAACTGGTCAGTTTCTAATACATTCTGTTAGATTGGTGTCCCTGCTTCGTACAAAGGAGAAACTGTTTCAGCCAAGAGGGAAAAATAACCAATAAATAGAATCTGAAAGGAGCTGAAAAATGATTGCCTCTGCAAGCACAAGCTGTTAGTGTGTGTGCAGAATACTGATGGCCTGGGCCTCCCTACTTTCTTATGGAAGAGACACTCCTCAAGGACTTGTGGGTAATTTTTCTCCACACATCCAGTGAGCGTGCCCCAGACTGGCCTTTCCCCTACAGAAGATCCTCGTGGTCAAGATTTCCCAAAACACAGCGAGGGCCATTTTGACCTGATTCCATTGCTTTCATCATGTACTCAACATATTTAGATTACAAAGAAAAACTTCTAGGAATCATTCCATCTCTCTCCCTTCCTGTTTCTTCACCAACCTCTCTTCCCAGCTGTGGCTACATTAAGTCATTCCACCCCTTTTAATTTGTGGATGAAAAGAAGATGAAAAGTTCTTGAAAGAAATTTTGAATTCTGCAATGTCTGCCACATATTCTTAGGTCTGACTATGAGCAAGAGAAAACTGCATGCCTCGCTTTCTTGCCTCAAAGAGTTCAGATATGTAAAATAAGCCACTTTATTTCAGAGATTGTGGTTACATGTGGGAGAACTAAATTGAAAAAAATTATTTTCTCATCTGAAAAATGAAAGGTTAGTACTTTAGTGGACCATATCACAACTGGGGTTGAAAGAAACCCAAAATAACATTTTTATCCTCTCTTTACTGGAAGCTTGAATTTATATTACCTCTCCTCCAGTGACTGTGGGTATAACTGATACTAATTTAAATGTCTTTGAATGTATTCTGTCATCAACTTTGGCAAGAGAGAAGATTTCTAAAAGGCAGTTCACTTATTTTGGTCTTTACTATTGAAGCTTTCGTTTCAGATCAACCTAGATCAATCAGATTAGGATGGAACCCCAGGAGACAAAAAGGTGTTAAAAATGATTGTTTGAGGTTGGTCAGAAAGCTGTTCTTTATCATCCACATTGACACTACAGATCTGCCTTCTACAAACTATAGACCTTTGAGTTGTCTATTCTATAGCTGATGTGGGTTTTCAGTGAGCTCTGGACAGCCCTCACCTGGTTCCCTTTTATGACTTGTCCTTGAGAAATAGCTTGCCAGAGTTAGATGAGCAAGTTGTCGGGATGATTCACATTTGTCTATAAAAAGGAATGAAAGAGAAGGGGGAGAGAGAGAGAGGGAATCAAACCTTTGCTCACTTTCTTGGACTAAGGAAATGAGTCACTGTTAATGTATAAATGTTAGTTGTAATACGTTAAAGTGTTCAGATATAAGCTCTTAACACTATAGTTCAAATTAGTCAATTCAGTTCACTATCAGTATTCTTAGGAATGAGACATAAAACACGTACATTTTAGTAGGAAAGATGGTTGCAAAACATCATAAGTGCCATCCAGTTGGACTCAATCTGGTGAAAGTTCCCCAGGTAACTAGCAGTAAACATGAAGGTATTGAATGTCTTGTGAAAGGATTAATAGAAGTTACATGGTCAAGGGGAAATTAAAACTCATTTACTCTGTATACTAGCAGACTACTGGCTGTTTTTAAAAATCAAAATCCATGCAAGGAAAATGAAGATTTGTTATATTGGCAATACCCAATCACTGTCCAAACTCTAATGCAAGGGTCCTCAAACTTTTTAAACAGGGGGCCAGTTCACTGTCCCTCAGATCGTTGGAGGGCCGTTGGAGAGTGCAGCGCACATTCCACACATGTGCACTGTGGGCCCGGGACGAGTGGACTGCTAAACAGGACAGGCAGAAGCGGCAAAAACACTCGGCGGGCCAGATAAATGTCCTCGGTGGCTACATGTGGCCCACAGGATGTAGCTTGAGGATGCCTGCTCTAATGTAACAGGATCCTGAGAAGACAAGGTTCTCTTGTGGGTGTAAAGATTGAGGAGCAGATCAAAGAAGGAGTGGGAAATAGCTGTGACAATGAGATAGAAAGAAATGAATTTTCAAACAAGGCAATATCTAGAGGGTGGGAACTCCCACTGTTAAGTGGATCCCTGTGTTGGACAGGTGTGTTGAAAACAGTGAAGACCCAAATCTTAAGTCTTTGAGCAGCCAGGTGTTTATAATAGAAGGGCTGCTTTTTCTCCATACATAGAAGTGTTCCAGCACAGAACATCAGTAAGGAATATCGCATACAGGATTTCTCTCATTCATTGAAAAGGTCAATTACATTACCTCTAGGATTTATTTCAAACTCTTAGCAATCCAGAAACCTAAGTTAGAGACCACCTATGGGTTTTCTCCAAAATAATAATATTGACACCTCACATCTGTCTCATTGGCTCAATATCTCTGAAAGGAGATCTCTTTGTATGACTTTTCTCAATTTATAAGAGTTTATCTATAGAACTGTGCCAAGTTCTTCTAAAGAAACTGAGTGAGACACGTGTTGCTTTCATTTATCTTTCTGGTTCAATTACAGCTATCGGGGATGTTGTCAGGAAATGTGATTTTATATTGAAAAGATCAAAGCCCTTAAAATATACTTTAGCCAAGCTCAGAACTCCAAATAGGGTCTTGGGTGGAGAGGGAAGAAGAGATAACAGGTAGGAGCCTTGGTGCAGAAGACTGTATTACAATAAGTCTGAGAAGAAAATGTGGATTTTAGTGCCTTTCTTTCATGTCGGTGTCTGAAGGCAAGTGGCTTCCCATGTGTTGAGGGCGCTTTGTTCTTGCTGCTGGCATACGGCACTCACCACCAGTGGATAGAACGCATCTCAGTAGAAGTGCCCGCTTAATGAGGGAACAAATTGCTGAGCATTCCCTCCGACATTGGAGATGTCAGTCTGCAGGCAGTCAGGGAAGCTGAAGGTTATAATTTGAACAAAATGTCACTGTTTTAGAGATTTTTTTTTTAATGTGCTTTTTCTGTGATGATAAATCACGAGCCTAAGCAGGGGATAATAACACAAAATGTTTGACAGCTTTCCCTACAATTGTTTGGCATTCTGTTTGCCTAATTATCGTCAGCATCACCCACGCCAGTGAATTGTGGAAGAGAACTGTAGTGCCTGTCAGAGTAGGCACCCACCATCCTCTTTCCTCCTCTCTCTGCTCCTGTTGCTGGGATTACAGTTTGGGCATCTTCTGTCTTTGCAGTGGCTTAATTAATCTTGCAGTCCTGTGTCCATGTGGAGATGTGTGCTTCTGCCATTCAACCACATAGGAAGACTAAGCAGAAAAAGCTGGTGGAGAATTTCAGAATGGTCATATAAAGCAAAAGGACAATTTAGTTCAGTTAGGTCCTTGGACACCCTGAGAGAAGTATCAAGAAATATCTTGCTTCATGGGTTTGGATTGGGAAATTATCTATTTATGTAATCACACTGCTTTGAAAGGAAAGGGAATTAATTGCCTTAATTACTCCAGTAAAGCCTAGATTGTCACAGGGCTGGTGTTCCCATGATGTGCTTTGCATGATCTGATGTTCTCTTGGAAGTCATGGCTATCTCTGTAATCATTTTCCTTTCTCTGAGACTCACTGATGATGTTGCTGCCATAAACTAGCCTGTCTGTGAGGATTGTCAAAAAAAAAGAAGAAAAGGTCAATGAAAGGGTAGTAAAGAGCTCATTTCCATAATTGCCATTGATTTTGGCAGGGGTTTCATTATCATTTCTTAGGTTTCCTCGATTTTGGCCCATCCAATTTTCCACCAGTAGCTGATAGCAGGTGAATAGGACATAGTGGGTCTAATGTCATCATCTGCTTAAGAACTTCAGGTTGAGGAACTTGCTTAAAGGATATTTCCCTGCAGCATATTTAGAAAGGTTTTCTGAAATATATGGAAGTGTGCTGGAATGTTACGAAGGTACCATAGTACACCAGAGTTCATTTAAAATGAGCTGAGGTCTAAAAGTAATTTTCATAATGCATTTTAAAGCACAACTAAAAAGATTGTAGTAGACCATATATTTAGATTCAGGTTGATAATTATGGCTATATATAATAGATATGTGCATATATTATTTAATTTTTTTGCTTTTTTTGTTTATTCGTCCTAATTTGGGCAGGTGAGACTGCAGATTCTGGAGGAAGGGGTCATCTGCTGTTCTAAATGGCAGCAGCACTAAGCTGCTACCCTCTCTTGACCCCCACAAGCTGCAGAGAAGGGAAGGCAGCCAGAGAGTGGTGTGAAAGGCTGTCCCAGGTGGCAGATTGGAGGGACAGACCTAGCACTCTCAACCCTGTGGATGCAGAAATTGTCTTTGGCCTCTAGGCATCCTGTAGGTCTAAGGTGTGTTCTGGGGAAAGCCCAGCTCAAAATCTGGGGATAGGCCTTCAGCCTTCTCTGCAGAATATTTTGCCTGCCCCAGACTGCCTGGTCTAGCATCAAGAACTGTAGGGTGATTTAAAAAACAAAAACCCAAACTAAAATACCTACTAAGCCCATTTATAGAGCAACAATGTGCCCAAAAGGGAAGGAATAATTTAAAACAGAGTATATGAGAATACTAAATATAGCCAATAAAACACTCCAGAATGATAAAGATAGAATCACTTCCATTAGGGAGCCATTGAAAAAAGGATTGACGTTTACATTCATTTTGACATTTTTGTCATATAAATGCACATATATGTATAGGAGCTATATCATGATATCACACTTTTTAAATTAATCTTCCATCCTAATATATCATATCATACATTCTTGAATTTTTGAAAGTATATCTTAGCCATATCTGAGCCTTTGCTTTAAAACATATTAGGGTAACCCCATTAGAACCTAGTCAGCCACCTCAAAAAGCAATTGCATATTCCATTGCTCTCCTGCCCTCTTCCACAGAGTTTGTGAAGTGTTCTTAAGTCTGTGTCAACATATCATTCAGTGAGGGGTGGGATGAACCAGTATTACCCAACATTCATTTTAGGGGTCAAGTAAAAATGTTTGTATCTTATAGTTTTAGAAATTTTTTTACAAGGTTACAAGGTGGCTTTTTATGCAAATATTGCCATGTCGTTATCCCACTGTGGTTACCTGTGCTATGGCTTATGTTGGATTTCAGAGTTCCCGTACAGCACCAGGAAGAGTTCCAGCGTCTGTCAGCGTTGCCCTTCTAGTTTGCAAACTGGGATTACTCTACTATGGCTCTCAGTTCAGTTCTGATACAAGGGTAGTTGCCAGAGAGGACACCAAATGGAAACATTGCCTACATCTTTTTAGCAGAAGTCTCTTGGGCTCAGGATAAACACATTTCCTCAACTAACTGATGAGAAAAGTATGGCATTTTGCTTACTTTTCTGGCACAAGTCTTGCCTCATAGACATATTTAGGGAATGCAATGATATTCTACTCTTAACATAGCTTGTCAACCCAGGCAAAGGAGAAATCCCCAAACTCTTTCCATTCTTCTCTTAATTTCACACATATTTTCTATAATACAACCATGGGATTCTAAAGCTGCAGACCCTCACTGTGGCAATGAGAAAAACAAACTCCAGAGAGGTGAGGTGACAGAACCAAGATTGCACAAAGAGGACCTGAAGCCCCGAGGTTTCCTGATACTCAGTCCAGAATACTTTCGCCCTACTCTACATTGGCCGCCTTTTATAGTGGAGATCCACTCTATACAAAATAGTTTGGAAAAATGTTTTACTTTTTCCCTTTGAACGTACATGACAAGAGATAGTCCAATAGCTGGGTGGCATCCTGGGCTTCTAGGACCTCCCAGAAGCTGAGGATCTGGATCCCTGCCATGCCATGCGCTGCATCTCCAGCTGGTTTCCTGCCCACTCACAGCCTGGAAGTGTGCAGATAGTGAGGATGTCATCATTTCCACCCTGCAGGGGGCTGGGGGGGATAAGAGGAGACACTGTTTCATTTAAGTTTATTTCTAACTCCTTGTTATTTGTCATGTTAACATGCTCTCACATTTGCAGACATTAACCAACAACTAGGAGAAAAAAATTCTTGTTTTAAGCACAGACAGAGAGAAATGGCATCTAAGAAAAGTTTTGTCATTTGTGGACAGGGAAAGAAGGAGAAAGGAGGAAAAAGCAGAGAAGTCTAGGAAGAAATAGAGAAACAGGTTAGAAAGAGGCAAGATGGAAGGCATAGAAGACTCAATGACAGGGCTCAATCCCATACTGTTCTTATAATTAAATAGTGCCTTGCACTTCAACCCAAATGTTCACTCTTTGATAAAATTGCTCTCTCATTAGCATATGCAAAATTACAATTGCACAGTATGAGCTCTCAAACAAAGATGTTAATATTGCCTTAAGGAGCCTATCAATCTTGTGAAAATGAACAGAAACCAATATGCTGGCAGAAGTTAATCTTCATAGAGTTGGGGGGATCTGGTAATTTACCAATTATTCTCACCGACTACATAGCATTAGGGTGGCATTACCTTGGAGTGTGTATCTTGTAGGTTAAAACTGACAATTTTCTGAAGGGAAAATTTGAAATAATAAACAAGTAAATTTTAATGCCTTTCTATAAGAAAATTATATTTTCGAGGGTTCAAGAGAGTAACTCTTTGCTGCCTTTACCATCATGCTTTCTGATGACCTTTCTGAAGAGGTTGTCTATTTGATGCAGGATTATAATAGCCTGCAAAGAAAAAAGCTTGTTCAACAACTCAAATTAGGAACAGTTTGATAGAAAAAGGGTTTGTTATTAATTTAACATGCCAGTTCTAAGCACTAAGCTTTGACTGCCTGCCTTCTTACAAAGCGTGGCATTCTTTTTGACCCTTAACAAACTAGAGAAACAACTATTTTTAATCTATTAATGACTTAGCAATTGAAAATAACTCTTAATTTTTCATTTTTGTTATTTTTTTAAAATTTATACATAATGGTTGTACATATTTCTGGGTGATGTTTTGATACAGGCATACAAGGTATAAGAATCAAATCAGGGTAATTGGGATATCTGTCATCTCAAACATTTACCATTTCTTTGTGTTGGGAACATTCCAAATCTTTCTTCTAGCTATTTTGAAATGTACAATAAATTATTATTAACTATAGTCACCCCACTATGCTATCAAACACTAGGACTTATTCCTTCCGTTTAACTGTACTTTTGTGTGACTAACCCACCCCTCTTTATCCTCCTCTCTCCCTACACTTCCCAGCCTCTGGTAACCACCATTCCACACTCTATCTCCATGAGATCAACTCTTTTACCTCCCACATATGAAGGACAACATGTGATATTTGGTCTTTCTGTGCCTGGCTTATTTCACTTAACATAATATCCTTCATTTCCATCCATGTTGTTACAAATGACAAGATTTCATTTTTATGGCTGAATAATATTCCATTATGTATATATACCAAAAGATACCATTTTCCTTATCCACTCATCCACTGATGGATTGTTTTGCTTTTATTATATAACTATCAATGCTAACCTTCACCTTCTAATTAAATGGAAACTCTCCAATGAAATAAGAGCTGGTTTACAATCTATTTTATACACCTTCAAAGCAATCATCTTCCATGATGACATATTCGAAGAGAAACATTTAAAAAGGCATTTGAAAAAGCCCTGAAAACACACTTGCAAATGTAGAAAGAGCTGTTTTATATCTTGGTTATGTCAAACTTAATCGTGCTCATCTCAAACTCTGTAAAAGAATTAAGTACAAAGTCCAACATCT
This sequence comes from Microcebus murinus, assembly GCF_040939455.1. Lineage (NCBI taxonomy): Eukaryota > Metazoa > Chordata > Mammalia > Primates > Cheirogaleidae > Microcebus > Microcebus murinus. The sequence goes on along the minus strand of NC_134106.1, from coordinate 32,630,331 downwards.
AAACCCAGATTCACATCAGTAAACTGTAAATTCTGTATATGAATAAATTCTTACATTCACATTATAGAAAATTTGAAGATGAAAATTAAAAGAAGGAAAAGATAATAATCCATGGTTTTCTTGTCCATCACTAATACCCATGAACTATTTAGTTAGCTAGTTAGTTATTGCTGAACAATTTTACAGGCTTGTAATCATACTGCACATATGGTGTAAAAACACCAACTTGTTCTCACTAAACTTTATAATAGAGCATTTTTTTGATATCATACACTGTAAACATCTTGAGGAACTGGGGCTATTTATAACTCCCCAATGCATTTGTCCATAATACTCCTCTGTATCGACTGAATGAAACAAATGAAGGGGAAATAATTGCATTTGGATATGTGCTTGGATTAGACATGCTTCTAAAAGAATAGAGATGAAAGTCTGTGTGTATTACTGTTTGTATTCACTTATTAAATGGTGGCCCCCAGAAGGCCGAGACTCAGCTGTTCACCCTCTTGCCTGACTTCCAGGCACCACCCTGCCTGGTAGTCACAAAGCAAACATAGGTTGAATGCGGGGATGAAATGATCTCCCATGAGATTCCCTCCCATAGCTTATCAAAGGGGTAAAAGAATTAATAGAACGCTGGGAGATGCATAGGCCTTCCCAGCTTTGTTCACAGGCGATTTGCTAAGACTTGGGCCCTGGTCTGCTGGGTTCACCTCGCAGGGACTCAGATGGCCCTCTTTGGAAGAAAGACTCTTCCCTTCTTGTTTTCCTCCCTCTCTGCCTACCACCTCTTCCTGCTCTTCTGAAATGAAGCATGCCACACAACAATGAAGAGATTTTCCACATTAGAGGCATTGTCAGCCAGCCACTTCTCTTTGTTTAAGTCTGTTTACTCAGTCTCCTTGGCAACATAAGGTAGAAGTTGGTATTTTTTTTTTTTTATATATATCTGACTAGCAGGTTTGGTTTTCCCTTTGTCTGAAGCTTATCCACTTCACACACTGAGTTATTTCTAGTGAGTTTTTTTGTTAATTTTAAAAAAAGAATAATTATCACACTAATATTTTAGCAATATTCCATACAGACCTGCAGTATTTTAGGGGCTTCTTAAAAAAAACCTTCAAAATGACTACTGAATAAAACATTTCTTCTTGATTAGAACTTGCTAGTATTTAACTTTTCCCAGTAATTTCAGCAGGTTCTAAATACTGTACAAATTCCCCTGTCTGATGCCTTCATTTTATACTTGGAGAATGTCAGGGGCCCTTAAGCAGAGAAAACTAAAAAACCCGAAGAGAATTAAATTCTGACTTCCCTTAGTTCTGTGATACAGTCAGTGGAACTACTGAACAGTGATAGGCACTTTTTTGCATACATCTATATTTATTTCTGCTAGATTGTGCTGAAGGACACTGGGAAAACATCCCATTTGTCTTTTCCCAAACCTGAAATTATAAATGAGTGAAACATGAGATATATTTAACATAATTAATTCATGATAAATGTGGGCCACAAAGAGACATGCACCATGCTGGTACACTTAACTAGGAGAAAGTAGCAGGTCACTGCAATGGCAGCCAAATCATATTCCATAAGTACATCTATTGAAAAGATTAATAAACTAAAGGAGTCATTCTTAACGCAGATGTGCATCAGAATTATCTGAGGAACTTCCCCAAACACGTGAGTTTCATTCTGGACTTAGATTCCCCTGTAATGGTACCAAAGCATATGTATACTGAAAATTTATTCAGATCATTTTATAATAGTTATAAAGTGCCAGTTAATAATCACAGATTTTTAATAATATTGGTAATAAGGTTGAGCACCTGTTATTTGCCAAGGTCTTAGATTGTTTTCTCCAGTTACTACTTGTAATCTCTTTATAATGCATTTATTATTCCTAATTTGAGGATTAAGAAACCTCAAACATGTTAAGTAATTTGTCTATTGTCTAGAGCAAGCATTTTAACTCAGCCTAATTCCAAAATCCTATTCTTCTTACCCTTTATTAAATTTCTTCCCATCAAATAATAAAGTTATGCTTAAGAAACAGTTCTCTGTATTTCCAGACAACTTTTATTCTGCTAACATGTTTTAATATTAATAACAATGTTTGTTTAACAGTTTTAGCTATGAAATTGTTGTATAGGTTGGGCATATAGTCAGGGCATAGAACAATGGCTTGATTAGAATTACTTTAAAAAATGTCTCATGCCCGTATATACCCTAAAAGTTTTGAGAATAGACCTAGACCAATAGATTGGATGTTTACTTAATACAACCTCAACATCTTTCTTTGAAACAAATACTGCTACTTATGAAAATACTTTTTTTCCAATTTAAATCTTCCAATTGAACTTGAATGAGTCATTTCCAGTAAAATCTCCACCCTTCCTTGTCTTAAGTAAGATCTGGGTTGGTAATACAGAATGGGGACACATTTTGAGCCAAATAATACATTATGGTTTGTCAATACTTTCAGTATTTAGATGATTCTTTGACAATTTTTGCTACCTACAATATGAGAAACACATTGCAATTATTCAAAAAATGGTAATAGTTACGCTAACTTTAAGTGGAATTTAAAAAGTAAATGAAACCAAATTTCTAAAAGCTTGAATGTTTTTGGAGGAATCATCTAAGATTGTGCTTCTAAATACTGTGTGAATCAGAAGAGTAGAAAGACCTCTTCTCCCCTGACACCTTGTTGGAGACTGTGGTGCAGGCCTCTCCACCCATTTGAGAAGCACTAAAGGTTATGAAAATATTACAGAAAGTTGAGAATTATGAAAATGAACAGTGTAGAGACTTTTGAAAACCACTGATATAATGGAATGCATTGCTTTGTTTTTAGCCTTTATCCCAAGTAAAGATACTCATTTTGCAATGAGTGGTTCTCTTTATTTCAAAAGGTTTTGAGAGTGTATACCCTCACAAAATGGATGGGCATTTCTGGATCAAATGATTATTTTTATTTGATAGATATCATAACAGAGACATTTTTAATGAATAATGGCAGCCCTGGGAGATACAACACCAAACGTTTTTTGGTCTGCTTGAGTTTTCAGCATGCAGGGCAGAGCTTAGCTTGATCTCCTTCAAAAGTCATTTTTTTCTTTAAAAAAATTATCTGTTTATAACATCATGAGGAAAATTAGAAGGAGCCATAATTCTATCTCCAGAGCAATGGAGATTTGTGCAAGTTGATTTTTCTGCTGTGTTTGTTTCCTAGAAGGTATTGCAGCAGTATACAAAGGACTCAGGGACACTTGGCAGGCTGACCACATCTTCAACTCTGCTAGTCAACCTGTTCTCACTGAATGACCCTAGAAATAAAAATCTATTTTGCCCCTGGTGATGTGGGATCAAAATTAAAAGACATCACCAGGTGTGGGTTTTTTGTTTGTTTTGAAATTGCTTATGAACACAAAGTCACTTCACTATGTATGCATAGATAAATAATACCACTCCTTCCAAACTGAAAATGACCTAAATCCTGAAGATTAGAATTAGATCTTGGCTATCAACAGTCAGTAATCCCAACTTCGGTCCTCTTCCTGGCCACCATCATCTTGATTTGGATGCGTAAGCCAACCTATTTATGCTCACACTATGTATCACTCAAAAGAGAATTCAATATAGGTTGTTAAACCTAGAAAAAATTACATATTTTATTGCCTCCCCCAGTAAGACCCCAATAGGTATCTTAATCCATTCAGGCTGCTGTAACAAAGTACCATAGACTAGGTGGCTTATAACAACAGAAATGTATTTCTCACAGTTGTAGAGGCTGGAAAATCCAAGGTCCATTACCTAATCACCTCCTAAGGGCTCTCCCACACCCTCTAATCCCATCACCTTGGCGCTTAGGATTTCAACACATACATTTAGGGGTAGAACACAAACATTCAGCCTATAGCAATAGGGAAACTTTAAAATCAATTTCAAATGACTGTGGAAAACTGAGCCCTATAGTTGGTACTTTGTTTTTAATCCACAATTGAGAACATGCAGGCCCCTTAATATGTATTAATGTCATCAAAAATGTAGACATTTTTATTTATTTATTTAATACAATGTAATTTTTAAAAATTCTATAAAATAATTATTGGTATAATAAAAAAAACAACCTTAAAAATTCAAGCAATCTGTTTTAATGGACTCAGAGTCACTACCTAACATCACATTTGAGTTCAGGTAACCCACACTTGTTCTACCATTTTATCAAGCATTGAGCATAGCTGACATAAGTTTTTGCCTCCAAGTCTATTTCAGGTGATAGTGGACATAGTACTTAACATGGAGTCATGTTCTACCATTAATCACCTGCAAGATCTTTAGAAAGTCACTCCACTTCCATGCATATTGGGTTTATCTAACACCCCCCCCCAGTCCCTTTTCTCTTGTAAGCTATTTATGCACTTTTCTTAGAATTCTATGTATAAGTTTGCAGATGCTTTTCATGCATTAACAACAATTTAAAACAGTACTATAAACTGGAGAAATTAAAATGTTTGTCATTTGAATGCAAGCCAATTCAGCTAATGTGACATGTATACCCTTAGCCTTTTTTCCTCATTTTTGTAGCACCATCTGGTACTCCAGTATAAGAGAGAGTTTATTTAAATAAACACGTGAGTAAAATCCATGCCGCAGACCCATCTATACACACACATCCCTTTGCTATGTTCTAAAGTTGCTTTGGTCAGGCTTCTTCCATAGTCTGAGGTTAAGCATTTCCAAACACGTGGCAAGTGAAATGAAACAAGGCCTGTCTGGATTTGGATTAATGTAGAGTCTGACTGGTCAGGACCACAGTGAGTCTGAGCTAAACAGTTCTCCTTGCCTGCAGCTTGAAGGTCCCAGATGGCTCCCTATGCACAGCAACCACTCCATCCCAAGCTGCAGAAAGCCAATGCCCTATGCTTGGAAAACTCACCAAGGCTCAATGCCTTAACATGGTTAAGAGTTGATTCCAAGGTACCAGCTCCCTACTTCTGTCCAGAAAAATGGACAGAAGTAAAATGAAGAAAAATATCCTACAGCACGAATCTGTAGGAAATGTGCTGGCCTTTCCACTGCAGCATGATTTTACACTAAAATTGTGAGTGTTCCCCACCCTTCGGATACTAATATTGTATTTCAGAATGTATAGGAAAAGATTAAAGTCTCAGAGGCAATAATGGCAAATACTCTTTTTTTTTTAAGCAGAATCTTTTAGATTTGCCAGGCAAAACTTTGCCAGGCACTGGCAGATAGAACATGGAGTCATGTTCTACCATTAATTTGCACTGCCATAACTCCATTTGACCATTTTCCTTTAAAATGACAGAATTAAAAAATAAAAATAAAAAATTTCCTGCAAGGTGTTATAATAGAAGCTATGAATAAATAGCCAGAATTTTTAAAAGTGTGTGTTGAAGAGAATGTAAACCTCTTATGAACAGCCTCAGTCTTTGACAAAAGTATGTCAAAGCAATACGTGTTCACGATCCACCTCTGCAATGAATGAAGTAGCAGTGACTTTTTCTTATAAAAGGTTTGATTGGAGGGCAGTGCAGGAAACGCAGTGCACTCAGCGGGCAGGTCATGAAGGCAGGATGTCCAGAGGGATTGACTCCTAAGCAAACTGACTAGCCCCATGTCTGACTAAGCTGCTGTTACCTGAGGTTCCACTGAATGAAACTCAAGGAAGAACTACAATGAACAAAATCTGAACCATACCAAGTAAAACCCAAGAAGAAAAATTGAATTATCCTATTTGACTGTGGCCAAAAGTTGCATGACTACAGGGTAAACCCAATAAAAGCAGGCATTTTTAAATGGAGTTAGGACCACAATCTGTATATTTCAAGTTTCCTCTGTTGAGAATGTATTTCTAATGTAAAATCTGGGTGGGTGTGTACCATGTGCTTGCTGTGTGTGTATAGCCACCTGTAACCAAAAAGTGCAACTATTTAATATTAAAGCCTATATCCAGAGCACATTTGTTTTCATTTGAACTTGTATGCTTACAGCTTAAATATTAAATATTGCCTAAGTAGGAAAAGCAGCAATTAAAACCTAATAACACTTTTAAAAGAACAGAAGTTAATTGAATAGCTACTTTATAAACTCATTTAAGACAGATCATAAGACAATGATTAAAATCATAAGGTTGTTGAAACAGACCTTTAGATACTCAGCTCAGCTACTTATTAATTATATAACTTTGGACAAGTACCTACTTTGACTAGTAAACATCAATTTCCTCAGCCGTAAAATGGGTTTTGAGGAACAAAATGAGGTAATGTATATAAACATTCAACAGGTCTCTGATACATAATACAGTTAGTAAAATAAAATGGTAGCTTAGAAACTGGACATGATGTCTGACTAGGATATTTAGCATGATTTTAAAGCATTGTTTTGTTTATCACAATATATACCACAAGAGAGCAGCAAATAGTCCAGGAAAGGAGTGATGTGAAAAAAAAAAGTTGACTTTTAATATAAAACTAAATGAAATTATTACTGCAAATACATGTCTGGTTTGGTTTGGTTTCTTCTCCTACATTGGGTGGTTCAAGTGAGTCTTGTACTTTTTTTTTTTTTTTTTTTTTTTTTTGAGACAAAGTCTCACTCTGTTGCCCGGGCTAGAGTACCATAGTTTCAGCCTAGCTCACAGCAACCTCGAACTCCTGGGCTCAAGCTATCCTCCTGCCTTAGCCTCCCAAGTAGCTGGGACTACAGGCAAATGCCACTATGCCCAGCTAATTTTTTTATTTTTAGTTGTTTGGTTTATTTCTTTCTATTTTTAGTAGAGACGAGGTCTCGCCTTTGCTCAGGCTGGTCTTGAACTCCTGAGCTCAAGCAATTCTCCCACCTCGGCCTCCCAGAGTGCTAGGATTACAGGCGTGAGCCACTGCTCCCGGCTGAGTCTTGTACATTAATGGTTCCTTTTAACACCGAAGCAAACAGGTATATACAGCACAAAATCAGAGCCTGCAAACATTTTACCTTGTCGAATTCCATGCTTGCTAAATTAGCCCACCAAGCACGCTGTCCTGAGGAAATTACATTAATCTGCTTTAGATTTGCACATTTTCCCCCCAGGTAAACATTTGGCCTTTCATTGTGACTTTTGTCATAAGAAAAAAATGGATTGAACATATTTCTTAATAACAGTGACTTAATATGACTGCACAGTGTATGTGGGGAGCTAGAGAGAGCAATCAGAGCCGTCAGGCATAGACTCTTCAAACTAAAGAGCTGGATGTCATGTTTTGGAGAGAGACCAGTACAGAGAGTAGCACAAAGTATGGAATTCCAGGGCTCTCCTGTGTGCCACTTCTGTAACACTGAGCCAATTGGAGTGGGAATGATTCTCAATGTATACTAAATTCCTCTTCTTTTGATTTTTTTCATGGCTATCACCTGTGGTACATATTATAGCCCATTTCAAGTTGCCTAATTGTACTGGTCGCCTATTTTTAACATAGCCCTTTATATAAACTCTTGTTTCAAGAGTCAGGAAGCTACCTTTGAACACTGTGAATTGTCAAATGGTCTTTGATTTACTAGGTTCCTTATCTCTTGGCAAATATGTACAGAAGACATTTTCCAGAGAATGAGTGCCCTGGGACTTGTCCCCCAGACATTCCTTCCCTTTGTTAAACAAACCCACAGGCTCAGGCTGGGACTCCAGCAACTCTTTCCTTGGGAGGAGGAGGCCTCTGAGTTTCAGCAGTGCCCTCCTGTGGCTGCTCTGCAGTCTAGCGGATTCTCTACTGAGTCCCCAGGTGGACGGTGGTGGCATTCCTCCCTGCGCTAAAGGCCCGCTGAAAATTGTGGTAGGGTCTGCTCACTTAGAAATCTCTAGCAGTAGGAAAAGGCTTTGATCATTTCATAGATAGCCTAAAATTGACTAGCACGTTGTGTCAGAAGGTTTGTGGGGTTTTGGGGATTTTTTTGGGGGGAGGGGGGATTTTTTTTTTCATATCATGCACAACACTTACCTACTCTATTCCAAAAACAACACTCTCTCACAGCAATTGCCAGGGAAAAACACGAGGTGGAAAATTCAGAGTAACGTCTTCCCTTAGGGTGAGATTATACAGGAAAAGTTATTGGACAACTCCCAGCCTGGGCTTTGTAGGTTGGCAGGAAAGGCTGTCATTACCTTAGCGTTGTTGGGAAGTTCAGAGAGATAGCAGATATGAAGTGCGCTCTTCATATCACATAGGCTCTCACATAGTAGTTGCTCAGTGAATGATGGTAGTCTGTGGACCTCTTCATTTGCATTAACTCTTTCCTAATCCACCTCTCATAGCTAAATCGAAGAGACCAGGGTGTCTACTGACTTTCTAACCCCCTAGTGAGGAAATCTGGAAGGCTTCAGTGTTTCTACATAGGAAAGCTTAGAGGAAGCAATCTCGTTGGAATGCAAGGCTTGCAGCTGTGTTTTCCCAGCACTTTCCATTAAATTGCTCAAATGTTCATTTTTTTATATCAGAGAAGGAGGGCTGCTGATGGAGAGTTGGCCCCCAAATCTAGACCCCTCAGTAATTACTCAGAAATGTCATGATCTGCCTACATCTCTCTCATTCTACCCACTTTCCTTTTACATTGCTCCTGTTTCAAGTGTTCCCCTTGAGATTTTTAGAAATAATGTTTGTTTTTAGAAATAATGTTTGTTTATCCAGCACTTAAACTCATCAGAGGGAGGGAGGCACTAGGCATTCACATGGAATTCTTCCCCCACTTGAATATTTGTCAGGAGAAAAATAGATTCAACTATAAATGTTCAGCAGAGTTGGTGCCTTCCCGCTGTGAATGTATTTTCAATTGCACAGACCGATCCATCAGAAAGGAGAAATGCAATACCCTTCCAAAAATATGTGGTGCTGATGTAATATTACATTCCTTTGTTTGTTTTCCCAGAGATGGGATACAGGGGCTACCAGCTCCATTGAATGGATTTCTTAGTGTAAAACACTGGTGTCATCAGTCCCAAAGCCATGATGCTACTATTTTCTTAATATTGAATTTAGACTTGAGAAACGTTTCTACTTTATTTTCATGAATTGAAAATAACTCCAGTAAGTGCTGAATTAACTTTAACTAAAAATGTATGGGCTTCCTTGATATTCAATGTATCACAACTGTATTATGTACAGTTTGTATTATGTACAAACTAAGGGCAGTGAATGTTGTGTACAAACCAAGGGCAGAGTTTTCAGTGTCTCTAGGCCTGCTTTTTACTTGACATTCATGTTTGTTGAAGGAATTAATGAATGAGTTAGTATAATTACATTGCATATTTGCAATAATCTCATATTTAGGAAAATAATCTCAATAATCACAGAATAAAGACCAAAGCCTCATTAGCTTTGCTGTTATAGAAATGGAGATGCACAACGTATACTTTGAATGTCAAGTTTCTCTTTCTAGTCGGGCTAACTTTGCCCAAAGACACAATGTCATCCCCCCCCCTCTTTTTTTTCTAAGCAAGCCTAGAAAGTCCTGAAACACAAGTTATGATTATATTCACCTTTAGTTTCTATTATTCGGTAATTGTAGACATGGTATCTTAAAATCTCAGGTTTTTGGTTTGCTTCTGCCTGGATGGATACAGAACAACCATGAGTAAATGTTGAAAGAGGTGCCTAGTGCAAAGGACCAGTGACAGCTGTTTTCCTAACATTTGTAGACCTTTGGCATTCAAAACAATATCTATGAAGAGCTTCACAAAGGGAGAGTAGAGTTGCTGGGTGCAACCATTGTTCTTGCTGGTGGATGGAGATTTATAATTATACCCTTTACTGTGCAGAGCACATGCCTTAGGGACAAGATGCATAAACACAGCCAGCGTGGCAGGGGGGATCCAGGAAAACAATGAGGTTACAAATCAAACAAAGCAATTTTACCATTGATGAAATAAGCTTCATTTGCAAATACAAGATGAAATGTAGACCTTTTATCTTTATGTTTTGTTTATTTTCCAAAATTATATTTACAAAGAACTAGACAGGCCTACTTAAATATCTTTGATGTTTTCAGTCTGACTTGCAATAAAATTCTAGTAGACTTGTTTTTCCTGAATATTCTCATATTCATATTCTCTCTTTCTCTCTCATACACACACACACACACACACACACACACAAGCAAACATACTACATGTCCTTTTCACTGCTTAAAGAAGTTGTAAGGCATTACCATTATATTTAACAATATACATATTAATAGACAAAATTGAAACATCATAGCCCCATTATTGTTACTTCTTGGGGGTATGCCCCAAAGTCAGGAGCAAGGTAAAGGGAATAGACTAAACTGTTGAGTGGAACATTATTTGTATTGGGAATTATGCATAACATTTTCCATTTTTGAAATATTTTTATTCCAATATTCAACATAATTTTTATTTTAGGATCAGAAAAAATGCCTCTATCTATCTACCTATCTATCTATCTATCTATCTATCTATCTATCTATCTATCTATTCTCACTAGATTTGGACAAATTTTCAAATGCTTATAGTGAAAAGCTCATAGTCCTTACTGGCTATAAAAGGTGTCAAGTCACTCAGAGTCTATGGAGTTCTTCTATAAGGTGGAGGATTCAGCATAGGTGTCTGTGTCAGGCTCTGAATTGGGTTTAGATGGACCACCTACACACCCTTCCTTCCCTACTTGGTATAATTGGAAAGGACAGGAAGCTTATTCATATCTCAAGGCTGGGGGAAGGCAAAGAAGAGGTCTAAGGGGAGCACATATTTGTGATAGCCTAGTATATACCAGGTACTTTACTTGTGCTATATTTTTTAATACTTGTGAGGAAGGAATTTATTATCTCTGTTTTAAAAGTGTCATATACACCTGTGTCACTTTTAAAATAGAACACTGTGCCTAGGATATAGCACTCAATAAATACTTATGGAATGAATTATTCTAGTAATACAGAATTATATAACTTTGCACATCTTATATACCTATTTATACAAAAAAAGTATTTATAATGCACATTCACATGCAAACATGTGAACAATAGAGAGACAGCTCCACTGGAACTGCTGGATATGGCAGGGATTTTTCTTCCTTCTCTAATACTGCAGTGGAGTTCAATTCAGAAATTCTTCCTAACCTATCCAAATAGTGTCATTTCCCAGCTCTGGTGTTACATTGGGTCCAGTTCAAGTGCCAAAAGCTCAACCAAGAGGAAGCCAAAACAATCACATCTTGAACGGTGAGAGTATTTTCTACCCATCATCACTGTGTGACACGCTGTCTCAAGCTCTTCTAGAGCCGGGGGAGTCCTCGGCTCTGCTGGAGACTTGACTGGGCATAGAGCCTGCCACGTGGTCAGCCCTGGACAAGAGTTACATAATAAGTACTCTCTGTGTCTAGGGATAACCATTTTCCAGTCGTATTTTATGACTGAGAAGGCTTTCTTTTCCCTACTATTATGCCATAAGTATGTGCTCCAAAGCATATACTGGAGTCCCAAATCATCATCAGGTAGCTTTAATTTAATCTCCATACATGTATGTCCCAGGTGCCAGGCTCCTGACTTGGAGGGAAGCACTGGTCTCACAGTTGGCTTCATTGTCAGCCTGGGACATTTTATCCACACAGCTTCAGAGGACAGAAGAGGTGAAGCAGTGGTAAGCCATGGTTACAAATCAAGAAAACTTTCCCTTCTCTTATTATTTTAAGATATTTGTTGAGTTTCCACGATCAGAAGTAGTAATCCATGTGCGATCAACGTGTTCTGGGAGGAGATGCATACTTTAAGGAGGATATTAACATTTTATTTCATTTAGCAAATTGGATTTAATTTCTGTGAAGACAAAAGTGGTCAATGAAAGTCCAGACATTCAAAGTCAGAACTTGATTTCCTTCTTCCATGAAAAGAACACACCAGCTTTAATCAGGAGCCAGAAGGGCTGCATTTTCTTATCTTTTTTTTTTTTTTTTTTTTTTTGAGACAGAGTCTCACTTTGTTGCCCAGGCTAGAGTGAGTGCCATGGTGTCAGCCTAGCTCACAGCAACCTCAAACTCCTGGGCTCAAGCAATCCTGCTGCCTCAGCCTCCCAAGTAGCTGGAACTACAGGCATGTGCCACCATGCCCAGCTAATTTTTTCTATATATATATTAGTTGGCCAATTAATTTCTTTCTATTTATAGTAGAGACAGGGTATCGCTCTTGCTCAGGCTGGTTTCGAACTCCTGATCTTGAGCAATCCACACGCCTCGGCCTCCCAGAGTGCTAGGATTACAGGCGTGAGCCACTGCACCTGGCCAGGGCTGCGTTTTCCAAGGCAGCACAGTGACAGTGTACAGGGAGGAGAGGCAGGGACCCGAGCTCCAGTCCAGCTCTGCCACATTTACATATGTACTTTAGACAAGTCACCTAACTTTTTTAGGTATTGGTTCCCTAATCTGTAATGTGATGCATTGGAATAGATATATCCTATAGATCTCGTAGCTCTGAAAACATGCGACCCTAACTCTTCTTATTTTTTATCAATACAAAGTCCAAAGATGACAGAAATTAGGAAAAACTTCCAGTTAACTCAATAACATTGATATGTACCACTAGGACAGGTAACACTCAAATATGCTTCCACCAACAACATGGTTAGTGATTGAAAATAGGCAGTGTTAAAGATAAACATTAAAGAGTTAGCATTTGGGTGCTTCATTCATCATATAAAAATCCTACTTTATGTCCTTGTTTGCACGCTTGACATTTGCTGACTGCTGATTCCTTTTCAGATGAAGATTACCACCGCATGGTTTTAGTCAGATTCTAGTTGGCAAACTTCGCTAAATAATTTAGAAGCCTCCATAAAATTCTTTCTTTTTCCTCCAATAATTTCATTAAAATTCATTTGGAAAACTATACCACCTCAATAATAGAATTGTATGTTATGTTTTGGAAATGTTTCCATGACAACAGTGACAGGTGCAAGTTCTGGTGTGTGCGTATGTTCATTTAAAAGGTTACTGTAATTATCGCTGTGAAGGTAAGTTTCATTGCCAATAACAGCTAAGTACCTACATTGTGACTTTTAGGAGAAAATGGCTTCTATACATAATGACATACATTAATTTCTTCTAGAAGAAAAAATTCATAAAAGCCTTATTCATAAAAGAAAATCTTTGAATAATATTTAAGTTAATTTATATAATAGAAACTCATACTTAACTTTATAGACTATACAGACTTAAAGCATTTAGAAGACTTATAATTTGGGGTTATAAGCTCTACCTTGAGGAATATTGCCACTAAGAAATAAAGACAAAGTCGTACAGTAACAGAAAGTTATTAATGACTGTTTCCACAAAGTCCATGCAATTTGAGGAGATGGATTATTTCCCCTTTAAATGAAAACCCATAATCCTCAATCGCTATGTGTAGGTACATGCCAACTAAAAGGCACACCACTCTGTATAAACATCGTTAACTCTTGAAAAAAAAAATAGAGACCACCCCTCACCCCAAAGTAGTAATCTGTACCATATTCGGGTTACTCTATCACTCTTAAAATGAGATAGTCAGAATATCTATGTAATTGGAATATCTATGGGCCAATCAAAAAAATGTTACATCTACTTATATGCCCCTGATTTCTTCCACCTTCCATTATATTCCTACAACCTAGGTGCCCAAACAGAGCTGAGGATTCAAAAGAAGGCAGAGCACAAATGTCTTTTAGAAATGCCCAAGGTCTCCTAAGGGTTTCTGTTTCCACAAGTCCCTAATTAGATTCCACTCCTTTTGTCTACCTTGACCTTTAATGATCTATCACTTTTGCCAGGCCTTGCTGGATTCATTGAACTGGACCCATGACCTGCTGAAATCTTCCTGGACTGCTTTGTCTTAGGACGCAAGCCTCATGCTATTAGATTGTAAGCTTCTTCATCTCAGGAAATTTATCTTATTCCTGTTTGCTCCCATCGCTCCCCTGTTCTTAGACCAGTGTCCCATAATATAGGAATCCCAGGCCAGTCCAGGGACAGCCACACTTGGCACCAGTGTCCCAGTCCTGAGACAGATTCACATTCAAACAGGAATGCTGAAAAGAGAAAATAGGTTCCCAGAGTAAGTTGCTTTCACAGGTGATTGTAAAGGTGGATGCTATTGATGTAGGTGTCGCTAGCTCTTGGTGAGAAATGCGCGCACCAGACAGCAGCTTAACCTGAGAGGTTTGTCTTCCAAGTGAGATTGATGTGAAAGAGACAAGAGCATATAATTGCCCAATCTTAGGGGAGGAGACCAATGTAAGGAGCTCTGCAGAAGAATGAATTTTAAGACAAAAATAACACCAAATTCACAATAGATGGGAAAAACTCACTTGAACTGAGTCCTAGAAGAATGGTCTGACCTAGACTCAAGGAAAATAAAAAAGGGCATGAAAACAGAGGACTGACACAGCCATTTTGAAAGAAATTAGGCAGCCATTCCTCCAAATTGTCACATGTGAAGATTAAATGGGAAGATTTGAAATCTTGAGCAACCATAATGATCTACACATGTGTATCAGGTATGTCCCCAATTAGCTGTTAATGCCAAAAGCGCAAGGGATATTTTCCATTTTTAAATACGTACATATACTAGACTCCAGAATTTAACTCCATTTTAGTTTTAGCTTTGTCATGGCACCTCTTTCAGTTCAGAAAGGAATCGTTGCCAAGAGCCAACACTTCTCTTATGGAAGTGGCATTTATCAGTCTTCTGGAAATGCTGAATTTATCTCACGTCCTAAGACAAAGCAGGGCAGGAATATTTTAGGAAGCAGTGGGTCCAGCTCAGAGAATCGAGCAAGGCTTGAGAAAGGAGGCAGGCCACTGAAGGTTGAGATTGATTTCCAGCCTCCCTCTTGGTTTGGTGATAAAGTCTGGGCACTTGACTATTTATTGCATCAAACAGGTGTGTTGCAAACCACACCCACCATTCTTGCTTTCTGCATAGATGGCAGCAGATATCTACATGAGGAAAACTCCCTTCCATGTGAGGCTAGTTTTCAAAAACTGACAGTGGCCCTTTGAAATATATTAATAGAATAAGCAGAGCCATCATTTTAATCTGTTTGTGGAAGTACAGTTAATTCTTGTTCCTGTAGGATATAAGTAAATATTATATAGAGCAGAACTTGATTTGCATAGAAAATTTTGCATCAAATTTTATATAAATATTGATATGTGCTCATTAGTTCTAAACAACATTCAATTAATTATAGTCTTAAAGAAAAACTCAAAACTTGCATAATAATATTTTCCATTCTTTGGACCATTTTAACTTGCTCTTTCCTATCATGTACAGCCTTCATATTGATGAAGTCAAAGTTGATGTGGAAAGTCATAATTGTCTCATTTGTTGAACTAGGACTGTGAAACAGGTGAGGGCAAGTGTTTATTTTGTTGTGGATCTAGGTAGTACTTCTCACTTGAGCCGAGGTGCAATGTGTGGCGGTTAGGATGAAAGCCATTCTTTGCTGCTTGTGAAGGCACACGGATGGAATTAGAGTGAGGCAGTGAGAGTCAGAGCATTCCAGGAAGTGGGAAAGGCGTGAAAAAAGTCGTATCAGCCAGAAGGCATATGTGTCCCTGGGTTTGTTTGGAGCCAAGGATTTGTATATACAAAAGTAGAGGAAGACAAGGCAAATCTAACAAAAATGAAATCTTTAGAAGAATTCATAGTGTTTCCGGACTGGCTGGACCTCACTACAAGCCAATGCTCTCCTCATCATAGGATGGTTTGCCTTGCAGCCTGGAGTCCAAGAAACACCTCTGCAGTGGGCAGCTGGCAAGGAGTTGTAGCCCCAGCTCTGGTACCAACTCAGAGACTTGTAACCAATCAATTCATCTTCCTGGACGCCAGTTTCAAATTTGAATAACGATTTTGGTTTAGATGATCTCTAAGATCTTTTCCAGATTAACCAGAGCAACACAAAAGGTATATGATTCTGTCACATAAGACAAGAACTTACTTAGCTTTGGAAATAATGGGTATAATCATCAGTAACTCCACTCTCTCATAGGGGTACATTTTTTTTATAGCTTCAACCTACATTTTCCTAGTATCCTTTCTTTATTTACAATTCCTAACTGCTCTTTAAAGAACCAAACACAGATATAAGGGGGCAAAAGGAAATGTATAAGACACAGAACAGAATTTTTGCCAGGCTGGTTCTAGGAGCATTTCTAGAAGAGTATAGTTGTCAGGTTATGCTCAGAGGATCATAAGGAACCTTTCCACAACAGAACGTGAAGACGAAGCATACTAACAACATTGATGTGGTGCTGTGAAAATATCAAGAGCCTGTACAGATTTGTTTGGGCAATTTGCCATCGGTTAGTCTTGCAAACAATATCACCTCTGGATTGATTGATTGAAGCGAATGAAATTTTGCAGCTGCACAGATAATACAAAAGAGAGATTAATGCAAGGACAAGTTTGAAAAGAACTAAAGAGATCCTCAAACAAAAGTGAGAAGTGTTTTCTCTGTTTAGTTAGTTCCCGAGTTGTCATTTGTATCTGTAATTATAAATATCTTAATTTATAGGAATATATATTTCTGTTAAAGAGTGGTATTATTATTTCTCTATTTTTTTATAATTGCAATTATAAAAATAGCATTCCTGCAACTTAGTGGGGTCATAGGCCATTCACTGTCTCTAACTGGCACTTTTTCTACTCAAAGTTTTACTCCTGTTAATTGCATAAGGAAATCAATTTATGTGTTCAGCAGCTAGGTAAACAGCTTTTAGGGATATAGTAAAGATGAAGGGTAGAAATCAATTCAGTTTTATGGTTATGGCTATTAGGTTATGTATAAAAATGCATACAATTTTTGAACATGGCATGCAAAACAATACATGCACTATGTTAGCACATATAACCATTATGAACTTAATCATAATGACCAGCCTTTCAGTGAATGATGGCTTGAGTACGTGAAAAGAACACTTGCTTTCTATTCCTTATGGTTAATAAAAGGGAAGCAATTTAGCAAAATACATTATTTGTAAGAATAACTGAAAAAGGAGTGGCTTTCACATAACCAAATCATTCTGCAAATGTCTTTAGCAGTAG
Source organism: Microcebus murinus (assembly GCF_040939455.1). Lineage (NCBI taxonomy): Eukaryota > Metazoa > Chordata > Mammalia > Primates > Cheirogaleidae > Microcebus > Microcebus murinus. Next base: position 32,613,243 of record NC_134106.1, on the reverse strand, counting down.
GTGTAGCTTGGTTCTACCCTACCCCTCCACCTGCCTTGGTTCGGTGATAAAGTCTAGTTACTTGCCTATTTATACATCAAAATAGGTTGGTTTTAAACTGTTTCTAGGCTCACCCATCACTTCTGCATTGAGCATAGGTGGCAGTAAATATCTGTATGTGACGAGCTCCCTGCCACCCAAACCTTTAATGAGGACTAAAATGTGGCAATAATGGAGTTGGCCCACGATGAAGACCTAGGGGTCTTTACATTAAATGAGGTTCAGTGATGCCAATCCACTACTGCCTGTGCCAGGTCCCAGAGCGGGGCTTTTGACACTGTGGGATTTTGGCTGCAGCCGTTTGCTTCTGCTGTTGAATTCCCCAGCTTTGTTTCTTAGGCAGCTACAGCTGCCTCCAGTTGGCTTTAATTCCAGTGTTATGCCAAAGTAGACAGCAGCATTTCCGCAGCCTTTTCCACATGATCACATGTCCCTAAAAACAAAAACTAAATTCGTCTCTGCTGCATTAAGTATATGAATTCTCATGTAGGCATATTTAGTTCTTGTTTGGAGTGTATGTGGTCTTTACATGGACATATTTAAAGTTACTGTCTACTGCAGGAAGAAAAAAAATATTAAGTACATGATGCCAAAGTTTGGGTAACCTTTCCACTGAGATAAAAATATGTTGAATGACTGACTTTCGTAGTTCTGTATTTCATAGCAGGGAATAGGGCTTTGTCAACATTTATTTATGAAAAGTAGTAATCAAGCAAACAGTTCTTTTTAATTAGATAAATGATTACATTAAGAAAGAGAAAAATAATTTTAAGCCAGCCCATATTATGAATATTCTAATACAATTTCCTTTTGGGGGTATCCATTCACCAGCATGATCAATCTGAATTCTATGCATTGCAAAATGTGGGTAATAACCATTTCTTGGCTCAAAGTCCTTTGAGGGCAGGGAGCAGCTCATTGTTCTCTAAGTTTCTCCTAAGACACAGAAACAAACTGAATCTAAACAACACAACTAACTTGTTTGTCACAATCTATAACACTGCCCTAGCATTGTGTAGAGTCAGTCTGGAGCTGGTGTCAGGAATCAGAGATGAAAGACACAATCCCTAATTCCAAAAAAACTTCCTCAAGGAGATAAATTAAATGGTTATTTGCACATGGTATGATTAAGGTATAAAAAAAGGAAAACAGAACATTCTCTGAGATTGCAGAGTATCGTTCTCACTCAACTTCAAGCTGGAGTTGGTGACAGAGAAAAGAGTTAGGGAGGACATCCTGTTATTAACAGGGTCTCTGTTTTCTAGTTGTTAATAATTTTGCTGTGGAGACTATATAAACACCCATAAAACAAAGAACATAAAGAAATACAAACTTCAATCTTGAATGATATGGGCTCCTTGTTATATAATGAGTTCAAGGAAAACATCAGGGCTTTTGACAGTCAGGATAATCAAGAAAAGTCTTAAGGAGAAAGAGGGTCTTGAAGTATAATTGTCTACTTACCCCATCTAAAACTTGATGGTGAGTCCCACCAAGCAATGTCCCTGTTCTTAAAATTTCTCTGATAATTTTCTGGCTCTATTTTTTTCAAGAGAGCTATTTTGATATAGAATGGTATTAGACTTTTTTTGTCTACGTTTTATTATACCCCCTGGCCATTGCATTAGCAGTGTTACTTTACTTGCCTTCTATTAATAGATGCTCATTAGTGGTTCATCCATTAATTAATTTCAGGATTATACTAAAAGCTAGCAAGTAATCTTTTAGATCATACATTAACAGCTGGGGGCCTGCATTTGCTACTCTTATGGACACTCAAGTGTGGACACATTAGTCAAGGATGCTTCCACTTCATCTCAGAAGAGAACAAAATGTAAGTCAGTCTAATACCTACCTACATGGTTGGTTCTCCTCTCCTCCCAGAATAGAGAAGAGTAAGGTAGGAGAATCCAGGACCTTTCCAGAATCCTAAGTGACTGTAGCTGATCCTTCTATAGAGGAAGCTTCCAGAGGTGAGATCTGTGTACAGAAACCAGATTATTCTCATGTGCCATGGCATTCTTGGCCTTCCCTGTGCCTCAGCAGTTGTGTGATTCCTGCATGCAGTCTGTGACTTCCCAAGCCTCTGTTTCAATTTCTTGTGGACCACAAAGCTAACCCTTGAAATCATAGACATTTGCAGTACAATGAATACACATGGTATGTAAGGCTTCTAAGCCTGCATCCTCTCTTGAGCCTTGGGGCATTATGCAATTACAGAGGAGTTGAATAGATTCAGCAAGGCTAAGTCTGAGTAATTATGTTACAAGAGTTGAAGCAGCCCAATTTGCCATCCTTGCCCTTTCTTTCACACAGCAGGCTCACCTGTGTTTGTGAAATAGCTGTCATATCAAGCCCCTACTTTTAGAGGGAAAACAATAAAACCAATTGTCATCTCATGTAATGTAAAACAGGTAAGTTAGCCAGAATAATTGCAAGCAAAACTAGCTTGTGAATTTATCATAAACCTGTGTGGAAAAGAGAATTGTTTATCGTCTTATTTACTTGTTTGCTAAGCTAGTGGAGCTCTCCAATTATATAAAAGCATCAGGATTGTCTGCACAGGGAAGTATTAATAGAGCAACTCTAACACTGAAGCTCACCACTCAAGTGATAGACGTACTTGTCTGTGTCTAGCAGCTCATAGAACGACACCAGGGGAATATGTTTATCCAAGTGAGTCCAAGATAAAGTGTGATACTTGAATAGTACTGTCACCAAGAGGTGACTTTGGAAGGGACTTTCACCTCCTTACCCCAGTCTCCAGCCACCCCAACCCATACTAAAACACCATCTAAGAAAAAATAAAGGGTTTAATAGGCATAGGCAAATGCAGCTGCAAGATAAATTCCCTGTTCTAACCTGATTTCCACCCTGATCCCGTCATGTAGATATCATTTATCTTTGACCAGGGATACGAGAGATTCTCCGTGATTCATTATGGTCTTTCACTCTCTCCCACCACTGGTGCCTTCTAATCAATTATCATGTTCTTTCGTTTAAAGGAAAAGGGGAAAAAAGATAAGAAAGATAAGAATGGGGAAAATGCCATTGTCTGGCCAAGAGAAAACCAATAGTTTCCATAAACATGGCAAAAAGAACTAGTACTTGGATGAATACTTACTATGTGCCAGGCACTATTTTAAGTACTTTACACATATTTTCTCATTTAATATTTATAGACAATGTGAGATATTGTTTAGCATTTCCACCACACAAACAGGGAAACTGAGGCTTAGCAACATGGCATGCCCATAGTCACACAACTAGCCAGAATTTAAACCACTGGAATGCAAATTCCTGCTGTTTTCTGTGTACCCTGCTGCCAGCAAGTATATTTTTTGGCTTCCTTGGAACAATCACTCACAAGATAAATGGAATATAGTTATAAGGCCTACAATTATCTACTCAAAACCTGAGACTTCTTCCCTCCAGGGAAGCTGTTGTGTTAAATGGAAACCAGAAATTATATACCCAAGTTCTAGTCCACTGATATCAAACATGAGTTTCACTCTGATCTTCTGCAGAATATGGGGCAATACTCCTACCTTATAGAGTTATGAGAATCAAACAAATAGTTCTCAACCTTGGCAGTGACTCAGAATCACTTGTGCAGCTTTAAAAATTACACTTGCCTACCTCTAACTCAAAAGTTTAAGAACTCAGTCTCTCTAGTGGGCGGAGAGTTGGAATAGGTAGGCAACTATGTATTTTTTTTTTTCATTTCCTTGGGCTATTGAGATGCAAGGCTGCGGTTACCAGTGGATTAGATGAGGTATGTGAACCTCAGACCACTTAGCACAGTGCCAAGCACACTCTAAAGCGTTCTCATTCTCCAGCTCTGACTTCTTTGACATCTCCCTGTGAGTCTGTCTCTTTTCTCATAAAATGATATAAATGTATCTCCTGGAAACTTCCAGTTCTAAATGTTAATAATGTGGTAATTAGGGGCTTTTAGAGACAACCTGATCCCCAGCAAATCTGTAAGAGAGACAAGGTACATCGTTGGCCTCCCTGACTCTGCCTCTTCCTTTAATGGAGTCTTGGTCTTTTCAAACCTCTCCAGGACCCTAAGCAGCACCCAGCAGACAGCCTCATCTTGTGCCAAGTCTACATCTTTGCTATTCAGTTAAAAGAGGAAGGTGCTAAGTTATCAGCTAGAGTACTCCATCTCATTAGACAAGTGGCTATCATACCCCTACCAATAACATCAGGTATGAGTCCCTACGAAGTGAAAATTCCAGGCTCTTTAATACAGCTGTTTAATATGGCTGCTGTTTAAGGCCACATATTTATGGCTACGCTCTGCTGGGTCCACACCATAGCTTAGGTGACTACGTATGTCATTTTAGGGCAAAACCTGCTCTTCTTCTTAAAGGCTCATTCCTGCTTTGTCTCTGATGGTTATGCAGAGAAGGCAAAACTCTCATTCATTTTCCCCCACTTCTCCTATTATAAATTAGAACATATTCACTTCTAATACACTGATAATCCAGTAGATTAGGGAAAAGGCAGTTCTTGTGATAAGTGGTTGTGATTAAGTAATTAAAAAGTAGTTACTTAATTGAAATGAATCAAATAGATAATTCATCATTTGTATATATTATATAACTCATTTCTTGCTGCTTGCTTCCTGGAACCATCTAGTATATTAGATATTGTGACACAGGGAGATATGGATATAGATATAGATATCTAACAGAGCACCAGAGATTATGCAAATGGGTCTTATATTTTATCCCCCAGTCATTCTGAAACCTAGGGAGAAAGAGAAGGTATAGAGGGGTATAGAGAGTTTTAATATTTCCCCTGGGAACACAAATCATTCCAATAGAAATGACTAATACTTAAGAGTACTCAGACTTTCTTTTAAGAAAAAAAAATTTCAAACTATTAAAAAGAAGTGGGCTTTATCTGAGCTCTTTCTCTTCTTCATCTAGTCTGAGCTTGTTACAATTCTGCACCATTCTTGTAACCATCATGCCGCCTGTCAGGAAAAGGATGAACAAAAAAGACAGAGCTGGAAAGAGTGAGATGAATGCAGAGAACTCTAAGCCAAGCAGAGAGTTTCACTCGCCTCCACATCCATGCCTTAAAATAGACACAAAATTGCACATGCTTATATTTCATTGGCCAGGTTAAGAGTTAGCAGAAATTAATAGCAGAGTGCTTTTTTCTTAATGGAAGGAACTACTGCTTTGTCAGGAAAATAAAACGGAAAAGCTGCAAGGTTAAACCAGTCTCCAGATCAGCTGGCTACCTGGCCAAGCAGCAGCACACAAAATGGACAGAGATCTGTGCCCAAGGGCTGCGCTGCTGAGGACCTTCCCAGCAAGCACCCAGATGGTGATGAGGGCTAAGTCAACATGACTTGCTAATGACCTCTTTTAAAAATAGTGCTGTTCTTCCCGTGCTCGAGAGGTGAAGGAGCCGAGTCAGAGATGCCTCAGCTGTCAGAGCTGGCACTCCCATCGAAGCCCAGAGAGCTAAAATTATTTTTTCTCCTTCTCCATTAACCTCCCTTTCCTCGTATCTCCCTTTTCTTTCCATTCCTTCTTCTCTCCCCTGTTTTCCTCCTTCTTCCTTCTCACTTGTCTTTCTCGTACTTTTTCTTTCTATTTCTCCTTTTTTCTTCAAAGAAAAGCCTATTTCATCACAGCCACACTTATTCTCCTTTTCAGGCCTATTGTTAGCCAATCGCAAGGCCACAGGTTCAGCAATATATAAGCACAGGCAAGAAATCTTAGCCTCATTTGCCTGAGATGAAAAAAATTAAACATAAGAAATAGTGATCCATCTATCTCAGATGAGAAAAAATAATCTTATTTACTTAGGGCAATTTCAGTCAAATTCTGCCCTAACTGAATTTTGACAGAAAAATATATTAATTTTAAAAAAAAAAAGCGATCCTATAGTAGAGCTTTTTGGGGATTTTTGTTTGTTTTTAGATCCTTTTGGAGCTAAATCACATTTTTCAAGCCATCTCATGGATGGGAAACAGAATTATAATCGCATCTCTCTCATGAACTTCTTAATGCTAATGAAGATACTTATTTGACTCCTTTCAGACTATTTCTGAAACTTGAAAAATAAAAGCATAATTGCTAGAAGCTGAAATAATTTTAAGACTTTTACTTGTTAGGGTAACAACTTAGTAGACTAAAAGGCTGAAGGGGAAGGAACCTAGTAACTGTGATGATGTTTGAGCCCTTTCTAAAAATGTTGATAAGTTTTCTTACATATCGGTATCACTGAAGGAGACTACAAGGGCATATTTTGACTCCATTTCTATTTTTCCTGCTTTGGAATTCTTTGCCAACATTGAATTGGACAGAAAATGTCTAACATCTTCAATGAGCTCTTAAGGCTTGATGAGAAATTGACGAAAACCTTACTAATATTTTGAAATGTTCTGAAAGAACCCCTTGATATCCTGTCCTCAGCAAACTTTGCCATGTGCTGACAGTTGGATGAAGCAATTGCCACATTTACTCCTTGTAAGCCTCAGCCAGTTTCTGAAGTTTAATTCCATGCAGAAAGCCTGCAAGGTCAAGTGGGAGCTGCGCCTCTCCACTTTCCCTTTCTCCTTGTTCTCTACTGTTCCTCCTTTGTGTACACACACCTAATCTCCACGACCCAATCCCTTTCCTGCATGCCAGTTGAAAGAGGCACATACCTTGGGTTCCCCCAAGTTAGGAGACTCCTACATGCATTCTTAACTTCCCCAATAAAGATTTTTATGAATACAGAGATTATGTCAGACCAAAGAGGCCAATCAAAGATTACAGGTAGAAATAGAATTTGATTTTGATGGGTAGAGAGGGAAAGCCTAGTTTCCTACGATGCACTGGGAGACCTTGCTTTCTAAGTCGAAACTTTAGTGTACATTTAAAAAAAGCACTCAGGGGTAACTCCCTGCCACAAAAGCTGGGCACACAGCCAGGGCACAGTGCTCATTAGCCTTGGGGTGAGCCAAGATTCCCAGAACACAGCAGTCAGCATTTTTCATCCAAAGATGGGGGTGTCCTGCTGAAATCTAAAATAGAAGATGCAGGGCTACCAATCTCTGCAAGCAAGGAGGCTAGTTTTTCCTCCGGGAAGAATGTTTTCATTTTTTATAAAGCGTTATAGTCCCTAGATGAATGTAATCATCCATAGTCAAAAAAGTACAGAGGCTAAGGCCTAAGGCATGCTTCCTCTTTTTTTCTCTTTGCTCTATATGCATAAAATTCAATAGCTAATAATGCATAATGGTAATTTTAACCTACCTGGTCATACCAAATTTGTTGTCATTTAGAAAGTCTTTTAACTGCTTATTTTTACTTAAAAATGCTTTGTCTAATTTATTGGCATTCCCTTTTTCACAATGTAGTAATGACACATAATTTGTAATGAGTTTATCAAAGCAAAGCACAGTTAGCAACAGAAAATAGGACATTTTCATGTAAGCCTAGTAGTTCAGGTGGCCTAAGAGGTAGCAGAGGGAAGAAATACTGATAAAGTGAAACTTAGGTGGTTCATATTTGAAAATTTCATTAATAATAATGCCAGAGTTAAATAGACTTATAGTTAACTGTAAGAATTTAAAATATAATCGCATGTGCTATTCTGAAGGGTATGTCTTTTTACTATCCCACTAAGACAAATTAATTGTTCCCTTCACTTAATATTGGTCCTGTAGGCCTGAAGCAAAGGCATGCCTTTGCATAATCCGTTCACCACAAGCTATTTAATTTCAGAATATAGAAATGTTTGTTGTTAGCTAAAATCTAAGTTCAGTATATGGTTATTTAATGATATTTTTTCACTTTTTAACCCCGGTTCTGTTGCCATGCTGGTATAACTTAGATGGGCTTATCAGTTAAGTTATGTAACAGGTTGAAATTAGCATTGTGTGTGTCAATGTTGTGATTAAAATATTCAAACTAGTGGTTTCACAGACTGACAGGTGGGATAATTTTAGCAAAGCCTCACCTTGTTATTCTGTTTAATTTGGCTCCTGCCTATAGTCTAGGGTAGAGGTTGAGATTACAGTTCACTCTAAGGCAGGAATCCTCTGAACTCACAAGAACACCAAAAACAGCATTAAGAAGCCTCCCCAAAGATGACCTCCGGTTACCTAAACATAAAATACTTGAGTGCAGAAAAGAAACCATACAGGACAGAGGAGATGTTTGGTGAAAACTGAAGCCCAAAGGAAAGATCCAGGTCAAGAAATAACATCCACTAGCAATGCTTATATGTCAACCCATTACCACCAAAATTTGGGTTAGTTTGTCAGTTAACAGACCACAGCAGAGGAGTTTGGTAGGATCATGAGAGACAAAAGGGAATTGCCATTGGACTTGAAGCTGAGAACTCTGGAATATGATCGGAATAGGTTTTGAGAAAGATGGCTTAAGCAATTATATGGTGATAACAATAACTAATATATATTGAGCTCTTTCTATGTGCTGTAACTCTTATAAATGCTTTAGCAGAGCAAAGAATAGAAACTATTAAATTACACATATAATAAATACATAGCACCAAAAGAACTAGGAAAATATGCCTAGCATATTACAAAACTCACAAGGTTCTGCCTGACATTACAGTGTTCCTGAATTTGAAAGTAGAGACTGGCTCAAGCTGGTCCTCTGCTACATAGGAATTGATCCTGTAAAATCATTAACATATCCATAAAAAGGAAAATCAGAAGAAAAAAACTAAAGTAGCCACTTGGGATGAGACTCTCAGCCCCCAAATAACCTTCCTTTTGCCCATTAATTTTCTGCTCAAAATGCCCACCACATGTTATTCCTTTGAAAGTTGGCCTGGAAATCTTCAATAAAATACTGATCCATTATGTAAGTTAAGATAATGTATAAGCAGATGAACCGCTAAACAGCTTCTGAACACAAGGCCTGAAAAAGCATAAAAGATATATTTAGGGAGATTGGAGGGGTAAAGGCCAAGTCCTCGATATGGCTTACTGATCCAGAATGAGATTCAGTTTGGTCCCTGCCCCAGGGGGTCTTGGATGATCATGGTGGCATCGTCGGGGCCCCTGGAGAATGATGAGGGCATTGGGGAAAGCAGACTCCGGAGACTGTGAGGAAAACCTGATTCCTAACTGAAGAGGCTACAATCCTTTTTGTTAACACCCAACAAATGTGATTTGGTCTTGAACATACATATGAGGCTTCACATGTGCATTTGTGGGCATATTCATACATGAAAATGTACAGGAAGAGACAGATTTAGGAGGAAATACAGATGCCAAATTCCTAACACCCATCAAACCAGGCTTGTCAAGCCACACAGTCATCATGTCTACCACTGGCTGACACACTCAGGTTTTCTGAGGATTTCTGAGCATACATGATCATCTGTAGTTGTTCATTTTCCATGGCCCATTTAATTGGAAGGCAGTGTGGTCACTGTTTTTCTTTTAGGAAAGTGAAGTTCATTGCCCTGCTGTCTCTGGAAATTAGCCACAGCTTGCAAATTTGGAACACCCAAAGCAAGCGTGATAAATTATCCCCAATGTAATATCCCCAGCGCTTCTGCCAAAAGCAAGGCTTGGCAGTCTGAAAGAATTGGTACAGCTCGCTTCTCTGTAGTACCAGCTGCAAAGGAGACTTTCCCCCATCCCACCCTCCCACAAAACCACAAAATGAAATGATTACTTTTGAAAAACATTTGGGATGAAGGGGAAAAATGCAGTTGGGGATTGCTTCTCAGATGCTAAGTACCCCAAGTTTCCTCTGTGCCCTGCTTCTGACCTACTGCCAGTGCCCCTGCTCAGTTATTCTTATGTCCATGAAGAACTGCCATCCACTACATTCACCAGCTGCAGGTGCACATTAACCTCAATATTTAGTTGTTGATGATGGTGTTGTCCCTTTGTGAAAGAATATTGAAAGACTACAGCATTAATTAGCAACCACAAAGTTCTGGGAACCACTTACTCCATCTACTGGTCAAATACATCCAGTCTAGAAAAGGCTATATCCCTTGGCTGTGGACTAGGGATGCAGCTCTAAATAAACTTCTTTGATGGTTAGGTTTCATTCGTGGTCACTTTGTGATCTTCCCAGCAAATTATCGATGGATGCTGATATCACCAGGTACTAGAATTTGAGGCCTGGAAATTTGACATGAAAAAATGTGTCATCATTTCTGAAGTCAGAAAGGGGACCTGGGAGGAAGAGACAGTTGAGTCATCTCCTTTAAATTATAGAGACTTAAAGCTCGGTGTGCCACTTAAATTCTGGTCAGTATCCATCTGCAGGTAATGATGATGTCACGTCCACACATCAGAGATGGGTGTCTACTGAGTTGCTTGTAGGCAGCTTCCAGCCCTGACTTAGCCTTAGCTTTCTTGCCCACCTCTCCTCCAACACATGTACTTTATTGTCCTAGATTTATGGATCCACACATAGGATTCTTCCACAAAGTCTACATGTAGGTGATGGCAGAAGGCACCACGGTTGCATAAGGAGCACCTCAGAGTTTAAGCCACTCTGCCCAAGAACTTGAAAAATCCATTAATAGCATGGTAGTTGTGAGATGATTAGAGAGAAGCCGATTAGCTCCATGTTCCACAGTAGGTTTCAGTCAGTGGCAGCTATTCATTTTATTATTGAACTTGACATAGCAATTATTTCTAGAATGGAGAAATAAAGAAAAGTTCTACTTAAGAATGGCCTGGCTTTTCCAAAGGTGGCATACTAGAAAATTAGGGTCTTGATGAAATCTAGCAAGGATTCTGTCCTGTGCCATTGTGATCTGTTTATAATTGCATGTGGACTTGTGGTGATAATGATGCCTTATAAACTTAACCATTCTAAGAAACTGTTCATGACAAAAAGGTAAAGGACAACAGGCCTTCCAAGTAGTAAATGGAGTGGGAATGAAAGTAAAGACAGAGCTGATGAGAAGCAATTTGGAAGAGTAGGGAGTTCTAAAGGTCATAAAATCAATTCCCAGAGTGGGTGCAGAGATGACAATAAATGCTTTGATTATTCAGCATTCATTAGATGACTCTAAATTGCTGGTGAAGCAGGAAAATCATTTGCATTTCAGATTTACCCCTTCTCCAACTTTCATTTTACAGCAAGAACCCTATGTAAGATGACTTAATGGGCCTTTTTTGTTCCTTTAAATTTCAGAAGCATGCATATATTCGACATTTAGGAGTGACTAACACTTTCTTAATTATCCCCTCAATTTCTTTAAATCAGATGTGATTTGGTTGTGTCCTTTTTAAAAGTCATGCCAATGTATTCAAAAGACAAGCCCTGGATGATCTCCCTGGAATCTTTTGAAAAATGAACCTAGTACTTAAAGAAGATTAAAACCATGAGACAGAATGCAAAGAGCTATGAGTTGAGTGAAAATCCAGAGAGCAGGTATCTTCTTCCTGCTGCGTTAACAAAGCTCTTGTTTCAGGCACTCAGCTGCAGCCCTTGGTTTCCTCATCTTAAGGCACAGATTCCCAGGAGCCTTAGTTATCAGGCCCTCTTGGAGCATGATATTTAAATAGGTATTGTTATTGATTTCCTTACTGGAGCCATAGCTGATTGGTAATTGGTAATTTAAACTGTCCCCAAAGAGAGAAGTTTAAAAGTCACTCTAAGGGCTCAGTTTACTAAAGCAATAGGTTAGATTAGATCAGAGCTGGCAAATATATGTTCTCTCGTCTGCCAGCTCAGATCAATCAATGGAGGCTGCCTGGAGCTCTAGGTATAGAAAAATTTAAGACCTGTGGGAATGAAGGCAGTATTGAGTAGTAGGTACAGATGATGCCATCGGTCAATCTGTATTTCCCCTAGTCCATTCCCTCTCCCACTAGCCTAGCTATTTCAATTAAGCCTTCTCTTCTCCCTTCATATGTCCCATAACTCCCCTCCTCTGTCTCACTCTTCAGCTGATGATCTTGCTCTGCTTCCTGTCTCTTTGAAAAAACAGAAGCAATCAGAAGAGACTTTGTGCAGTCTCTTACCACATCTACCCACCAAAATATTAATAATTTCAAGAGACTTCACAGTGGTGTGATGTGGCCTTCCCCACCCCCTACACACACACACACACACACACACACACACATACACACACACACACACACACACACACACACACTGCTCTTAACTCTCACCTTTCTTCCTGGATCACTTTTTCTCCAGCCACAGTGATAACCTTAAACCTTAAACAGGAGAGGCATGCTCCTGCCTCGGGACACATGCACACTGCTGGACCAGTCTTCCCCCCTGCCTTTCCCTCTAAAAATTCAGATGGCTAACTTGCCTATTTCCTTGAAGTCCTTTCTCAAATGTCGCATTCTCAAAAATGCCTACCTTGACCATCCTATCTGAAATTACAAGTGCCCTCCCTCACCTCTTCACTCCTCATCTCCCTTCTCTTATGCTTTCCACAGCACTTCTAGCATACTCCATACTTTATTTATTATATGTTGTATGCATCTGTCTCACCTCAAGGAAAGGACGGGGATTTTTTTCCTCTTCTGTCTCACTGATCTATAGCCAGTTCCCAGAAGAGTGTCTGGCATGTGATTGGTGTCTGCAAACAATTGCTGAATGAATGAATAAATGAATGATGTCTGGTGGAAGGGGAGAGTGGAAACATTCGCCTGTATACTAAACCATCTCAAAGGCCTCCAGATTTGACATTCTCTGGCTCTTTTCTCCTTAAAAGTAAGTGCTTATTGAGCGCTTAGAGTTCTGAATTCTTTAAAACACACTAAAGCCTAAATGGATCTATGAGAAGAGACGGAGGGAGAAAACTCTCATCACCCTCTGGTTTCTCATTTCAACTCTTATTTGCTTTGCACCAGGGTAAGAAGAGGAGGCTGCCAAGGGCCCCAAGGATTGCTCTGCTGCCCAAATTTGTCAACTCTTCCCTGTGTGTAGGCTCTTAGAGCAGAGTTGATTGATTGATGTGCCAAAGAGAAACCATTGCCCTCTATAATTTTACTTCTAAGTATTGTAACCAAAACCCCAGAATGATGCCTAAAAAGGAAAAGGGTTCCTGTTGCATTCCCAGACAAGCTGCCCTCCCTCTGACACACAAGGACAAGGATCTCTCTTCACTCCCCCTCAACCCCATTTCCTGTGCAGTGGTTCCTGAAAAACTAACTTTCTAGGAGTATTCATTTGACTTCAGGTTGACTCTCCAGTGAAATGCAAGCACCAAGTGATTCCTAGGAGGAATTTGAGCCATTGTCTGTCATGTGTATCAATGAGGATTAGATCTATTCTTGCAAAATGGATTTGATAAGAGAGCAGGTGGACCTTTGGAACCTTCACTATGGAAGGAGGCCTACAACTATAAAACAGGAGGCCCAGAGATAAACTTTAGGAAGTTGCTTCAGTACTTCCTGCACTGAGGCATAGCTTGGGTTCCTGCTACAAGCTAGACACTACCACTACCCTTTATTGCTCCTGCCCCTCGCTGCTTTCTTCATATTCTCATCTCTTTCTGATTCTGTGGGTATTGGAGGTAAATACACATGTATGTAATAGTTCCCTTTAATAGCTTGGATCACAGGGAGAGAGATCCTTCCAGTGTTGCGGCTAAGAAGGAGGTCTGGTTTATAAGCCTTGAGGCTACTTCAATCAGGCTAGCTTCCAACAGCTGCATCATGCTGTGAAAGGAGCCCTAGTTCATATTCTGGTGCCATGTTTTAGGAAACCTTCCAAGGAAAATAGGTTTCAATTGCTGGAAGCCCCAAAAGGTAACACTCTAGAGATAGTAAAAGGGAGAAAGGGTGGTTATGTTTCACCAACTTAACACATATTCTAGGGCTGGGTCTATGGACTGGTAAAGCAAACTTTCCAGAAGATACGGTTCCCATCTTTTGATTTACAAACTTGGAACCAGCATCTATGAAATGGGGACCTAATGCCTTATATTTTCTCGAGCAATCATTTTATATTGTTTTCATCTTCTTAATAAAGTGGATTTAAGTACATGAATGTAATTTATTTATGCAGTATTTAAAGTCATTTCAAGTAATTATATTAGAAAACCAAGATTAAATGGCTTGTGTCATAACCTGGATCACTTCTTTTTATTTAAGAAACTGTAATCATGATTTCTGTAGAACATACTCAAGAAGTAGAATCCCACATTTGTGTAGGAAAAATGAGAGCGTTATAGACAAGGCTGTCCTATATCTTGTCATTCTGAAAGCCAGCATATCTGTCACTCTCCCCAAAGGCATTGTTCATGTAGAGGGGTAAAATCCTCCTGAGGGATAATGGGAAAGTGTCTGGCCAGCTGCAAACCTGCTCCCAGTGGATGTAACATATCATCTGGGGAAAAAGGCCCTCAGAGACAAAGGAGATGCAGGAGTCAATATCCTCTTTAATTGAACATAAGACAGCATTGATTGAACATATTATTATTTTATGTACCACTAACTAAGAAGAAAAATACCCACAAGTAACTATGACACAATCCTTTCTTATCAGGTAAGGAGTTTATCTTATATTAACTGAGAATTTTTTAGCCTTAATTAAATAGATTTTTATCTTATATAATTCTTTTTCACACATAATAAGGAAAATACATTTGAGATAAATTAATGGTATTAAGACTTCTTCCCTTCAGAATTCAGTAGTTCCTCTTCATCACTTTGCAATTCAGAACCGTTAGTGCTTGTGTTTTTCCACATGAATTCACATTTTATACCATCATGAGCATTGATGATGCAGTGCTGCTTAAAGGAATTATGAAAAGATTGAAAACCATTGGTGCTGATCTCTTAGAAAGACTGTAATTATTTAGCACTGTCTTCCTTGTGAGTCCTGCTTCAGAAACATATCTGATTCTCCACTTCTTTCAAATCCCTCCTCAACCATCTGATTTTTTGGAGTAAAAAGAGTGCTTCAATTTTGTCTTACACATTTTTTCCAAGCCCTAAAACCCATTCTACTGGTCCTAATTCTCACATTTTTGATGATTGTGTTTTAGCATATGCAAAGGAAGTATTTGGTCCATTTGATGGGTCTTATTTATACTTTTTACTAAGACTCTCTGGTTTTCCCTGAATTTCTACAGTCTCTATATATTGTTATGATAAGCTACAATATATAATTCCTAAAATCAAAAGAAGAATCCTTAAAGTCATCCTTCATTTTGGCTGCCTAAAAACATGCATGTGATAAGCACTGAAAGCAAGGAATGAGTAAGGAGTGAATAATGCAATCACTCTGTGAGTTAATAGGATTTTGTGACAATAGCTTGATCAAATAATTACATTGAGGACAGATTAAAATAAATGTTCCAAGGTGATGAAGTGGCATCTTTAGATTCTGGAGTAGATGTTGAAGAAAGTGGCCTGATATGCAAAACTCATTTGTAAGTTCATGCTTCCGTATTTCTGAGTAGGAAAATATGATTATTGTGTCCATGGGCCAGTTGTACACAGCACAACTGAAATGGAAAGTTGCCTAAATTTAGAAGAAAACTTACTCAAACTCAAACTTTCTTGTCATACTTGAAGGTCCTTGAAGCATATCAAAGCTATAATCATTTACTTCAAAATGAGTCAACAGGCCTTTTTTTTTTTTTGTCCTTAGCACTTTCTAAACCTAAAAGCAATGATTTATTTATTTTAATTTTTTTAATTGACAGATAAAAATTGTATATATTTATGGTGTACAACGTGATGTTTTGAAATATATATACATTGTGAAATGGCTAAATCAAGCTAATTAACATATGCATTACCTCACATACTTATCAGGTGTGTTACGCTTGTAACTAGAGAGAGTTTTCCTTAGTAGGAAGTAGGCTGGCTATTACTCTTTTATGTGTTTAGGTTAATTCAAAATTATGAATGGCTTATATGCCCAGCTGACATCCAGATGTGGGAAGTGAAGTACCGAATTCTTGAAATAGACTATTAGAATGAAGGATGGAAAGAAAATGGAGTGGTAGATCTCACCACTCAAACTTCTACTGTCCAATATGGTAGCCACTAGTCATTATGTGACACGTAGCTATTAGATAATTAAAATGTGGCTAATCCACATTTGTAATTATAAACTACATACCAGATTTCAAAGATTTAGTATGAAAAATACATAAAATATCTCCTAAACAAATTTTATATTAATTCTATGTTAAGATGATGATATTTGGGGCATATTGGGTAAATAAAATATATTATTTACATTAATTTCACCTTTATCTTTTTTACCTTGAAAAAAGTATGTATATGACTTGCATTATATTTCTGTTGGACTAACCTGTCTAACCTGTTCAAGATGAGTCAAGCTTCTCTAGTCCTCTCTGTAACAAGACAACATTAGCTCTGCCAAAGGGATGGAGTCATTAAAATAGGGCTAATCCCTGGTCTCTCACTGGTTGGGCTTTGTAAATTCAATTAGTTAATGGAGCTCTGGCTAAGAACAAGGTCCATATGGTTGTTTTTCCTTCAGCTAAAGGCAGAAATGTGTAGTTGCTTCTGCTGAAAACTGAGGTACATAGTTGTTATTGTGGTTACTGTCGAATGGGATGGAAAAATAATCTGAAAATCTGTAGTTATTTTTCTTAAAGGGTCACAGCAAAAATGATACATTAAAAATGCCCTTATAGGCTCATAGGAGTTTTGTGATCTTTGAATTTTTTATAAGCATTGTACCTGTAATAATTTCACAATTTGTATAAAGTAAGGAGCAGTCTTAGCCAATCTTAAAACATGGAACAATGTACCCCAAATTTAAGATGTTTTCTGAACAGACATTCAAGCATACCGCCCGAATAGAAACTACAACAAATGGCTTTTCAAAGTGTGTGTGCCTGTTTCAAATGTCATCTAAAGAACACACAGATCTTTCTTCATTTTCTTCTTCCTCTTTTAAATTAGGTTTGTAAAATTGTATTCAGCCCTAACAGTGTTAGAATGTGGATACTTAAAGTAATCCCCCCAACCATCAGGAGCACTTTATCAATTAACGTTTTTTGCATTTATTCTTCTATTGGTTTTTTCCATATGTTGGGATTATATATTTTTGGCTAAGGCTCCTCTTGCAGCTTTTGTGGGCAACTAATGGAAGCTATAGCAGTAGGCATACTACAGAATGATACTTTTTCAGACCAATGATTTGTGAATAGTTCATGGATGTGGAAACATTTTCTGTTTAGATTTTGCTAGCAACCAAACCCAGTAAATGGAAAGCACCAATAGTAGCTCAATGTTATGGGAGAACAGAGTACCTCTTTTCTAAATATACTATAGTGAAGTTCTTTAATGCTAAACTACTCCAATCTTCATGCCCGTTCATTTGTTTATCTCTGGATATACTCTGGGCCTCTTTCCATTTGCTCATGAAAGCTGTGTCTCCAGGTTTATTACCTCCAGCATCAGGAATGCAGGGTTTCTAGGAAGCGACATTTGGAAGGAATTGCAAATAAACATGCTTAAGGGGGCTTGAGCAAACCAGCACTAACATTAGCCAATTGGAGAGAATAGGGAAAGGCTGTCTAAAGTTTATCCCTTTGTTTTATTGACTGTGAGCAGTTGGCACAAACTGCAGCATTCCCATCGTGTTGTCTAAGAGGGCTCCAAGCATAGCACAGCTATAGAGTCACTGAGTTCTTTAACATAGTGTGCCATTTCTCATGGCT
This sequence comes from Microcebus murinus, assembly GCF_040939455.1. Lineage (NCBI taxonomy): Eukaryota > Metazoa > Chordata > Mammalia > Primates > Cheirogaleidae > Microcebus > Microcebus murinus. Next base: position 32,595,567 of record NC_134106.1, on the reverse strand, counting down.
TGTCACATGGGCACTTTTTAAAGCATGCCTAAAGTTGCTTATGTAGATGCTGTTCTGGTTGGCATTATCTTTCCCTAGGAAAGCCAGCAATATACTCTTTCTGGGCCTAGAGACAATTTCTTTGTCACAAACACATTCTTTCAGACCAAAAGGTAATTGCAATTCATGAACAGTGACTTTTAAATTAAGTGACATATTGGCTCTCCAGAGCCACAGCATCATTGACTGCGTGAGATAAGTTTCTCCCTGCTAGTGTGGGTATCTGCAGTTTACCTCTAGTGCACGTTTAAACCTTGCTAATGTTACGTTGGGGATCTTGGTGATTTCTGCATATGCTTTTTAGAGGGGGAAGAGTGGTATTAGCTTAGAAGAAAAAATTAAAATATATGGCCGCTATTATATATTTTGGTTCATTAAATATTTCTTATTTCCCCCTCTCTTCAGAAATGCACAGTTGAAGTGGACAGGGATTTTTTTTTTCTCAAGGTGTTTATAGTTTAGCATTGGTGATCAGGTAGGATCATGCAAGTCAGAAAGTAATACATGTGAATTTACAGGAAAAGTGGGATGGTAACTTAGAAAAGAAAGAGATAATTCTGAATGATGTCGATATGTGAGGCCCTATAGCAGTAACTTAAAGGATTGAGTAGGCTTTGGACATGCAAAGGTGTGAAAGAAGGACATTTGAGGTGGGAGGAATACCATCAAAAACTGATCACAGTCAGATCCCAATGAGAACTTTAAATACTTTGACGTGTTCTTCTGACTATACTGAGTTGACAACATTGGATTCATTTTCATTCCTTGCACTTTGCCACATGGTGCAGATCTAATCTCTGGAAACCCATCCTCTAAAAATAGTACAGCAAAAAAAGGTCTGGGGCGCACACACATGTACATACACATATTCTTCTATATAGAATGTTCAGCATGTTCTATGACCAAATAGCTTTCCACGAGTCAGGTTGCCCGGTATTGCCTTGATTTACATGACTCATATCAGCATAAGTTCTGCAAGCCAGAATATTCAAGAACCTCTAAGTTTTGTACTTCCAGAACCAGAGCTCAGTAAAATACCATTCAATCATTCAAGGAAAGTAGGAACATAACCATACCTTCAGTCTAGACCAGTGGTTCTCAACTGGGGATAAATTTGCAGAGGTTGATCATTTAGAGCAAGCTTAATTTTATTTTCTCCACCAAATAAGATAGCTTCCTTAAAAATCTCTGGTTTGGAATAATACACAATCTAAAATTGACCACAAAAAATAAATCTGTGCATTCAGTTTTGTTGTGGTTATAGAGCCAAAGAGCAATGAATAAGTAGAAAATACTGATTAAACCTCAATCTGTTATACCTTAACTAAGTCATAAGAAACTAAAATATAGAAAATCATAAAACTTACTGACTAATAAGCATGAGACACCATGGTGGTATTTACCTTACATAACCTGTTTTGAAGGAGAAGTACCTTATTTATGGATAATTTTTCCTATTTTTTTAAATGGATTAGAGTCTCCATTCAAGAATGAAATAATACTCCTGTGTATTTTGGTTTTATCATTCATTTCCCATGTTACATTAAGTCTTTTTTATTTTGCCTAAAAAGCCAAAAAAATAGAGAACAAAAAAGAAAAAGAGTGTTTATGGAAATAATGAAATGCTAGCACTCCTTGTAATATTAAACATATTAACTTGTTTTATCATACGTAAATAACTAAGTGGGTTTTTTCCAATATAAATCTATCATATAAAAATGTATATTATAGATAATTAGAAGCACGAGGTCAATTAAGGGTACAATCTCTAAAACTAAAAGAAAAAATTCTTGCTTTTGGCTCCCTGCAATAGTTTGAAGAGTCTTAGTGACTTGCTCAGCAAGGAATGTCCTCATCTGGTGCTTTACCATGACAGCCTCCTGACAAGGACTTCTTGTTAGTGCTTGCAGGGGGAGTTTCTGGCCCCCAGGCCTAGAGACAAGGCCACAGAGGTGGTGAAACAAGTGGAATGCAGTAGACAAGGGGAAAAAGAAGGACTAAAGTCCCAGAACCATGGTTTACAGGTGCTGAGACCCGTGGATTCTGGCCCTCCATTTGGAATCATTACCTTTCAAGTTCCAGATGTTAAATGCAAAAAATAGTGCACATGAAACTCTTAAGCATAGGAATCATAAATTCAGTTAAGGTCACCACGACCGGAGAAGGAAGGGCAAAGAAAACAAGCAACAAAATAAGCTCCAGCCAATGAAATCTCTGGTCTTCTACCTACCCCAAGAACAGGTACCTGTAATTTTTTCCAGGAATCAAAGAAATTACTAGAAAGGACATTTTATATCTCATTGACTTGATGTCCTCTACATGCTGCAAAGAGATACATAGATACATAGGTTGTAAACCAGTTAGTGAATGCCCTGAGAAAATCTTTATTCCTCCTATAATTTGTGCTTGGCAAGTCCTCTGGAAAGATCTATCTCACCCTCTCCATGACAGTATACAGAGTAACATTAGTGTGATCTATTTAAGAGTGATGTAAGCTGACTTTGTTATGAAAACAATGTAATTTTAACGTTGGAATCACATCTGGTCTGTGTCACAGCTCTATCAGGATGAATGGTGGTGGGGAGAAGAGAGACTTGCCTTTGCCAAATATGGCCAGTGATGAGTAATACTTTATTCCTTTCCTAGTTCCTCTGTTAAAACCAAAATTAAGAACAAGAGCCTATTGTAAGTCCTGTCAATTTAGAAGTGATCCATTATCATGTAGAATCAACAACATGTGTAAAATGCCCAAACTCTGTGGGTGAGTTTTTGTAGTTGTGTGTTTCTAAATCAGGAGAGGAATTTTGAGGATATAGTTTCCTGGCAAATAGCATTGGGGAATTTGTTCTGCCTGCTTCAAGAATCTTAATTCATATAGTCCTAGAAATACAGAGGGATTTTCACCATGAACAATTTTGTGTAATTTTCAATGCCTTCCTATATGGTCCATTATTGTTCTGGAGTAGTATCTATGCTCTTGAAAATAAATCCTGTTGACTTCCAGGGTTTGGATCATCTGCAGTATAGTACAGACAAACTATACTCATGGTCCTTATGGAGGTCTATTCTCTGTAGTGTGATCATGATGGATTAAGGGCATCAGGTGCTGGTCTAGAGGAGTGCTGCTTAAGGACAGCAGGAAGACCACGCCCTCTAAGCTCCATCCCAAGCAAGCCAATGATCCAGCACAAATGGAGTCAAGGCTCTCAAAGTGAGCAGTCTCCATTTCCACCACTGCAATGGATCCAAGTAACAGACATTTTATTATTTAATCTCTCTGTTTTCCAGGGTTCCAAGTAGACCCCTACATCTGACTTACTAAAAATAGGGAAAGATTTTTTTGCCCCACTTTGAAATGGGGCCAAATTAATCTTTGGAGTCTTGAAATTGAACAATTTTCTATTATATTAGCAGCAAATTTCTGTATTTATTAATTGTATTACCAAAGAATTCTAAAATATACCGCCTTCCATCAAGAAACTTACAGTGGAAAATCATGTGTAACGGGCCCTGATGTAAATCCTAGTTGAACGTCTTTATTTTTTCCTTCAGTTGACTTTCCATAAAGCTGTACAGTCTCTCTGGATGCTCAAAGAATTGATCCCTTCAATCTTATGTCCACAGGATATGGACTGACAATTGAGTCAATGTGAACTGTATCATAGTAATGAAGACCCTGGAAACTAAAATTTGGAGTTACTCACCAGAGTAGTTAGGTCCTTGAAGAGGGAACCTGTCCAGTGTCATGCCAGCGTTCTCATGAACGTGCTCAAAACTTTCTTTCCATACTACTGGGGAGTACATCAAATACTGAGGTCTTTGACTTTGGGTTTTCATCTCCATATCATCCCTATCACTGTGAAATTCATTTCTCACTGCAAGTTACGTTCTGTATCTATACTCTGGGTTTGTTTTACTAAATTCAGTCTTTTTTAAAAAAATCAATAATTTTTTATAGCAAATGAAATTAATAATACCTGAAATATTTTATAGAAATGTTATGAAATAATTAGATAATGTAACCAAGTGTTTTGGGCATCTCAGAGAGGATACTATATAAATCTATATAAATATACAATGTTGATATTTAGGTCATCTTTTTAAGCTAGAGAAATGCAAATAAGAACACCAGCTAGTAGCATTCTGCAATAGAATGTCCAGTGAATTAAGCCAGCATGTATGTGACTAATACTTCATTTTAAACACAGTTGTTTCCCACGTAAAGAGATTCTTTGCTACCATTATCTTCTCTAGCCCTAGCTCCTCTTTTATGTCTAATTCTGACATTTAACCCATGTTTGCATGGTTCCGTTGTATCTGTATCTTTCATTTAATCTGTCACACATTCATGGTAGAAGAAGGAAGTATGTACACAATGATTTCTTCAATCATTTAAGGTGGAAATAAATTTTATTATATAATTTCATCTTATATTTTCACAGAGAAATAGTCTTAAAGATCCTCAATATTTTATTCTTCCCAAAGGCCTGACCAGAGTTTGGCAAGTTCTTCTAGAAGTTTGGAGCTGACGAAGTCTTACATTCCTCTCCTGTTCACCATCTGGTCAGTTGTGACCAGCACTCATTGGGGTCCTTCTGACAAACATGCACCTTGGCCCTATAGGCAGTTGACAGAACTAAAGATGTGGGAGTGAGGCACTGCTTTCCCTCTACAGAAGCCATTCCCCCCAAGGCATTTTGGGGCAGTTGTTCTCTCCTGAAGTTTTGATAACAGATCCAATCTTGAATCTCACTGATAACACCACACTCTTGGTCCACAGAGAGGACCAAGATGAGAACATTTCCAAACAGGAGAAAGTCTTGAAGGCAATCAGTTTCACACTGAATAACCAGTTCTTTCCCATTTTAAGAACACTGAATTTTGCTTGAGAGTCTTTGTTTATAAGAGTTTGGAAAATGGAAGTGGACCCCAGAACATACCCACAAGAGATTGAGGACATAGGTGACAGAGCATATGAAAGGGAGATCTCCTGCTAGAGAGGGAAAGCATCTTATTTTATCATAACTATCTGCTTAATTAAATGAATTTCCTAGGCTGTTTTATTCATAAAAGTCAGTGTGTACGTTAGGGAATAATTAATTGCTCAGAAATTGGCAAGTATTTCCTAAGGAACATTTTTCTTTATGATGTCTTTGGCATTTGTGGTTTGCTAGTTCCATTTCCAGCCTTAGACTTTGCACCATAAAATTATAGCTCCATCCCGAGGCACCAGCTGTCACTTCTGCCAGTGATCTCTGGGCTCAGAGAAAATAGCATTTACATGCATGCATGGAAAGTGGATCCCTCAGTAAATGCTAAATTTATCAGGAAGGATTATCACTGTTGAAATGCACTCAAAATTATTTCATCTGGCCCCCAAATGGGAACTGGGGCAAATGGCTTTGCATGAAATAGTGTCAGAAAAACCTGGTCCAATTCCACAATAATAAATACCAGACTTCATTTTATTTGCAGCCACTGATGTGTGTGATATGTGCAAGACCATTTTCATGACATCCTCTAATGGAAAATTATACAGGTTACAAAACAAATCGATCTACCATAAAGAATACCCCTTCTGCAGAATACCCTATAGACTTAGTGATTTTGTGAGATAATAAATAGACTTTTACCACTAATCAATGTGCTAAGAGTAGACTTGGTAGAAAATTTACCTCTTAAAATACAGTCAGAAGAATACACAAGAGCCACAGAGAACCACCTTTTGTTTTCATTCCCTGAATGTGATACCTACCTGATCAACCTAAGAAGGTGTTATGAAAAAGGATAAATTCATGAGCTGTGCAGATGTGAGCAGTGAGACATATATGAAAGACTGGTTTTTTAAGGCTCTTAATGATATTTTCTGTTGAGCCTCTTAACATGAGCATAGGAGCAGGTCTAGTAAAATATTTTCCTAGTGCCAATTGATGGATCATTGCATTGGATTTATTAGAGGAGATTTTTAACACCATAGATTCCCTCTGTTCACCCTTCACCTACACATCCAGAGCTTCTGATTCAATGAGAAGGACAAGAAATTTATGTTTGTTCTTAAAGCACCACAGGAAATTCTAGTGGCCAGCTGGATCTGAGGACTCACTGTTCTAATATTATGTTCCTTCCATAAACCTCAGGACCTCACAAGGTCAAAGGCTAATTTCTCAAGATGAAATGAGCCTTGTTTTCCCTGGGAATTCATTTCTTAAGTTTTAATCCATGCTTGAGTTTTCTCATGACATCTCCTTTGGGAAGTTACCATTCACTACCACTGCCTTTACCATATGCCATCTCATTCACCTTCTCTTTTATAATTAAAACTCTTTGAGTCCACCACCACCAAAAACTCAAAATCTTTCCTTATCCCTCTTCAAATCACTACACAAGTCAGCTCTTTCATTGTGAGTCTTCTGGTTTTGACATATTAGAGCTTCTTCAAGTTTAAGGACATCCTACTTTAAGCTTCAAGGACCCTACTGCAATCTTTCTCCAAACTTTTTGGCAGCTTTATCCATTTCCTCTGGTTCTCCACAAACCCTGGACTGATCCTAACCAGTTTTTTCAGCCTCACTCCATCCTGACCTTACACAGGAGGGACTTCAGAGGCACTAACCCAGACGTCTGGGCCTTAGCATCACAATAAGCTTGTTGATCATCAGCTTCTGACATGTTCTCCAGTTCCAGAAGTCCAATCTTTAACCTACCAGATACTGTACTATCAAATTTCTATATATCCCAGGTGTTCTTCCAGGCACTCAGAAAAAAAGTAGTAAATTATTAGATGTTTGAAATCTACCTGAAAGGCAGGATTGATTTTCTATCTGGTTCCTTCCTCCTCGTCTTGATTTCAAGACTTTAGTTCATCCCAAATGAAGGCACTTCCTTCCTCTGCAAAGTCCCCTTGGAGGACTGGCTCCTCTCCCAGGTGTTGACAGGATTCTGCTCTGTGATGCTATGAGTAGCCCTTTGCCCTGCCTTATCCTCCATTCCATATCACTCAGCTCATGCTTTCTTGCCTATTTCACCCAGAGATTTACTTTTTTTCCCCATTTATTGTATATTTCTATACTTACTTTCTGGGTACTGCATTTTGCCACTTTGGAATGGATCTTCACCTTTGGTGGCTTTGTACAGACACCCTGATATCCAACTCCAGCTCTACTCCAGTGGACAAGGTCAAGTTCTAGTCTCGGCCTCTTTCAGCCTGTCTCATCCCATTGTGATGAACCAGGCCTGGCCCAGGGACATGAAAACTGTGGCTGCTACTGAACCCTTGCTATCTCCTTTGCCTTCAACCTCTACTACCCCTATCTTCCTAACACAGAGAAGAGCCAGGAACAGGCATCATTGTATTCATGCTTCCAATCTTTTTAAACTTCTTTTGCCTTCAATATTAAATGACTATTTTTCATTATAAACCTTAAGACATTTTATTCTTTCTGTTCTCAATCTCTCAAAGCCTCTTTCCCTTTCTTTCTCTACACACACACACACACACACACACACACACAGCCTGCTGAGTAACCAGAGTCATTTTTCTTAGTGATTGCTCACTGAATCAGAAGAATGATATTCTTTTTACCCTTTCCCACACTTCAACTTGTAAATTTCCATTTCATTACATCATTCTGGTTATAATTCTCTCACCAATCCTCTTGCCAATATTGTATAAGATAATGTAATGTGATAGCAATTTTCCATGTAATTTGTTAACCTGAGACTTACAGTTTTTGATAATTTCATTTAAAAACTTAACATATATGCCCAGATACCATTTTGTCATAAAGCTTGCCAAAACCACTCACGGTTGATAAAAATAAAATGAAATATGTGCTCAGACCTGAATTTATGGTACATAATTAGATTTTCTGTTCATGAAAATCAGGTCAGTTTTACAATCTGATGATATTTTCTCCAGCAGAATTTGTACTACCTCCATCTTGCTATAAGAAATTGATCTTGGCAGGCCAAAAGAAGATCTTAGAGAGAGCATTTCATGCCATTTCAATTTGTTTTACCCAGCCCACAGACAAGATTTTAGGAAGGAGAAATTGCTGAAAAGAAATTAAAGCAACTTTTCTCTGTTTCTTTGGCTTTGATAGATCTAAACTGGAGATGGAGGCCAAATACTTCTTCAAAACATGCTGCTAGAGGGGTATCTGGCAGGGACTTTAGGCTCTGCCAGTCCAAGGGATAGAGTCTTCTCCATTCTGCCTTCCTGGCCCCTCTCCTTCCCTTTCTACTCTACTGCAATGCAAGCTTTGTCCCAGAGTTAGAGTGATGGTACTGTAGGTCAGAATTGATCATGGCAGTCCATAATTAAAAAGGCTGGTTGGCTCTTTCTTACAAAATTGTGCCCCACATGACTTAGCATCTCTCCTGACCCCAAGCTCTATTTCTTGACTCATCTCCCATCAACCCTCCACCACACATGTGCACACCATAAACACAAGTCAGAAATCAAGTAGAAATTGACGCTTCTTAAACAAGTCATGGCTTTCCGTTCCTCTGTTCATTTGCACCAAGCTTTTTGTTGTTGTTGTTAACCTCTTTTTTGTCTTTGAGCCTTAAATACATTCTGCCTGGCAAAACTCTACTCTTTCTTCAAGACTTAGCCCAATTACTACTGTCTTTTGTGACGTTCCTCACCCATTGTGCTCACACAGCACAGAGCCCATTTCTTATATTTAATGCACATGGAGGTAGGTAATCTTTGGTTTACATAACTGTCCCTCTAAAGCTGTGAATTCATACTCCTCTTTTTATCCCTGGCACGTATTGTGGGCCTGACACATGACTAGATACTCAGTGAAGCTGCATGGAGTGGCTAGATGGGATAACATTCTGTAGGAATCTGAAGTGTGGCTGATAAATTTTCTGGGGCCTCCCTGTTGCTGTCCAAATCATGACCTTGGATCACCTACGTACCATTCATTTTTCTCACTCTCATGATGAAATCTACATTAAGAATGCTATCCTTTTTTGAAGGGGCGGACAGAGTCTTACTCTGTCACCTTGGGTAGAGTGCAGTGGCATCATCACAGCTCACTACAACCTCAAAACTCCTGGACTCAAGCAATCTCCTTGCCTCAGCCTCCCAAGTAGCTGGAACTACAGGCATGTGCCATCATGCCTGGCCAATTTTTCTATTTTAATAGAGACAGGGTCTCGCTCTTATTCAGGCTGGTCTCGAACTCCTGAGCTCAAGTAATCCTCCTGCCTTGGCCTCCCAGAGTGCTAAGATTATAGGTGTGAGCCACCGCATCTGGCAAGAACACTATCTTTTTATCTAAGAAATATGTGAGTTGGCTTTTACTAAGAAATCTAAGAGACCTTGTTGAATTCACTCAAGCTCAAGTACAAACTTGTGATGGTGAAGCTGTGTCAATCACAAATATCTATTAAGCAAACACTATGTGCCCACAGTATGCTCATTGTCATGGAGAATGCACAAAAGGTATTTAACAGTGTCCTGTGCCATGGCAACATGGTTACTGCTGAATATAAACAACACTGCCTGAAGATTTTACATTATTAGAAGGTCTGAAGACACAGAACTATATTTTTATAGATTCTCTTCAATTCCATTACCAGTCTCACCAACATTTGAATATCTATCTCAGGAAGTCTGATTTTGTGAAAGAAATTTAATTAAAACTACAAAGAGGATTTTGATTATTCTATAAACTTAAAGATAACTCAATAAAAAAAAGTATTCAGGACTTTAAAGTGTTACACCAAGACAGAAAATTAATATGGAGGGGAAAATCTATAAATAACCTTCTAAGTGCTTTCTAAATAATACAAAAACTGAAAAAAGGTCATATTTCTATTAAATTAATTAAGGATTTATTCAGTATACATAGACCTCGAAGCTTTCCCTTATTTCTCCATTTACTTAAGTGCACCCTATATTATAATTAATATGAGTTAAATCTAATTCTATATGATCAAAGTTAATAGAAATGTTAAAATCCAATAGGACAGTATCATAATAAATATTTAATAAAGTATTGTTCATGTTCTAGCAGTGAATTTCATCTGCTGCTACAATTTCTAAAAGCTTTATTTATATAAACATAGAAAATGACTCTGAAAGGAGATGTATGGATAGGTGTCAGATATCATTGCCTTTCCAGTCACACAGAAAACTTTTATTTTCCAAAATGAATATCTTAATATTCATATTAATATCCCATACATATTTTAGAATGGAGCTGAGAAAGCTTTAGTTTATTGGAAACATTGTTGGAATAAAGAGAACTAAGTTTTCTCAGTTGCAAAAATGAGAAAATTAAGTTAGATAATAACAATGAAAGCACCTTACATTTGAAAATGTGCAACGTGTGAAAAGTCTTTTTATATAAATTATTTCATTTGTTTTTCATATTAACCCTGTGGGAAACATAGAATTTTTTTCTTATTTTAATGAAATTGAAAGTTGGAGAAGTAACTTGACAAAGTCATACTGCTGAAAGCTATAAATCTGTATTGCAAATGCAACCCTAGATTCCATATGTCCCCTCTACCTACACGATTCTCAGAACAAAAGCACAGACTTCCCACAAAATTTGCAAAATAACTCAAATCCTAAAAACAATAACTTTCCCCTATAAGATTATATCTGGGTCAAAAACTGAAATAATGTTGAAGATTTGCTTTTTGAGAGCACTAACTGAACTACACAAAGGCTATAGTAAAATAAAAATAAAATAAATTTTAAAAGCCTACTTACAGACTTTCCCCCACAATTAATGTATGCTGTAAATGTAGCTCATCAGAAGCCTGTGCTTAATCCAAGAATTAAGTACTTTCTCACTGCGTTTGGTCCAATGGTTCCATTTTGTTAAACAATGTCATTATTTGCATTCTGTAAACCTGATCTGGTCCTATAAAATTTAACTGGGGAAAACTTCCATTACAAACAAGAAACGTAAAAGAGGGGGAAAAAATCAAAACACATTTTCAGTCTAAAGCCAATAAAATCCATTCTGGTTTTGGTTAATTTTGATTTTAAGCTTTAAATTGCTGGTATCAATAGATAAATTTTCTTCTTGCTTATTTTATCTTGTGATGCTTTCCTATAAAATGCCTTGAGTACCTTCTATTAAGAATATGAAGTCCCAAATGAGAACTGTTTGATGTGGCTTTAAACAAAGTGGAAGACTCAGAAAAGATTGAACCATTCAAATGAGTGCTGTTGTGAAAAGTTCAGTGAGAGTCCACAGTCAGGGAGTTAACTGTGCTTTGTAGAGTGGGAAGCAGCCTCAGAAAGCAAGGGGCAGGCATCGAGGCACTTGATACTTTGGTGGTAGTAATTTTTAATTCATAGTTTATACTAGTTTTAATTTTTACCTGTCCTTGATTAGATATTCAAGATGTATTCGACCCTAGAGAGACACACTGTTCAGCATGCTCACAGGTTTGCCATATTGCTGCAAAGCTAATTTCTTTCATAATTTCTCCCTTTGAATTAAGAAAATGGAGTTCCCTTTAAAAGTATAAGAATATTTTCCAAGTGGAAACACACACACACACACACACACACAAATTATTGACCATTCCCACCTCAATACAGATTGTCAGGTTCCTTATCGAGTAGAAGCTCAGGGCTGTACACAATGACTCTGGTTGAAGAAGGAAGAAAGACAAAAACAAAGAAGGGCAAGTGGGGCTTGATTTGGATTGACTATTATTTTACCTTTATTTTTCATTCAGTGTTTCTGTGGATGTTGCATATTTGTTTCAGGTCAAAGATTCTTCAGGCCATGATTCTACACAGAAATCCTTACTAAAGGAGGTGCATGTTTCCATTAGATGAGCCATGAAATTTACAAAGCATCCCTCTGCCTGATGGACAGTGATGAAATGGCGATGAAAATCATGCATTTTCTTTTGCTGTTAGCATCAGTTTTTAATTAATTAAAAAGAGAGGAGGAAAGGAAAGGTTTTCTATGAAGAGTGGTGAATTAGACTTCAGCAGCACCAGAGAAGGAAACCACTGGGACAGTGGCAGAGTAAATGAATACTAGATGTGGATTTAGAGTGTGGAGATGACTTTTAATCCTGAGCCTGGCATCCACTAGCTTTCAGGCATTGGCTAATTTCGTTAAGTCTCAGTTTGCTTATCTGTATAATGAGAGGTGAAACAGGGAGATTTCTGTGACCACTGATTGAGTAATAGTGCTTCTAGGTTGGAAAGCATAGTGTTTGGGAAGGCAAAGGCTGAATTTGAGTGGAAAATGACTAATGCTATTTTGATGACAAACCTGGGAATGGATGATTAGTAGAAGGGCGCTAAACACTGGTATTTGCAAGTGATTTAGGAGGAGGAATTATTTGTTACAGAGCAAACATGAGGCTTAGTGAGGTAGCCAGAACAGCCTTCTAGGGAAACAACATTGGCAGATGAATCTGAAAAATTTTCCAGCAAAACTAGCCAAAAGGTTAGTAATGACCAAGGAGAGAATTTCTCCTTTTAAAAATGAATGTACAAATTTTCCATATGGCGGAATTCAAACAAGAACTTCCATGGAGGCCAATAGAAAAAAGAAATGGGGAAGATTACCATCTACATAAAGATCCAGGTTGGGGCTCAAGCCTGTAAACAGGATTGTAGGGAAAATAAACATTCACCTCTAAAAAAGCTAATCCTAAGTAGGTCATACAAAGAAAAACATCAAAATTTCATATTTTGGTAAACCTTATTAAAATTTTTAATTGTTAAATATTGAGCTCTAGTGGTGAGATTATGTGTGAATTTTTTCTTCTTTTCTACATTTGTCAAATTCTCACAATGAACAAGTATTAATTTAATAAGCAGAAAAACGTTTTTAAAAAAGAACACACATTATCCTAAAACAATCCACATTATTTTATTTGTATATAGTGAGAAAGAATCTGTGAAATACAAACTTGTTAATACAAATTATTGTTCATTCTGGCAACTTATTATGTTTCACATAAACAAGGACAGAAGTTTGTTTAGAAGCAAGTTTAGTTTTGTCTAGGTTATCAGGAAAAGCAAGAGCTAAAGGGATACACTGAAAATCTGTCGTTTATTTTTACTGACCTCGTCATAATATCAGTAAATTAACTTTACTGATATACTTTAGCTCCTATTTTTTTTCTCCTTGCTTTCTATAATGATAATAATTATTATGATGACTACCATCACTTACTGAGTGCCTACTATGTTCCAGGTCCTGTCCTAATTTTCTATGTAACCCCTGAATCCCCTCAACAACCTTATAATATAATTGTTCCATTTTTACAGATGAGAAAACTAAGATATAAGGTCACCCACATGAGGTCACAGGCAGTCCCATTCCAAAAATCTCAGTTGTTGACACAATATTGTTTATGGTCATAATAGAAATAGGTCATATTCATTTAGCATCTACTATGTGTCAGACTCTGTGTTAAACATTTTATATGTATCATCACAATTAATACTTACAGCAATCAAATGAAATACCCACTATTATTATGCCCTTTTACAGAGTAGGAATTTGAGCCTTAGCAGGAGCAGGTAACTAACAAGGGTGCAGGTAGTGAATGGCAGAGTGAGAATTCTGCAGCCTGAGTCCCTTTCCTAAGAAAGTATTTTAGGTCTTTTTATTCCACTATTACTGTGGAATCACTCTGAGCCATGGTGACATTGGCACAATTATACTTAATAATTACATTATTTATGGAAACAAATTAACAGTGGAATATAGTTATGTGCCCCTTAATAGCATGACATTTCATCAATGACAGACCATATATATGACATTGATCCAAGATTATGATTCTATATTTTTACTGTACCTTTTTTATGTTGAGGTAGGTTTAGATACACAAATACTTACCATTGTATTATAATTGCCTACAGCGACTGACTGACTATAGTTTAATGGAATTCTTAGAGAGCTTCTTACAGAAAACCTTCGAGATAAACAAAACTGAGCCCAACCTGCCTTTCCAACCTTATAGCCCACTTGATAAGTATTCTTGTTATTTAATTTTTTATAAACCATAGGCTGCCATTGTGAAATGCAAACCTAAAATCCAGACATATTTATGGAATTCATACTATGAAGACACAAGTATTGATTGCTTAATCTAATATAAAATAGCAACAAAATATTAGACATGGAATAAAAATGTGAAATTTAAAAATCAGCATGAACTCACTAATTATTGATTTATTTTAGTTATATATTCAAGAAAAAAAACAGCATCTAACCTTTAAGAATATTTTATACAAATGCATGCAGAGAGAGATTGATTTGCCACTGTGTATTTTATGGATATGGACACAGAGTGGGAAGGAACGAAAGAAGAGGAGAATATGAATTTAAAAAGTTAAGAAAGCCCAGCTTATTTCCTGGTGTTCTGCTTTAAAGCTGGCCTCTTTCTGACAGAGGTGCTTCCAGCACATTCTAGCTGCTGTCCCGTAACATTTCAGGAGGGAAATTCTTCCCTTGTTTTCTGCAAAACTCTTTACTTTGAACAAAGCAAATCGACAAAGGAGGAAGGCCCAATGGTCTAAATAATCTCTGGAAAGAGTCTAATTACAACCCAGGAATGTTTAAAATGTTTAGGAAGAAGAGAACTCTTGAAAAGGATAGGAAACCAATAATCTCTTTGAAATCCAGCAGCATCAATTTCATCATCATTCTAAATTCTTATAAAAGGCAGTGGCAAGTTGAAGAATGAAAGTAGTTTCTAAAACTGAACCAAAGATGTTTATGTCTTCAGTTTATAGAAAAGATGCCAAAAAGCATTCTTAACCTTGCCCTCAATGTTGAAGAATTTGTTACATCAATTTTTTTCCTAGAGAATCTCCATTCAAGGAGTACAGTTAAGAGCTCAGGTTATATACAAATATGTAGTCCTAAGAATAATTGAGAATCCTCTAACATTTTGTTCCAAGTTCCCCTTTCATAGAATTTGTGCAATGCCAGTATTATTTAATGATAGAAAAAATAGACCAAGATCTTTGTTGACATATTTCAACATGGTGCCCAATGCTTGATCCACTTTATTTTTCACTGAATGGACAAATTGTCTCAGCATGCACATTTAGGTAGCAAACCCAAGATCCATATTACTTTACCCTCCTTAACACTGAAGTTTATGGACTGCAGAGGAGCAAGGCAATGACCAGTTTTAAATCTTCTGTATTACAAAATTATGGTCAATTTTTAATACACCTATGTCATTTTATCTTAATGAAATTTACTCGTGATTTTCTCAGTAGCCTACTACAATAGCGTAGAACACTGGAGAAATACTAGAATGCCCAGCATTTTATTTCTTAGAACAGTAACTGTGGATCCCTATGGTCAACCAGCATGTCGTCTAGGGACAGGAAAGTGGCTCATAAGTTTTTCTCTTGAGATTAAACCTGACAATTGTTTTCTAAAAGGAGAAAGACCAAAGAAGCATTACATTTATTCCTATTTTGCATGTGAAAAAAATGAAATGGTTGGCATTCAGTTTCAAAAATGAGCAGAGGGAAACAAAACAGGGCAAGGTTATGTTATAAACCCCCCACTCCAGTGCTCTCTAAAACTCCCCTGGTCTCCCTGGGAACAGCAGGACTTCAGCTGTCGCTGCCTCTTGCTCTGCTTGAAGCAATGATTTCAATAACCACTTGACAATGCAAAGAGATCAAGGCATGGATGATAAGGCCTCCCAGAAAATTACTTTGATTTAGCTACTTTAGCGGCTGTCATCTCTAGAATCTATTTACATTACAGAATAGCATCACCGCTGTTTGTCAGGCTCTGCTTCAGCGGGAATTCCAGCAAAAGGATGGCTTTGGATAACCTGTGCATATCCAGCTAGTGGTAAATCCCAGGAGCTGGCAGAGCTGGAGCTGGGAAGCTACACACAGTAGCTCTTGTGCTCCATGTTTCTTTGACTTTAGGGTTCTGTATTTGGACCTACTATATGGTATTTGATCCAAAACTATCCGTGAGCGTGGACTTGAGGGTATTTCTCATTACTCTGTGGACCATTTCCTGACCCCCACCTCACCATCTGTGAACAGCCTCTTGTGGTGACTGGGGTGGGCAAACAAGTAAGAACTGCAAAATACTCTGTTTCAACTAATGGTAATAATAGTGCATAACATTTTATATCCCTTTACTAAATAATTTTTGCATGCATTATATTATTTGATCTTTGCAACAACCTGTGAAGTTTTATTATATTTGATAGATGATGGCACCCACTATTTGATCATCATAACACTGTGATCATCATAATTGCTGTAAGGGGAGTTTTAGTATTCCTATTTGATGTTTAGAAAGATGCCAGAACTGACCCAAATACCTCAGTTAGAAAGTGGCAGAGCTAAGTTATGAACCTGGGTAGTCTGTGTCCCAATTTAATGCTCTTAACATTTGAGAAAGGAAACAATTGATTTACGTCATGATCTAGTCCTTTTTCTATAACTATACTAGCGTGGGATGTGGAGCAAATTCCCAAGTGAATCTATGCCCAAAGTTTCTTACCAATAATCTAAATATGTCGTGAAGATATTAGTAGAAATAATATGAATAGCAGCCTGTTCTTATCCTATTTGGAGTGTTTACTAAAGGGTGGGGTTGATTGGGGTCACTTAGAAAAAATGACAAGAGTATATGCATGGATCTTCTTTGACTGCCCCCTTTTTTCCCTAACCCCAAATCACTAAGCAACTCACCAATCTGTTTTTTAAAGGAAAAAAAGGCTTAAAATGCACCAGCAATTTAAACCAAGTGCTACAAAGGAAATCCATGACAACCTTATCATTCCTCATAGGTAGAGAAAAATAAATGCCCACAAAGGAGCAAGAGAATGCCCAAGGTGAGGTGAAGAGAGCTATTGACTCTGCAAGGGCAGCAGACATCCCTGATTATAGTTTTTTTCCTTTCCTTTTACAATGAATGTCATAAAGGAAATGCTGCTTCTGACATTTTCATAATACTTTATACTTTGGGGAAAAGAAACAAACCCAGGAAGCCAGCCTGAGGTTACAGCCACCAGAAATGCTTAGCGTGTCAAAGTACAACATCAATAGCCCCTGATGCTGGAGGAGGCAGACAGCATTCTGTGTGAAATGCTCAGGAAGGGAATGGAGTGAGGGCTAGTGGAGCTGACAGACACAACAATGGCACTTAGCTGTGATGTCAGTGGTTTCGCTGTCACATGGCATGCAGTACCCTAGTTTTCTTGTTTGGCAGTACTAGCAAAATTTGAAACTCCTCGCTGAAAACTCCCAACATTCTCACAACCTTTTCTCACCCAAGGAAACAGCCTTTTCCAAAGACTAAGATTTAGCCTAAAGCTTGTTTTTTTTTTCCTAATTTAAATAACAGCTTTATTAAGACATAATTCACCTACCATAGAATTTACCCACTTAAAATATACGATTCATTGGGTTTTAGAATGTTCTCAGAATTGTGCGATTGCTACTGCAGTCAATTTTAGAATATTTTCATTACCCCAAAATGAAATCCCATATACATCAGCAATCATCCCACCCCCGCCCTATTATCCCCAACCCCCTATCTCTAGGCAACCACTAATCTACTTTCTGTCTCTGGGTTTGCCTATTCTGGACTTTTCGTATAAATGGACTCATACAACATGCGGCCATTTTTGTCTGGCTTCTTTCACTTAGAATACTGTTTTCATGGTTCATCCATGTTGTCACATGAACCAGTACTTTATTCCCTTTTATTGCTAAATAATATTACATTGTGTGGATATGCCACATTTTATTTATCTACTCATCAATTGATAGACATTTAGGTTGTTTGCACTTTTTGGCTATTTTATTGCTAAATAATATTACATTGTGTGGATATGCCACATTTTATTTATCTACTCATCAGTTGATAAACATTTAGGTTGTTTGCACTTTTTGGCTATTATGAATGATGCTGCTATGAATGGTCATGTACAACTTTTATGTGAGCATGTGAAAATGTCTTTCACACATACCAAAAAATGGAATTGCTGGGTCATATGGTAATCCTTATTTTTGAGGACCTATTTTGAGTCCTCTCTTTTGAGGACTTTTTCAAAGTGGCTGCACCATTTTACATTCCTACCAGCAGTGTATGAGGGTTCCAATTTCTTTACATTCTCCCTAACATTTATCATCTTTTTGATTATAGTCATCCTAGTGAGTGTGACTCGGTATCTCATTGTGATTTCATTTGCATTTCCCTGATGGCTAATGACATGGAGTATCGTTTCTTGTATTTATTGGCCATTTAGCTATCTTCTTTGCAGAAGTGCCTATTCAGATCTTTTGCCCATTTGTTGGTTGGTTTGTTTTTTTGAGTTGTAGGAGTTTATCCTGAAGCTTTTAATATCATGTGTACTGTGGATCAAATTTCAAACTCATCTTACCTGATGACATCACTCTATGGACAGGGAAGGTGCGGGATTCATGTGTGGTCAGTCCTGGGTCACTTCCTTCTTGAGTCTGAGAGTGCGGTGGCTGACATGTGGCAAGGTTCCAGTGGCACCAACATGGCCTCTCACTGACATGACTCAGAGGCTTTCTGAGTGGGAGGCATGAGGCAATACTATCTTCTGTGGCAATTAAAACTCTTAGTTTGTCTACTCTTCAGATGTAACCACTGTTGTGTAAAAGCCTATCATCACGTTTCCTATCACTTTTTTGAGAAGGAAATTACTCTGCATGAGTGTAAACTCTGTTGCCTCAATACTAAAGGTGTTTTCTCACCTATACTATTAAGGTTGCCTGCAGATACCAGCATTTCCTGAGAGGGGAAAACAACAACTTTAAGTACACTATATAATCCAGAAAAGAACACCAGTGAAGGACAAAGTGAAACGTTTATCCCATATTTCCACCAGGATTGCTAACTATTACTAGATTTATCATTTAGTTTTGACTTTCTCACAATTCTATGCACCCTTTATTTTGATGTATTCTTTTAAAGATCAGGACACGCATGAGCCAATTCCCAGCCCTGGTTGCATATTAGAACCACCTAAAAAACTTTTGAAAACTATATTGATGCTGGGGGGAGGGGAGGGGTCTCACAACCAGAGAGTTTGATTTAAGTGATCTGGAGTGGCTTTAGGCATTTATAGTTTGCAAAGCCTCACAGATGATTTTAATATGCAGCCAGGTCCAAAACATAAGCCCAACTGTTACCAGCCTCTTAATTTATTATCCAACTTAATAAAAGAACCCACTGCCCACTCTAGATTGGTGCTTCTCGGACTTGGACATGCATTCGCGTCATCTGGGGATCTTGTAAAAATGCACATTCTGATTGTGCGGGTCTGGATGAGGCCTGAGATTCTGCCATTCTAACACGCTTCTCACGAAGGGTGAGGCTGAGACTGAGGCTGCTGGCTGGCTATGCCAAGTCCCCAGAGCTGGTGAGCCCCTACACGTTCTTGTCCCTTTTCAATTAAACCTTTATCTCCTCAAGGATTTAACTTTTTAAGGCAGCCATCATGGACTATAATAGGTGCTGCCATCTTTTTTAAAAATAGAATTGAAATTCCATCATTGTTCATACAGTCTTTGTTAATGCAAAGAGGAAACAATAAACCTCTGTATTAATTTAAAATAATGATCTAGATCCTTTAAAGTGGTCATAAAATACTGCACAGTTGAGTGAAAAAGGGACCTGGTGGTTGACTCTGAGTCATATAATTGAAAGTTATTGGTCCTTGGAGCCAGTCACAGGAGCTTCACTTTGTGACCTTGGGAATTACTAACTTCTCTGAGAGCCACTGTTTTCCCTGACAGCTATAGGTCCTAGAAATGACTTCTAGGGCAGTTTTGAAGATCTGTGAATTAAGAAATGTGAAGTGCCCATCATTCTGTTGACCTTTTTAAGCGGATGCTTAAAGAGAGGGTGAATCTTTAAAAAAAAAATACTAAAATTAAAAAAAAAATACTAAAATAAAAGCCACTGCAGCATCTAAATATGCAAAATCTTCACTACAATCTTTTGTGTGAGAATTTAGAAAGGAGTCTCTTCTCTCTCATCCTCCAACTTATCTTCTTCTCATCTTCCCCAAACATCAAGGGCAGCCTTATGGGGAAGAACCCTCAGAAGGACAAAGTGAGGCTTAAATTGAAAAAGAGACTGTGATACCATTTCAGCTTAACAATGAGAGACGAAAATACATTTTTAAGAGATTTTCTTTTTCAACCACTAATAAAGCCACCTTTCTTTCCTTTCCGACTGTCTGCCTGAGTCACCACTCCTTGTCAGTCTGTTTGAAGGTGTTCGGGTTCTTTGAGACCCATCAGATAAAAAATAGAGAAGTAAAGTATAGATTATCAAAAAGGATGATCTGTATTTTTCCACTAAATAAATTGATCTTTCTTACCCAATTTTGTTATTTCTTAAGAAGTAGAACCAAAATGCACTTCATAAAAATTTTGGCCACATTGAGAAATATCTTAATGTTATCATAAGATTTGTAACTGCTTTGCTAGATTCCAAGAAATACAATTTTATAGAATGCTGTTCACACTTAAAGAGATGTAAGAAATGAGTTCTCCCAACCTTCTTCATAATAATCATTGTAGTTTAAAATTGCATGACACCAGTTTTTCTGTTTGTTACTTATCAGTGCAATAATAGTGCAAGAATTGTGTTTAGATGAAGGGTTACATCTACCCAATTGTTGTAGTCTTGTTTTTGTTAACCTGTCAATTTAAAGAAGTGACAACAGTATCTCACTGCTTCCACTGGTAAACAGAGCAGAACAGCCAACATGGATCTGTGTCCTCAGGGAGATGGAGTCCTTGTGACAAGGCAAAAAGCCTGTTGACATGGGATTGGTGTGGCAATCCACTGGAAGACTGGAAACTGCTTGAGGTCCATTCAGTCCTTGAGATTGTGGTTCTACTGCAAAACTGTGAGGAACAGGGCATGCTTTTGCTGATTATCAAGCCAGAATAACTGGCATCTTCATTAAGCCAACCCCATCCCATGTAACAGCCCCCGTGATAGAAGACATAGCCACAGTATCCTTTATACATTAGGCTCTGGGAAAATGAGGAGAAGGCCTCCCAAGGGTATGTTCTTTCAAAAATTGCATTGGTTTATTTCACCTTTGCTAAGGGAAATAGTTCTGTTTTGAAACAAGAGGTGAACATTACCAATGCCTTCTACTTTTTGACTCTGTTGATTTAAAGGGCTAATTCATAAGGACTGACTTCATCCTGCCACTTTAAACCCACTAAAATGTCCTTTAATAATCAAGTTTTCTATTAATAGCTTTACTGTGCAAGAGGAGCTAAATCAATATATAATTTAATAGCTTCTCCTGTCAGGGACATTATTGATTCTATTACTAATGATTTTGAAATGATATGCCATTATGCAAATTCCATCTATTTTAGAAGTCTTTGCCAGGCATCTACAGTAGTACTTTTTTTCTTTTTCTTCATCTTCGAATTTCTAGTATCACTAGTTACCTAGTTATCTAATACTTAATTATTTTCTAAGGATTGTGATTCTAGTGAATAGAGATTCTAATGATACATGGTAAATGTTTATTTTATTATACAAACAAATTGTATGGGGCTGTATAATTATGTTTCTCACACTCATAAGTTACTCAGTATAGAAAATAAAGCTATTACCATGATAGAGAATTAAAATGTGATATTCACCAAAGGTAAAAAAAAATATATTGTTTGCTTGTTTATATTTATATGTGACTATGTTGTCACATTGTTCTGTGGGCGTGAAACTGGTACCTTTCCTACACACTCACCCCATTAATAATGTGACTAAGGTGACTTCTGCCATCCCCACTGTGCTTCGTTTGTTTCTACAATCCAATAAAATATGTCATGAGATGCAGGCTGGGTTGGGAAGACAAGATGGAGAAATATAACATCAAATATTTGTAAGTAACACAAGCAAGAATATTGCAACCTGACTCTCTTGCAGTGGGAGTATTTGATGCACCCTACAATGAAGTGCCTTGATAATGACTGTTGGGCCATCATGTCCAGCGGACAGTAGCACAGCCCTTTCAATGTCCATCAATACTATCCCATT
The DNA here is from genome assembly GCF_040939455.1 of Microcebus murinus. Lineage (NCBI taxonomy): Eukaryota > Metazoa > Chordata > Mammalia > Primates > Cheirogaleidae > Microcebus > Microcebus murinus. The sequence goes on along the minus strand of NC_134106.1, from coordinate 32,573,470 downwards.
CTTAGTCGCATGATACTGATTGTTTTAGTAGAAATGTGCAACTACTTTTTAAGGTTGCAAGACTATAACAAGGAAATTAAATACCTAAAATGCCTGAGTTTTAATGACAAAGAGAAGAGACATTTGGTATATTTTTATAGGTTAAATTTGATCCATAGAAAAATATAGATCTTACATAGATATTTTATGTAAGATAGATATATCTTACAACATCAAATTCAGTTCTGAAATAAAAGGTCCAAATATCATCATTCTTTACATCTGTCCTCTTATGTTTTCTCTGACATTTTGAATTTTTGGGAAATTGGGGAATAATTAAATATTCCAGCTTATTCAAGGGAGGTTAATTTTTTATGTGAAAAAAATATGTGAATTCCAAAAACATAGTTCTAAAAGTTAGGCAGGAACTGTTCATAGGATACATGTAACTGGACTTTGTCAAACTGTTGATAGTTTTGTAAATATCTAACTACTCTAAAACTACTCTAAAAAATGATTGTTACTTTTGTCATTTATAGCTAAAATGCTCATCAAGCATAAGTATTTCAGTCCTTAAGGACAGAGCTGAGATAGAAAAGGTAGTTTCATGAGCTCTAACTTCTTAGGAGTGAGAAATTGGGATATGAGCTTCATGCAGGGATTTTCTTTAGCTGAGGAACAGAGAGTACTTATGGGGCTTCAGGGGACTAGAACCAATCAGTTGGTCTCACTTCTATAATGCTAAGCCAACAAAGCAAGACTTAAGCATTTGACATTAATGGATGGGAAATTCAGAGAATTAAAAGCAACTTCTATCTATGCCTCCTTTAATACTAAGAAAGAAAACTGATGGTCTTTAGCATGTATAGGTCCAAATGAAACCTGATGGCTTTGATCAATAAAATAGAAACAAAATTATAAACCAATTTCCTTCCCAAAGACCTGGAAAACACCACCAAAATTAAGACTCTCTGTGGTATGCCATTAAAACTTTGTGTCTAGACAAACTGATTGTTTCAAAAACTTTAATCAGAAATGTTCTTGGCCAATGTTATTGAAAAATAAATTTTCAAGGACAAATTAGTGTTTAGATGAAGTAAGTTATAATATATGAAATGTTTAAGCACTTATTAATTGAGGTAACTTTAGGTTGATTTATTTTCAGAGTCATCAAGGCTGCTCACAGAAAGTTGGAATTTGCATAATATTTGCATTTGTCTACTTGCCTGTCAGTCACTCACAACCATAGGATCATAGGGCAAGAACTGCTGAAGTTTAGATTATGGGAAGAATTCTTATCGGAATACCTCGTCATATCGGTAGACTTTGAAAGTAGTGTAAATAGCAATTTTAGTGAAAGTTAAAACTCAGTTTTGGAAGGGATGAAAATAACCACATCATGACTCCCATCTGCCACCACCCCACTTCCAAAACAGCTGTTGGGAGGCCACAGCTTCCATCTTTAGAAAGGCAAACAAAACATGAACAACTTCCTGTTGTGCCCCGGCAAAAAAATCTGACTAACCTGAATAAGAGTTTGATTCTAGGACACAGGGAGGGGTAAGATAAAAGACTTTATCTTTTCTTTTGTGATGTTTTTGTACATTTATTACTTTAGTAGAATTTCGTGATAAAAATGTTTGGAAATATAGTAAAGCACAATGAAAGAAAAAATAACTCATAAGCCCATCACTCAGAGATAACCTCCATTAATATTTTGATACAATTATTGATTTCTTCTAAAAGAGTGTATTCCAGACCACAGTTTAGACAATCTGATGGTTAAGGCATTCGCTAAATAAATATATTTTTCTCTTCTTATCATTATGATCTGTGTTTTTCTGCTTTTCCTTCTCATGATGGTGATAAATCTATCAGTACTGAGTGCTATATTTTGCCCAAAATAATTCAATGGCCCCGGGCAGGGGAGCTATGCATTGGGTGACCTCTCCAAGCTTTCAAACCTATCTGATAACCCATTCTTGAAGAAAAAACTCACAGTACAGAAGTTTCTCGATTGCTGTGTGTCTGGAAGTGCAACTCGTTAACCTTGCTTTCCTCTTCTCTATGTTCCTTCTCTTCTCTTTCCTCTTCCCCTTGTTCGTCAATTTCTATTCTTCTCTGTTTCAGCAAAACAATATCTGTCAAGGTAATTGATGATGAGGAGTATGAGAAAAACAAGACCTTCTTCCTTGAGATTGGAGAGCCCCGCCTGGTGGAGATGAGTGAGAAGAAAGGTGGGGGAGCTGCTCCAGGGCTGAGCCCAACAGCTTCTGCTGGCCTGTGCCACCCCTGGAAGCCTGCACTCTTCAGAACATGACTTACAGCGCACACATCCCTCCACTTATGTAACAGGGCATAGACCTTGCGCTGCGCCACGGTGGGCAGACCTGTAGTGACATTGGCCAATTTTGGCCACTCCGTGCATTAAAGTCTGAGAGATTAATTTTCAGTGCAGTCGATTAAACTTCCATTTCTGGAAAAGTTGGTTCAGATACCATGCAATGCCAAAATGATGCTGACTTTAATTTATGTATCTTCCTAATTTGGGATACCTACCAAGTACTAACCAAAGCAGGAAGAATTTGCGCAAGTGGTGAATTAGCAATGAAAACTTAATGGGGGCCAGTCGAGAGTACATATGATGCCCTTTTACATACTTCAGGAGGTCCATGTGCTGCCAGTTTTCCCTCCATAACATCACAGTAACATTCAGCTTGGTGGACACCAAGAGCATGAGCGTGTGACTCCAACCATTTGTTTTGCCTTTGTCTTGTGTTCCCACAGGAAGATCATTACCATTAGAATATTTGACCATGAGGAATATGAGAAAGAGTGCAGTTTCTCCCTTGTGCTTGAGGAACCAAAATGGATAAGAAGAGGAATGAAAGGTGTGAGAGTATACAAAGACATACCAGCGAGAAATTGTACTCTTCTCTCTCCGTGTCTCCCTACTCTCACACTTAACTCTCTCCTCTTCCTCAGCTTCTAAGTACTATACTTCATTGCCTTTGAAGCTTTAGCCTTTTCATTTCCCTCCCCTAACTCACAAGTGCACCAAGCAATGCCCATTCCCTTTAGCAAATGCCAACTAACCTTGACTGCAACCAGATTTAATAATACTGGGAAGATATTTCATAATTCAGAAATGATGCTATCAAAGAATGTGTTTAGTTTTTTATTCCTCGGAGTTCATTCTAAAATGTTGCTCCAATTATTAAATCTTCCCTAAAATGTTAGTGATAAAGACTGCTTAATACCTTTTCAAGCATATATCAGTAAAGTTGGAAGGAAAAAATAATCTACTTAATACTAATTAGCAGTAGTAGATGAGTCTAATGGCAACTAATAAAGAATTTCAAAAATATTCAATAATTAGGCTTCTTTAGAGAACCCAGTTTTAAAAAAAACTTAATAAGAATAAAAATCCTTAACAAGTAGTTATCAATATTCTCATTTTGGTATGATGTTTTTCATATCATCAAACATGGCATTTAAAAGGTACTATAAATGCAAAATGATAGCCGTTATCAATTTTCTTTAGTCAGAAGAACATGATCCTTCAGTAAGAATGTAACCCTTACTGAAGGTCTATCCAGTTTATGCTCCAAAATCTTTTGATTCTTATAGAATTAATAAATTTTTAACACACACAATGAAAAGAAAAAATAAAACCAGCATCCTCATAACTAGATTTTGTTAATTTATGCTTATACTTTCAGAAAATATTAGAAGAAAGAAACCAATTTTCCTTCCTATCTTTAATTTCATGTCTATTTTATGTGGCCTATATTTATTTATTAAGAAGAACAGGAATTTTTATCATCTTTACAGATGATTTTTCTTCCAAATTATTACTACAACTTCCTATAATTATTTTCTAATATGGCCATTTTAAAAGGAATCCTGTTTATATATGTAAAATGAGCATACCACATGTTAATAGCATTTACTAAGTGCATACCAACAATTGGTGAAAGCAATATAAGAGATGATGACATGAACCACTTTGAATGAAATTTATACTTTTATATGTAGGGTGGAAAAATAAAATATATAGTACAAATTCCAATAGATCCAATATTTGGGAGAATTTAATCTCACATTTATGAGAACTCATTGGCCTCAGAATCTATCAGAGGATTTAAAAAAGTGTGTGTCCCTGACTTAATCATTTTCAAAATGGCAACAAGAGCCTTTAGAGTGACGGAGAAAGGAGCACTGGGGACCCATTTTAATGCAGCCTATTTAATATGCTCCATAGATAGCAGACAGAAGGAAAAGAGACCAGAAAATTGCACTGATTTCTCAGAAAGATGGGATCAAAATGTCTCATTAACATACAGAAAAAAGCACTTACTTCTAAATTTATTCCTCTTAACTCAAGGAAGAGCATCTTGGATACAGCTCTTTCACTTGTCGTTTCAGTAAAGTATGCCATCGTGTAACAATAAATTAAAATTCCTTAATAGCGCTATCCAGTTTCATACCCACCAAGTGGATTCTTGTCACTATAAGTAAATTACTGACTCATTTTGGAAAGTATTCTTTAATGTTGCTATCATTAGAAAGAAAACTAGGCCGAAAAAAGTAATTGTAACATTCCCATCTACAACTCACGAAGTAATTTATTGGATACATTTAGCCAGGTTGCTTTTACTAAAGTGCTACAGACAGTCTGGGTTTAAAGCACATAAACTGAGAGACAAATTATATACATCCTCCCAGTCCCCCCCCCCCTGTCAGTTTCGTGGAAGTATATGTTCACTAGAAGGATTCTGGTTATCTGATAATGTGCAGAAATCACAGATGAGGACACAAATAAGCATTCATTCCTGGAACTATGAAACTTTAAGGACTTAAAAACCATAAGAAATACTTGGTGGCCAAAAGATCATACAACTAGAACAGTCAGAAAGAGAGAGAGCTATACCTTGGGCCAAAGTCCCCTTCCCGCAGAGCAGCCAAAATAGACTTAATTCCCCAGGATATTTCACCAGATCTCATTGAATAAAATACACAATATCTAAGATCCTGGGTGATTTAAGATTTCCATATTTTGGATCTACTTAATTTAGATATTTAAAATGGAAGACTCACTCAAATCGAGTAGAAAATTAATTTCATACAATGTTTCTACTAATAAACCACATTGTATCTACTGGTAAACTAGATATGTACACTATGTATAAACATACGTAGTAGAAATGTCTTATTAAATATAAAGAAATGATATATAAGTTTACATATATGTAAGTTTACATACATATATACAAATATATGTATGTATTCAATCACACACAATTGAAGAAATAACTGTTGGGATTTTTTATTCTGAAATATTCCCAATGCCACATTTCCTTGGGGTGCACCAAATTTTTTAGCAGTGCCTCCCTACTGCTCTAATCAGATCTGCCTGGATTTCTTTCTGCTGATATTCCTCTTACTTTCATTATTCATTTGGTCTCTTATTCTGTGTTTGTCTTTGTCTGTTTCCTTCACAGCCCTGTTATTGAATGAGCTTGGTAAGCATTTCATTTCTTGCATTTCCTTTCCATTTTTCTAGGTTATTTTCCATTTCTGTCAGATGATATAATATAGCTCTCTGACTTTTATTTCTATTGATTTGCAAGCAAGATTGTTGTTGAGGGCCATTGCCCTCATTTTTTTTAAGGTCAAATAGTTTATATTACATTTTTAACTTAGTATATAACCTTTTAAGAAATCAGTGATTTCTTAAGTATGCACAAGAATTGTTTGTGCACTAAATCCCATAATCTTGAAAGAATGATTAGTGATGCTGTCATGAATGGATGCTTTCCTATTCTTCTTAATTGTAAATCTAATTTGGCGAGCTTTTGTACTGTGGGTGGGTGTCTGATGTCACTGGTATTTGTTATTTAGAGTGTAAGTTAAATTGTAACAATTATTTGTTTTCTCTTTTTTAGGTGGCTTCACAATAACAGGTATGAATTTTTAAAGTCTAATGCTAATTTTATTTTTACTCTCCTCACCATATGTTATTTCATTTTAAAAAATAATTTCTCATTTTTATTTGCTTTTAATGAAGGAAAATACCTGTATGGTAAGACTTTTTTTAAAAATGTGTCTCTGTTTTTCCCCAAATATCCCCCTAAAAACTCAAACCAAACAAACATATAATCTGCATTAACATTTAACGGCAGCAGTGGTGTGCTCTTGCTGGTTTTACACATTTAACATTTTACAAGTTAACAACATGTGTGTTGTGTTTATTGATAAGCAATTCATATGGTGAAACTGTAATTGTTCACATTTTAACACTGGTTAATTTACAAATGTTCATGTAGCACTAGTGATCCTCAATGCTCCAAAGAGTACCAGAGTAAATAAGGCACAGTTGCTGGCCTCAAAAAAACATAGGAGCTGACATCCAAAACTTCTGTGTGGCCCAAGCATAGGGTCCTAGTAATAGATAATGCCATGTTGGGAGAGGGCAGAGCAGTCCCTTCCCCTCATCCCACCATACCTGTCCAAGCTGCTCTTTTGGGGACTTAGGTTTTCATATTAATAACATGGTAATGAGTAATATTTCTGCCACTCGAAGTTATTACAGTATGCTCTATAAAAACTCAAAATGCCAATAAAGTAGTTTAAAACTCTTAAGTTCAGAATGATACTCAGCCTGTGTTGATTCCATTATTTAGCACAACTCTAAAGATATTGTCTTGTGTACAAAAGGAAGATACTTCCTTACAGTACTCTCTGTCTGTAAATGTCTCCTCACGCCTTTCAGAGTCATCTATGCAGATTTAGAGAGGGAAATAAATATTTAAGCAGTAGCTCCAATTTGTCTGAAGCTGCAGGTTGAAGATGTCTCCAATGGCCTACCTGGCATTTTCCAATAGATTGTGCAAATATCAAAATTTTCCAATATATTGTACAGATATCAAAATTTGAAATCTGAGATCCAAACAAAAATATTTACAAGAAAAAATTTCCAAAATTTCTAATAATGAAAACACCATGGCAGGAATTGGGGCTAACTTAAACCGCTGTTAGTGTAAACTCATGAGCAAGTAGTTTCAACATGATTTTGTCCAAGTAGAATTTTCTAAATATGAGCAATTTCACATCGGTTGTTGCTATCTACTGCTGCTCTCTAGACATGGAACCTAATGACAAAATGATTAGTAGACTCTCAGAGACACATAATTAAAAAAGATAAAATTGTTAAACAAGACAAGTCCTCACATTGGATTTTTAAAATCTGACATATTTGATATATCTCCTCATATCTCCCCAATTCTGTACCATGGAAGGTTATTTTTTAATATGAGTGCAGAAATTTACATTTTTTAAAAAAACTTTTGTCTTCTTTTTTTCATTCCATCATTTTAACTCATTGAAGTCTTCTTATAAATATTCTGATTCTGTCACCTAAGTATCAATTAGTTATCCTTGGGAAATTTGAGGAAGGTTGAAACTTAGCAAGCCAGCCTTCATGACTCATTGAAGTCATTATTATTTTAAAATCAACCATTGTAGAAATAGTATGCTATCTAGTCCTATGCAGCCTGACAATGAAAAATATTTGGTTATAGAATGACCTGTTAAGATGCATTGATGGGTTTGGATATCTTTCTATTTTCCTTATCATTGAATATGTCCAGAATTTGTTTTTAGGCCCTTCCTTCTATGTCACTTGAATTATCTTCCCTTTTAGTACCTCAGGTAATAGAACCTTAGTTTTCTTTTCTCAGAAATTCTTCATATCAATTTCTATAATATATGTCCAGAAATGTCCAACATTTCCTACTTTGACTATACGTCTTGCATTAAAGATGACACAATCACTTCTTCTAAAGGTTTCTGTCATTTCATGTAGTGCGTTAAGTTCTTCCTTATGGCTGAAACTTTAATCTGAAATAGCAGTTTTTCTATTGTTGCCACCTCTGCCCAAGACTTGAAATTGATACAGTTAGAAACAAGAGAATGGTCCAGAACTCTCTGGAAATTTCTACATTGGCCTGTCCATTTCTCCTTTCCAAGAAGCTGTTTCACTTTACTTGACCCTTCTCCTGAAACAGGCTAGAATGCCCAGAATCCACCCTCTACTGATGCCCCTGACGAAAGTTCTAAAACTTAGGTCTGCAGAGTGAAAAGCAGCTTTAAGCCCTAACGAGCTTCTCTTTGAAGTCAGTTTGAGGCTTGGAAATCAAAGCTTTGAGACGTAGGGACAGCAGAGAATTAATCTACCCCTTGGACTTTGCCTGTAGCTTTTATTTACATGTACTTGTGCAGCTGAGTGTGAAAATCTAAATTTGAAGCAGGATATATAGAAATTGAAAAGCCATTTGATCCACAGTCTAATGCCAGTATTTCAGAGTCTCATTAGCAATGGACATTAAGTTCTAAAAGTGCTTTCAGAATTTGCAAATTGTTATTGGTTGTTCCTAGACCTTGCCTCACTGAATGGCCCTTTGGACCTATGATCTTATTTCCCCTTGACCTTCCAGTCATATGACATGATAACGCCCTATATATTACAGCTCATTAGAGTTTGTAAAGTATTTCTTATTCATTAAATCATTTTATTACAAACCTTATGGAGTAAGACTTTATTGGCCTTAGTTAGATGGGGAGGAGATGAAGGTTCAAAGAATTAATCAGTCTAACCCAGGTCACCCATCCAAGGACTCAGAGCCACACCTTCTGTTTTTAAGTCCAAGGCCATATGATAATGGTTCTACCCCCAGCACTGTTCTGTTTCTTCCCTTTCTAACCCCTTTATTTTTACCTGCATAATGAAATTATACACTGAGTCCCTTTTCAGTCCAAAGCCCAGATATGTCTCATAAATGCCATTGTTGTGGATTCCAGCCAAATGAAAATTAAGGGGGATCCTTAAAGAAAGAAAATAAAACATGTAAATACCATTATTTTGGCTGGTATGGTGACTCATGCCTGTAAACCCAGCAAATTGAGAGGCCAAGGTGAAGGATCACTTGAGGCCAGGAGTTCACGACCAGCTGGGTAACATAGTGAGAACCTCAACTCTACAAAAAAATAAAATATTTTGGAGGCCAGGCTACAGTTAGCTTTGATCACACCACTCTATTCCACCCTGGGTGAGGAGTGAGACCCTGACTGTAAAAAAAGTAAAATAAAATAAATGGATATTTTAATAAATTAAGTATTCTACCTCAATATGGAGAGGAAACAATATGTTTCACACCCAAAATTTCTAAGACATGCAGCTATGGAATTCCCTAATTAATTAAAATTATATAGCAGTCAATATACCTCTTTAATATTACTCTTCCAATTATATTCTGTTCATCATGCAATAGACTTAATAAGGCCCATGGCTTTGTAAGAAATCCAAACTATAACAATTCTGAGAGCTGCAAACATAGAAGAACAAAGCCCCTTCAAGTTCAACTTCAGTTTACAATTGGGGAAACTGAGACTCAGAGAAGAGGAAGGCCTTGTCCAAGTTTACACATACAGAAAAGTTGGCACTGAGTCCCAAGTCTCATGATTCCCAGGCCAGGATGAGTAGCTCTTGGTAGAAGCAAGTGAAGCTGGAAGTCCATTGAACTGGCAGTTCAGTGAAACCCTAGGCCTAGTTTATCCAGTTGTGATGATGGCTTACCCTTGCAAAACCTGCACTTTGTATGTAGTATTCTCCCCTTCAGACTGCCCAGGAAATAAATGTAGTAAGCATCTTCCCAGCTGTTATGTTATTTGACCCTCAAACAAACCTATGACATAGAACATATTCTATAATCCTCATTTTACATATGGAAAAACTGGAGAAATAGCCTACTCAAGGCTATAATCTTGGCATTAATAGGCTTCAAAACCAGGACACCTGTCACTACACCAAGTGCTTTCTATTCCATGATGCCTCTGGAAGCAATGACTTAAAGGGCCTGGATACTCCATTTCAGACACCTGAAGGAATCTGGCTGTACCTCCTACCATAAGATGTGTGGTTCATTAACATAGTCTGGTTTGGCTCATGGAACACCTGCCGCATCTCTTGGTCCCTTCTTCAACCTATGTAGGGGTGACCTATGACCACTTAATCCCCAAACTAACATTGCTTGCTATGTGTGCATCTGGGTGTGATGTTTAGTTTACTAATCCCACAAAGCTCTGATACCAAACCAGTGCAATCCATTCTGCTGATTTTCTTCCTGTCCTTTTGCTAGGCCAACCTGTCTTCAGGAAAGTTCACGCTAGAGAACATCCGATTCCCTCTACTATAATCACCTTTGCAGGTACTCGTTTCATCACGGCCCTTGAAAATCACAGCCTTCAAGTGTTCTTTAGCTGTTAGAGACATTACAGGCATACATTTTAGCTCTGTCGCCTCTAAAATATTGCTAAATAACGCTGTGGCTTCTCTGCCAGCTGGGGGTGCAGTGGATTGCAGCACAGCACGACCACGTCAGGGCGGAACAGGAGGCATTGTGGAGGGAGGGGGTTGCATGGACTTAAAGAGAAACTTGATCCAGTGGCTTCCCCCTCTCAAGTTTCAATACATACCAAATTTCTTGCAAATGTGTCTCCTCACCCAAGAGTTTTTCATCCCAAATATAATGAAGTTTCTTTAAAAGCTGAGCTGTATTTCTTCCCAGAGCCTGCCTGACCTGCCTCCAGGCAACATGATATTAACCAGATATGCACAGGTGATAGTACATCTCTGGGGTTTCTCCATGGGGGAATTAAAGGAACATTGATAGGGTGACTAGAAGATTACACAGCTATCCCAGATCTAGTGTAGGTCTAGAGCCTGCTGTCATCTGATGGGTTTCTGGATGAGGAGAGGGATGTTTGCTCTTTAATCCTAACTCGCCCACCCCTGGCCATGGCAGTAAAAGACACTCTGCCTGACCCAGTAGGAGTTTCCTCAACCTCACATCCCACACCCCTGTTCAATAATCATGAAACCCTGCCTATAGAGTTGTTCCAGAATGTTCCTTATGGAAATAAAAGCACCAGTTTCCTTAGGCTCCAATCAGAGAGGCCATCCAGGTGCAGCGGTCTCTGCTTTCAGACCTGTCAGCACAATTCTGAGTGAAGGATTAAAAGAATCTTGAGCAAATTATCCCACAGCTGGCCATGTACCCTTTTCCAAAATCTGCATGGTTCGTTGGGATTAAAAATTGTGACCACATTAAAGAACACCAACAGTAGTTTCTCAGGTACAGATCTCAATAACAAGATCGCCCCTGTGGGTTGTGTTGTTTTCTAATAGGGATTCCCACTCTCAGACCTTCATCTCTCACACTGAGGCCACTTTAAAATGCAGCTTGAACCAGAATGCATTAGAAGCAGCTTTTTCACATTTCTATTTTTCCCAGACTCCAGGTACCTGTTAGCTTTTATCATTTGTTGCTGTTTGTAAAATCAATTACTCAGGAGAAGAGCGATTCCCCACTAGGGATTTTATTGCAGGATTGTTTTATGTCCTGTCAATATTGATTTTAACAGTGGCTGTTAATTATGCATTTGATCTTTAAATTGTTTTGGTTGGTTAAGACTATGATGTTATGTAATTTATTTTTAACTTCTCAATAAAATATGGTGAGTTTTAAAAGTATTCATATATACGCACATAGAGAGAGAGAGAAAATTGAGAAACAAAACTAAAACAACAGCATGTTGTCACTCTGCAAAAGTAAGGAAATAAAACTGACCTCAACCATAGTAAAATGACCTACATTTGATGCAATGCTCACAGTGAAAAGGAAACAAACATAGTAAATCATGAAAATTTTAAAAATGCTCTTAAGCCATTTCCCTATTCAGTAAAAGGTATCTAAAGAGAGGACAGTTTAAAAAATAAAATAGATTCAGCTCTCATTTTTGCCAGTGTCAAAAATCTAGACCATAAATGCTAATTTGTCAGGATTATTGTAGAGCAATAATAGGATCTGTCCTTCTATCATCTCTCAGTCACATATAAGTGCACGATACTTATGAAGTAAAAATAGCCCTGCCCCTTTTATGACTGTGCCATTGTACTGACTTCTCTCAGCCTGGAATCCACTTACTCACCCCACTACCTCCTGGCCATTCTTGCCACCACCTTCATCTGGTGAGCTTCTGTTCATTCTTCGAGGCCAATTTCAAATAGCTGCTCATTCCTGAAGCCTTCCCTGACTCACTCAGGCAGAGTGAGTTGTTGTTCCCCCAACCCTGGTCCCTCAGTCCTTGGCATGTTGTACTAGAAGTTGTTCATCTAAATGCCTCTTCCCATTAGAACGTGAGTTCCTGCTGGAAGGCAGAGGGTGGCAGGAGAGGTCTGTGGCTCTGCTAACGTGGTGTAGACATGTGCTCAATAAAAAAATGATCCTTTTTTATAGATAGAGCAAATAAGAGGATTTGCTAACAATGAGTTGAAGAGTCACACGACAAATACAAGCACATACTGTTACATTCCATACCTTGTAACAGGTCCTAAGAGATACCAGGGTAGTTCCAAGTGCAAGGAGACATACTATTCTATTAATACCTCAGCAACTTTACATGCTGGACATTAGTATGTCAAGGTAATTTATTAAAAATAAAAAACAGTATATGAAAGTATCCATATTCAATACACGTAATAAATATTAAGGAATTAATTTAAGGTTAAAGTGATAGTTGCTAAATCCCTAATCATCAACCAGGAGATATTTCATGTAAGAAGAGGTAAGGTTTTGAAAGATAAGTAGAATTTACTCAGATGTTGATAGCAAAGCTTTTCCAGGTGGATAGACAATGGGATAAAAGTGTGGTATTAAGACATCCAACTCAGTTTGGAGCAAGAGTATAGCGTGCGATAGAAATAAGGTACCTCACTTTTATTTAGGTTAGTATAAAATCTATTAAGACAGTATTTCCTTAATTGTTGTCATTCACATACCTCCTTTACAATTTTTGCTTTGGTTGCATACCAACTACATTATTCACTTAATTTAATTTTTTTAATTGCCTTATGTTTTTTACTCATTAAATTTATTTTTAAAAGAAAACCTTAAGTCACTAGCATAAGGAAAACCAGTACCATCTGTCATAAATAGAAAGTATGATTTATTAGGTCATTAAATATGAAATGTCCAATTTCAAATCAAAAGTTTATAAAAATAAACTTCTTATATTTCAAATAAGAGGCAGTACAATTAAAGTATGCACCTAAACTATTGACACAGTTTTGCTATCTTAATGGTAGCTTGTTTACACAAGCAATGAAAAAGCCTGGAGAGCGAGTGGCAATGGAATTGGGAAAGGCATTTTTCACAGCTTGTCAAGAATTGAATATTTTTCCTTACAAGAAGTGGTCCAAAACCTGGAAGAAGTGATAGTCAGTTGGTGCAGGGTCTGGTGAACATGGTGGATGACAGAGAGTTTCCAAGTCCAGCCTCTATAGTTTGAGCAGCGTTGTTTGTGTGACATGTGGTCAAGTGTTATCTTGCAAGAGGATTGACCTGTCTCTATTGATCAATCTCGCTGCTTACTGGCCAGCATCCTAATCATTTCATCTGGTGGTTGCAATAAACATTGCAATAGACATCCACTGTAACCAATTGACCAGGTTTCATGAAGCTGTAGCAGATAATACCAGCGCTGGACCACCAGACAGACACCATGAGCTTTTTTTTGGATGAATATTCGGTTTTGGACTGTGCTTCAGCACTTCATCTTTATCCAGTCATTTTGCGGAACCCTTGCGATTGTCAAAAAGGAGGCCATTTTTCATCAAATGTAACAATATAGTGTGGAAATGGTTCTCCTTTATGTCGTGACAGCAAGGAAAGGCAAGCTTCGAGATGGTTTCTCTTCTGATGCTCCTTTAACTCATGCAGAACCCCTCTATCCAGCTTCTTGTTGATTTGTGTCAGATGGTCCAATATTGTTGGAATAGTAATGTCAAAACTTGCTGCTAATTCATGCCTAGGCTGAGATGGATCCTCTTCCACTACAGCTTTCAGCTCATCATTACCCACCTTGGTCTAACATCACCCACATGGCTCATTTTCAAGATTAAAATCACCAGAATGGAACTTCTCAAACCGTCGACATTCATTAGCCACATTCTTCCCAAACACCTTGTTGATATTTCAAGCTGTCTATGCTGCATTGGTTCCACGACAGAACTCATATTTGAAAATAACATGAATTTTTGACTTATCCATCATTTCACAAAAATTGCTCTAAAAACCTTTGAAAGATAATAACAGCCAAAGTATGTTTTTGAAAGGATGAGGATGTGCCTTCACATTACAGATAAAACAAGAAGTGTCAAAGTGGTATGTCAGAGATAGCAACTGTCAAACTTAGTACTTAAGGAAAACAGACATTTCATACTTAATAACCTTAATAAAAAATTTTTAATGGAAAAAATGCTATTAAATTCCAGCTAGATCCTGACAAGTGCTCTATGCCTGAGAATTATATTCTCTCTCTTAAAATAGTAGAAACCCAAATATTAAGAACTAGGTAAAGATATAATAGCACCAAATTAAACATTTCTTCATGATCAGAACTTAAGGATTATTGGAAAAGAACCTTTTTATTTACTGTATGACTTAATTTCATTTATTACCATTTCCATTTATTTAATACCATGTTCCAAACCAATTTCATTTTGTAAAATGCTTGCACTTAAACAATGCTAGCACATCACCTTTCTTTCATAATTTATCTATTTTTTTCTAACTAAATTGCCTTGAATCCCATTAAAAGCAACTTATTGTTTATAAGTAAACTACAGAAAAGAGGGCCATAATAAAGATTCTCTGCCCATGGCTTTACAATTCAAATAGATATCCAAGTTATAATATTTCTTTTTCTGGGAAAATAATTCTTAAATGATGCAAGTCTTCAGGACATCCATGGTCAGTCAAAGTTTTGAACAAAGACACCAATATCACCTGCTGCTCTAAAAACTACCAAGAACATTATCATGGGTTCAAGGATCAGAAAACAGTGGTAATCAAACTTTGATTGACACGAGCACTGGATAAATTAGACTTCATGTATCTCAGCCAACAGCCTTGACTAGACACATAATTTCAAAAGGACAAATCTTAAGAGACCTCAACCAGAAATCTTTGCCTTCCTTTGGGTCATAACTTCCCAATCCTACTATTAAAAATATTACCACTTTTACAGTTAAAATTAATCTCCATGTCCCTCTCCTTTGCCTCTGCTAACATTCAGCAGCCTCTGACCTGACCAAAATCACTAAGTCTTCATCTAATTTCTTTGGTGCCCTGTAATCACTGGGGATAGAAAAGCAAATTTTAAAATAGCCTTTTAGGAAGACACTATTAAATGTGTACTAAAGAATTAATCAATATGCTACATTCTGCTTTTTCCTGTTTGGAGTTTTGACACTTAGTATGTAAAATGCTGTCAGTGCCTCTAGCCCATCTGCTCCCTGCCCTCACAGTGAGCAACTGGGCTAGGAACCATTCTCTGCAGCAATTGCTAAAGCAACAAATGGAGCCATCACAGCAGGGTTCCTCAGCAGAGGGGAAGCCATAGGTCTTTGGAGGGAATGGGAGGTGTGGACTTCCAGAAAAGCTGATGTCTCAATGCAAAAGGCAGGAAGCCCAGGCAAGAAGGCCCTCTGTTTTTGGATGTCTCTGCAGTCAACAGACTTCTGTTGCAGCCATTTGTCCGGAAGTCCTAGAGGTGAGGGCATCAGGGCTGAGGTCTTCCCATATCACCCATACTGTTTCCCTGGAGATAATGTCCATTCCACTTGACTCTGAGAGGAAGTAGCCTGTGTTGTTCCAGCATCCTGAGCCTGAAGGACAAGAGTAATTACAGGACTAGTGTTTGTCCTTCTTATGTGCATGGCCTTTTCAGTCTGGGATTTGTCCTAATGACCTTCACACAGAGAGAGCCAACTGTGAGCTTCCCCTCATTAATGGACTCTTGGATCCATTAACATTTTCTCAGCACCCACTAGCCTCTCCTGGAGTGTGAGCCACATGGTGTTTCTGGAAATAATCAGGCCCACATGGGGAGTGAGTATTATGTCCCTAGAGGACTCACCCTGGCCCTCCCTGTTTACTTTAAGATTAACATGGTCAAGGTTTTCCTAACAAATTCAGCTTTGCCCCAGAGAGAGAAAGCGCTAGAGCCCTGACATCTTACACAATTATGCAATGAATGTTTTGCTGCTTAACTTGCAACAGGGGCTTTTGGCAAGTGGGAGGCTAAGATCAGAATTTCATGTTCCCATCTCTGTAGGCCTGGGGTATTTTCTGTTTTTGCTAGAAAATGGAGAGGAGGAGGCCACACTTTCCCATCCTTCAGGGTCCCTCTAGCGCTTTTACTTGTGTTTCCCTTTGGTCCTGTGCTGAAGGAATGTGTGCAAACAGCCAGCTGAGCCAGCGTTACAGGGAGCAGCTGGGTGATTCCCTCAGCACAGACAATGTGCAAGGGAGTCTTTCTCAGTGCTATGCCCCTGTGCATTACTCTTCCTCAACTGCATGAGCCTAGATTGTGGGGCAACATAATCACCTGCTGTCACAGTGATATGCTGCACAATGTGACAAGTGTCTGTCTAATTCTCCCCTCCATCCTCATGATCTCACCCAAGGGACATTTAGTAGGTCATTAGGGCTTCCTTCCTCCTTGGTTTTCTTGTGGTAAGATCCAGGGATTTCCAAATAAAACAGGACATTCCTCACTCTCTTTCACAGATGAGTATGATGACAAGCAGCCGCTGACCAGCAAAGAGGAAGAGGAGAGGCGCATTGCAGAAATGGGGCGCCCCATCCTGGGAGAACACACCAAGTTGGAAGTGATCATTGAAGAATCCTACGAATTCAAGGTATGCTCAACAACGTTGCCCACTGGGGAGGCAGACCCACCTTAGGACCAAAACTGTCATAGTGTTGGCCTGAGCTATAAGATCCATCTGGAAAGAGAGGCAGATGTAATTTCAGGAACTGGCTCATTAATTGTGAGGCCTTTGGAGCCAAATTGGAATTGTAGAGTTAGTAGGGAACAAACGGGTCCTGTAAAGTAAACAGCACCAGAACGAGGGCCTGGCAGGAGGCATCTGTCACTGCACAAGGTCAGAGGTGCCCCAAAGGCAGGTGCTATCTGAGGGGACAGCAAGGAAAATGCAAAGGTGGATTCCAAGAGATTGTTGTGTGTGGAAGAAACCCAGCTCTATTTGAAAAAGCTAATAACTGTCAGAAGCAAAGCATCTACTCTGCTGAAAATTAAGAGGCTTTTATTTTGGAGGAGGGGCTGGTAATCTCTCTCTAGGGAACATCCCATTGACAAGCTGTCGTTTATGTTGTCATCCTCTTCATACCTGAGGATATTTTAGCACAGTCAACATACTGAAGGTATACTGCCTGCAACCAGAGAGTCTATAATTGGGCTGATAAAATTGGATTCCCAATTCTCTAGATAATGAAAGTTATTTTTTCAGAAGTTGAATACATGGGCCTTGGGGTGGAGCTTAAGCCTTTGAAATGAAACTTCCTGTGAATCCTTAGCTTCCCCCTCTGCCCCTACTCTGCCCAGCCCTTCTCACTCACACAGTCCTGACATCTGAGAGACAGTGAGCAGAGCCACACCTCAATTCCGCAGTGGGAAATGAAAAAGTTCATCCCTCTCCTGCTTTCCAGAATTACCAACCCAGAGCACAGCGATGTTTTCCTCACCTGTTTTTCAAAAGCAGACTCTGCTCCTGTTTGAAAAACCGGAATGATGATTCCAAAAGGGAGAACCAGGCCACCAACTTAGAAAACTTCAGTATTTTATCTGGTCTTTTTGTTTTTTAATAGTGGCCTCTTTTCATTTAGTTGGGTCCATTAATTATTTTTTAAATTTACTTCACAAATTGAGGTGTCTGATAGGAGACAGGTGGAAAGCAAAATGTCTTTGCAATTATAGTGGCATTTTTAAAAGATAAAAATGCAATTAAACTTTCCCTTTGAGGCCACTGAGAATCTGTTAACACTTCCTTTGACTCATTCCCATAGACAGAGAGTGCAGGGATAAGCACTGGAACCGAAGCTTTCTAGGGAGATGCTGGCATCAGAACCCACCATTGTATGACATGGAACCCTGGCATGTTACACAGCCATGGCTGCAGCATGCACACGTTCCCTATAATTCCAGAAGTACAGGAATCTCAGACTGTCCATTCCTGTGGACCAGTCTGGCCATCTCTTGTCCAGTGTGTCCAGCCTCACTCTTCCTCTTTTCTTTTGGAGTCACAGGGCCTGGTGTCACCTGCTGCAGCAGAGATTCTATGAGTTGGCATTTCCAAAGCAAGCTTTACCCCCGCCCCACCCTTCCAATGGTTCTCATGGGGAATTGTGTGTTCTTCCTTATGGAATTATCCATAACCTTCCCCTTCCATGCACCCGTGATAGGAAGTGAAATTGTGGTAACTTTGTTTAGAAGTATTGGTTTAGGTAAGGCAGGGCACGCTCTTCCAGGCAGCAAAGCTTTCTTGGATCCAAAGCTCTTTCTGATAACCAGTCCAATGATCTGAACCTTTGGAAGTTCCCTATTTTCTTTACGTAAATCCAGTTGTTTTGGGTACTTACCCCTTAGAATAGCTTCCATAAACTATTTCCTCTCATCTCCTCAAAGATCATCAGTACAATTACCATTAACAGCTAAAGGGTACTTTGGGGGGTTGTTTCTGAAGTGCCCTCAAGTCTCAATTTTGATTTTATATTATTTGTCTAAGAAACTTCTTTTTTAGATCATAGCTGTTTTAAAGAACTTGTTCAAAGCTCCCAAAACTGCTTTAGAGACCCAAACCTGGGTGACACCTTATAATGAATGTCCCACTCTGCTTTGTCCACTATGCTCTCATTTACTATGTTGTGACTGAGGACAACTTTACTCACTCCTATGGCTGAGGGTGAGGTTTTACAATCTCTTGAAAATCTGGAGCAGTGAAGAGCTGATCATTGGCATTTAGGAACCCTCCAGGCAGATACAGACACCAATGTCCGAGTCTAGGTGTCTGAACTTCAGATTCATCCTTATTCACTCCAGGACAAGATTCATATGCAAATTAAGTCCTAGGATTCTTCCTGACTATCACACAGTCCCACAGGATCAACATGAACTAATGTTTAAAATCTACCCTGGGTTTTGCACACATATAAATGTTTAGTTTATCTTAGAAATTTGTTCTTTCGCAGATATTTCTTGAGGAAAGTCTGTGTTGAACTGTTTATCTGTTCAGCTGTTTATCTCCCAGGTGACAGAATTCTCTGCCTTGGCTTCAGCACAAGAGAGAGTTCCCCTTTGGAGAGAGCTGTCCCAAGTTTCCATTACATAAGGGAAAAATTGAGGTCATTTCTTGTTACATACTACACAGCACTTGGAATTTGTGTCAACCAAGATTCTAAGACTGCTTGATGAGATGTAGCTGAGTTGAGAGAGGAAAGACAGATGCGTGTCATGTGCTTCAAGTTATGGTGGCCAAGAACAGTGACTGTGAGAGCTCTTATCAGGGGCACCAGCAGCTCTAGACACAAGGGCTAGAAGCTGAAAGGTCACCACCCTCAGGACATACAATCCAGCCAAGAATAATGTTGCAAATGCAGAGTGAGCCAGTTGGAGATGGGCCCTTTCATGTTTATTATCTTGTCAATGTTTCAAGTCACTTCCAATGGCTTCTCTTGAGCTAACATGGTTGATATTATGATTTGGCTTTGCTTTGGCCTTTCCTACAAGCCCCTCAAATCACAGTTTCCTTACTCCAGTTAGCTGATAACGTACTCTCTCTCAAACTACAGACAATTTAGGTACACTGCATTTATCATGTACAGATTTTAACCTAAGACAAATAATACGTGTTTTCTGCCTCTTTACAATGAGTGGAAATTCGAGGATGCTCTGACAGTAAGTGTGGATGTCTGGTAGACTAGTCGATGTGGTAGTTTCTCTGGGAGGAGCAGCCTCAATGCTGTGGAAATTACCCCTTTTGCCGTAGTTGCCCTGATTTGTGGTAGCGCTTTGGGTGCATCTGCTTACTTAGTATTCTTGTGAATGCTTGGCCGCTCCTGTTGTTACATTAACTGAATTTAGAAAGCTAGAGAGTGCTAATTGTACAAAACAAAGTGCTTTAAAAGTTCTAAAGACAAATAAGGGGTATGCAGCACAGTGCCAGTAAAGCAGGGGAAATTCAGGACAAGGTAAATTGCAGTGTGCCCTATACCCTAAGAAATGACCTTGTCTTGTCTTATCTTGACTATTCTTGTTTGCACCACAAATAGGGTTGTGCAATTCTCTAAGTGGAATTCTCTAACAGCCAGCAGGCTGACCAAACTAGGAGCCAAAGCAAAGTCCATTTATTGATGGTCTTGCAACAAGCCACCTTGAGACTCTGCTGTCTGGCTGCATTTCACTGATAAACAAAAACCCAAAATAACAGTTTTTGGTTTCATAATCTTTCTGTTACTTCGGGCTATTCACAGGTAGTGCTGAGCAGAACATATATTAATTCACTTGCAGACAGCCCGCTATAGATGAAGTCAGTAGAGAAGCAAGTTGGGACAGCATTCAAGGAGAATGGATGGGCTTTTGCAACATCTGCTATTCTAAACACAGAGGCTATTCTTCATTGGCTGTTAGTCAGTGAAGGAGGCTTGTATTTGCTACAAAGAAGTTTCCATTTCAAAATGTTTCCAACTAAGAACCATGCTTGTTTGCATAATCATAACAGTGTTTGATGTCAATACTGTTGTTCTGAGCCTAACATCTGCTACCCTTTATATAACTCTGGGGTTTCAAAATCAACACTCTCTTAGATTTCCTGAGGCCTTAACCAACCCAGCAGTTATTATATTATTCTTTTCAACCTTTCTAGAGTACCGTGGACAAGCTCATTAAGAAGACAAACCTGGCCCTCGTGGTTGGGACCAACAGCTGGAGAGAACAGTTCATTGAAGCTATCACTGTCAGCGCGGGTGAGTGCCTTTCTCAGCATGTCATAAACTAACATGGCCCAGATCTGAGCTGAGTTTTCCTACTGTGACTACTTGGTCTATGGCAAAGCACCAAAGGACTTCCATGCTAAAATTAAAAGTGAAATAAATGCATTTATTGCACGTTTGCACATTTTGGAGACTAAATTAGACATCTAAGTGAAACAAACGTCTTCAAACATGACATTTTTCTCCATCTATATTGCATCTTTCTCTCTGGAAATAAACAAGATAAATTTAGAGCCTTTTGTGTCTCCAATTCACTGATAGCCAATCACGAGGCTTTGTCTGGAAAATTCCCTGAAAGCAGCACAAAGTGGACAAGGGAAGGTCAGGAAGAAAGCAGCAAAATCACAGGTGGGAAAGAAAGCCATCAAGGCATTTTACCACTGCCATCTGCATCATTTTATGCTCTCTTCAACAACATTTAACAAATAAGTGGTTGCACTGGCTCTAGAAATGGAAATAGAATCACATTCTGTTTCTTCCTGTACAAGCAAAATGTGGAGTTTTATTTAGGAAAACCCTACAAAATGAAGTGTTTTTCAAACTCAAGGAGTCAGAAACCTGAGGAAATTAAATACAGAAAGAAGTATCCCTTTCCTGTATTGTCAACCCTTGTCCACTCTCTGTCTGATTGTATAAAGATAGAAGAAAGTCCCTCTTAAAAATTCATGAAAGCAACACTATCCTGGGATTGTTTTTCCTAGTTCTTCTGTTCCATCTACACTGGTTCTTTCCCTGGAAAGATCCCTGCAGGTTCACCTTCTACAGTCAGAGCTAATGAACAAAGCTAGAGTTTTCTAAATATGTAGTGATTCCCAAGCTGTAAAATATGGAAACTGCGTCACTAGCAGTTGGACGGTGACTTCTAACACAACTCCCTCTTTCCAATCTGCCACAGGATAATTTGACAGATCTCCCAGGTTCTGGGAGAGCAGAGGGTGGTAAAAAATTTTATGCCTGTTTATTGTTATTGCTGTTTATAATCATGTTTTAGTTTCTTGCAATCGAGTATACAATGGGATTTTATGAACATTAAATGGTTGGTAACTGCTTAGGAAAGTGGATTTGGAATTTGCACTTAAGCTGCAATGTGGGAGTGGGAAACTCCCTCTTTATGGCTTATATTTTTCTATAAACCTAAGATTAGCATCTGAGGCATGAGCTCCACTCCCTCTTTACAAAGAGAAAAAACTAAACGGACAAAAAATGCCTTGAATAGGAAACTGCTGACAAGGCCAATTATGGAAAACATTAAAAGTAAACAAAGTGTTTTATAGGCTTTGAGATATCAGAATTGAAACATTAAAAGCACCATAAGCCTTAGAGTGAATCATTCCTAATAATTTCTAGGTTTTCTTTAGCTGCAGATATATAGGCATTAGTGTAACGGTCATGGACTGGTCATCATTCATTCATTTTTGTATATGTCAATCATTCATTGTTCTTTGTGCAAAGTAAATGACAGTGAATGAAACAAATATCCCTGCCCAAGCAGAGCTTACAGTTTAATGCAGGAAACAGCAAATAAGATAAATGAATTAAAATAAAATATATGTATGTATGATGGTGAGCTTGTCATGGGAAAAATTTAGCTGTTGGGGGAGAAAGGAAGTGCGTGTAGGGGCTGCAATTTCAGGTGATGGCTGGGATGACCCCATCAATAGGCACACTAAGGCCAAAGTTGCTTTTCTAGCAGTAAAGGGCTTTGTGTTTGTTCGTTCACATATTTCTGTGACTCTCATGGACCGTGGCAATATTTTATAACCAGTCTATAACAATGGAAAAGAGCTGCTTTAAACAGTGAGTGAGATTGTGCTACCAACAAGGCCAAAGTCATGTTATTTGATTCTGGTCAGAACAGGAACACAGAGAAACAACTATAAAGATGCTAATACTGCCTTGCTTGAAAAAGATGGATTTTAGTTTGCAAACACTTTCATACATTATGTTTAATTAAATCCTCTCTTTCTGTTATGGCTGTTCTTAACTTATTGAAGAAGAATCTGAGTCTCAGAGAGGAAACTTGACTTTGGAGCGCAGCTTAGAGCCCAGATCTACTGAACACTGTAGTCCAATGTGCTCCCCGCTGTCCTCACAAGAAAGAGAAATTTCAAAGGGAAGAAAATTGCTCCCCACCTCTGTCTCAAGGACAGAGTGACTGGCCTTGCCACGACTCCTGGTGCCATCATGTCATCATTTCATGGTGGGACTAACTCCTGCCTAAATCTTTTGAAGAACTGTTAATAAATGAGATGCAAAACCTCTCAAATGTTCTTATTTGCCCTGCAATATATTGTGCTTTCTGTTTCTAAATGGCTGCTTGGGAATAAGGCACAGTTGCAGGCTGCTGGGTAAATTGGCCTTATTTACAATTTTGAGAGACAACATATCAGAAAAGCAAACCCATGATTTAAAGGCACCAAGTTTACTAAATTACATGAAAGGCAGTTTTAAAAGCTCAGTATTTGTCATTATGATTAAATGTTAGTGTCTAAAGAATGTTAGCATTCTTAGGTTGTTACATGGACAATAAAATTTGTAAAGCAGCCTTTATTGAAGACAGACTTTCATCGGATTTTAAAATTTCATGGCTAAATGCTTGAAGATCAGAAAGATTTGCCTTATTAAAAATATTAAATTGCTTTTAAAGAGCTCTACTGAGAGGTTTTTTTTTTGGCTATGCAATTTTCTGTGCAATATTGATTCTGTATATCTTGCTAAACAAAAATAATAATTTTGTAAATAGGATTTTGTTTCTCTTTCTCACTAACTAGTTTCAAGGTTTCAAACCCCTGGCAGTCTTTTGCTCCTCTGCTTTTTCTGGATTTCATAGCTCTGTACGTTGGCCTCCTATGACCATGTTTCTGAGAACCAAATTCTTACAGTTCAATATTTGAAGAATTAAAGTACTCACGAGAATCCAGAGATTAAGAAGGGATTAAGCAATCACATCCCAGTGGTTCTCCTTCTGTTACCTCCTGGGTTGAATACCAGGAGCGGCAGCATGCAGTAGCTAAGTGACTGTCAAAAACTTGCGAAATAAGTCCTGTGCGATCAGGTGCTTTTAAGATGTGTTAGCACATGCACTTCTAAAGGAAACTAGCATTCGCTGTCTGTCCAGTTTGAATTTTCTCCAGCTCCCTCTTCTTCTTAGTATCTCCAGTGGGGCAGAATGGTGGGTGGACATTAAGAAGCTGTGTGTCACCTGGGACACAAAGGAAAACAAGTGTGTTGGAGAAGTGGGCAAACATTGGCTGGCACAGAGAACCAGGGTGCCAAAGCCTATTCCATAGCCACCATATTGTTCTTCACGACAGCCTTGGGCCAAGGGAGGTGAAGGAGAGAGTAATTGCAAGACTGGCTTTGGAGACAGTTGTGAGTTTGTGCCCTAGCCCTACAAATATTCCTTGTGACTCTGGGCAGATTACTATACTTTGAGAACGCAGTCTCTCATACGTAAAGTGGAGATAACTGTGCATCACTCATGGAGTTGCTGTAAGGATTAATTAAACAATGTATGTTTTCATAAGGACCATCTGTACATTTGGATACCAAAATTGGCTGTTTGGGAGACAACTCTATTGAGATTCTACACTAAAATACAACCAAATTTTGTGCAGATGCAATTAATTCAATTTAATTACTAAAATGGCTAAGTGAATAAAAACACATTGACCTTTTTTTTTCATAGTGAGTATTACACATGCCATTTTATAAATAAGAATACTGAGATTCAGAAAAACAGTGTGATTTGCTCAAGAAGCAAAACTGGTAAGGGACAGTACCAGGATATAAATCAGCCCAAGATTTTCTCCAGAATGAAGGGCACACTTGCTTGCTGTGCCTGGGGCCTGAGTGTACACAGACAGATACACACACATAAACACACATGTAGGACATGCCTATAGACATAGATGCATACAGACATGTGTGAACATATAGAAATATAAGTTTCACATATACAAATATGCACAAACACATATGTAGACAGACACATACACAGACATACAAAGGCACAGACACACAAAACACATGCATACAGAGACATGCACATGCACATTATATGGGATGTATTTGTTTGGATATTTGAGCTGCAGCTTAAATAGGAAGTTTTTTCCCCTTAACATTTGAGTCTCTTCACAGCCTAGTTCATTGCTCCTTGGGGAGAATGACAGGCAATTCCCCAAAGAACAATGGGAAGTGTTTGTTTTCCTAAGAGCATCCATAGGCTTCTCCTGCATACTAATTTGTAACGTTCTTTGAAGAAAGTCTACACACTATGCTCTCTTTTACAAAATAATTTTTAATACTCAGCACTAAAGATCTTGCTGAAATTGTTTTACTTTTGATGTAGATAGTTCATTTGCATATCAGACATAGTATCTATTGGCATCTTCATGATGAAAGAACACTCAAGAGTGACCATAAAAGACCTCCTTATAGTCTTGATTCTGTCTCTTATCAACTGTATAACCTTGGCAAAGTATTTAACGTTTCTGAATTTTAGTTCCATCATCAATAGAATGAGAAAGTTGGACTACTTTAGCTTTAAGATACCATCCAATAGTGACATTTTGCAGTTCTGTCAATGACTATTATGATCTTAGGGCATCCCTGATGGTATTGTGCTTCATGGCCCACCTGATCTTGACTTGGAAAAACATACCCTGCCATCATGCCTGGCTTGTCTAAATTAAATATTCAGCACAATAACAGGACATTCTCCACATCTATTCTACAAGAAAAGAGATGAGAGGATAGCCAAATTCAGCCACAAAGAAAACCAAGCGAGATGATGATGATTTGGAAGTGCCTAATTTTCTTCTGGTTCCATAATTGGAACTCAGGAGTACTGGTTCAGTCTTCTACAGTACAAGGGAAGATATTCAACATGAGGCCAGGTAGGTGGATGCAGGTGACTAGTCTGTGCTCACTATACTTGACAGTTAATTACAATGAGCCAGCTTCAGCTGCATGAAGAAGAGAAGGACATGGTCACCTGAGCATACCAAACCAATATGGAGACTAGTTCAGTTTGGGGAATGCTTCTGTCATCAGTCCTTCATCCATGTATGCTCTGTGGATTAATAAGTATTTGTAATTAAACTGAATAATTTAATATTAAAACTGTCAACTCACCAGTGCCCCTAGACAATAATTCTCTTGAATAATTGTCAGCCTGAAAACTGATCCACTCCAAAAGTCCTAAACAATAAAAAAGAGTTTCAAGGGATTGCCATGCAATCTGGTCTAAGCAAGAATCTTTCTAGCATCTCCTCTGCAACTGAGCATCATTACTGTGGGGAAATTCTCATTACTTAATGTGTTAATCCTGGGTCATCTGAAAATCCCATTTAAGCAGTTAAAAAAATCCTGTGAGGTCAGGTTTGACACAACCTCATTGTTGACTATGAGACAACCAAAAAAGGGAGAGGGTGTTAGGAATTAGGGGTCTCATCTTGCCATGTTTCTTATGTGACTATTGAGATTCTTAATCATCCTTTGCCTAAAATCATAAGCTGACTGAGGTTCATGAAAAAGGATGCTGGTTTCATGAGAAAAAGTAGGCACGATTGCCTTTAAGGAAGTTAGTCAAAGACCTATGTAAGAAAATGTGGACCACTTTTTGCTTAGTGTTAGCATTTATTGTCTGTCTACTACATGGCCAGTACTTTGCATTATTTCTGTTTTCCACAGATATACCCTAAGCTATGTAGGTTTTGTCCTAAGTTTATAGTTGAAGATCCTGAGGCCCAGAGTTGTTACATAACTTATTTAGGGCCACACATCCAGCAAGTGGCTAGCTGGAATACGAAACCCATCTCTGTGAGTCTAATACCAGTAAGCTTTCAGCTCAGCCCTAGACGTACCTCCTACAACTTCAGTTCAGATCTTAAGTGGTCTCATTTCGGATGAGTTAATTCAGGACAAAAGGGATGAAGCTAACTAGCCTATTAGTCTCAGTTATACACGGGAAGTTAAGGACTTGGAAATTTGTGCTCAAGCCTGGGACAGAGGTGCAGAAGGACCAGAAAGAATAGAATCAATCCTAGAAAGTGAGCAGGATCACTCACTGGATTTCCTTTAGAAAGTTCAGGTTAAATCTCATAATGAAGAACCCAGAGGGACTTCCAAATTGTTTCTGTGATCCAGTAATTGTGTTTATATCTGTTGCTAGAAATTGTGTCAGGTCTTCTGAAACAAGATGGAATCAATGCCCAGCCTGTTATCCAAGCTCCTGGTCTTTCCCTATGATAGTATTAGTTACCCAGATAGATCTCTGTCATGCTTAGAATCACTGGCATGTTTGAACAAATAGGAACAAAGGTTGCATAGCAATTATTTGAAACTTGAACAGGAAATGTGAACAAAACCGCTGCCATGCAACTTAGCTCCTATTCCTTCTTTCATTATACAACTAAAATATTCATATTCTTTGTGATAGAGAGTACATATAATAGGTATGACAAATAAAGTGTTTAAATTTTTTTAAAATTATATGTTGGAATCTTTGGCTTCTCTGGACATTTGTGTCCAAATGATCAAAGAGCCACCAACTAATTGTATGGCTGTAGACAAGTTCTCTAACCTCAACTGTGAGTTGAGAGTATTGGAAAAAATGACCTTGTGAGTTGTCTTTGGGGCATGGAAATACTAAAGCATCCATATCCCTTGAAGGACCTCTCATTTTAATAAATAAAATGTCAACTTGCTTCTCATCATATTACTATTTGCAATTTAGCATTCTAACTTTAATCAGGATGGAATATCTGCCGTAGAATACATGATAGATACGATGTGTAATTAGACCAACCTGGCAACAAGTCATTTAATATTAATGTGATGCTTATGATACACTGTTTAATGGTCATGTTAAGTAAATTTGGTAGCTGTCCTTACTTGCTTTGAATAGGATATCAGAAAGTAAATTTTTTTTAACTTATTAGAGCCCCTTTCAAAACCACCCTCACTGGAGTCCAATTTAGTTATAATTTTAATGTTTACCTTTAAAGTATAACATTTGAAAAATAGTATTTTATTTTTTATAAAACCTTAGTTATGATTATTCACAATGTTACTCACTATACTTTAAAGAAAACATGATAAATTTCTACTTTAGTTTAAAGAGAAAATGTTTTATTTCCACATAAAATTAAGTTTTATCATCTCTACAATTAGAAAATTATAACTGTATAATTCAGTGTTTTCTAATTTGCTTTGGCCATCAGAAAGCTTAGTGAATTCTTTTGCCTAAATGTTCAAAATTCACTCAACTCCAGTGTCTAAAAGCATCCTTTATGTCTGCTTCCTTCAGACATTTTTTTGTCCTATTTTATCTTAAAATATCTTATGCTCTATTGATAGGAACAGATCTGCTCAAGCCCTGTTAGAAGTAGGAAGAATCTAAATTAAAAATAATTTAACAACAGCAAATCTGTCTTGTTCATCAGTATTTTTCTAACACCTAAGACAGTGCTTGGCAATGCTAAGTCTGTGTTGAATAAATAATGAATACATTTATGTGTGAATTAATGTTTTCTAATCTATATGTAACTGGATTAAAAGCCTATTTTCACTACGTCATACTGCTGTGTCTGATCTAGAAAAATAATCTATATAAATACATACTCATACACACACATATGCCATGTTTCAAAAAAGGGGTTGAGACATATGTAATCCCTATATAAAAACCCATACATACACATGATATGTAGATATGCATATTCATGTATTTACACACATAAAATATATTTATCTGCGTGCATGCAAATTGGATATGCAGATGCATATTTCACATATTTTTATGTCAATCTTCCTAAATGTCCTTTCTAGAATTTGACTTTTATTTAGTCGATAATTACAAACCTAAGAGGAAAAAAAGAGGACATGAATAAGAACTAGTATGAGAATAAGTTCCAGAGAGAAGCTATTTATGGGAGATATTCTAGGGCCATACCAGTAGATTAGCAAAGCAAATCTAGGATATCTATCAATCTTAACATGTCAGTGGTAGCAGGATAAAATGTTGAATCAGGTAACTTCAGCTCCCAGTTTCAAGTACAAGAGGGCAAGGAGAAAAAAGCAATTATTTTCTGGCCCCTGGATATGCTTTAGCTGATATTTCTGAAAAGAATATTGTCTTCTTGGGCTGTTTTTCCTCTTAAATTGCTTATTACAAAATCTTGAGGAAAACACCGTGTCGAAGGGCTCCAGGATGATTCAGCATGCTTATTTGTAAGCCTGAAGTCACGTCTCTAATGCAGCTTTGTCTAGAGAGGCAGCCGCTCAGCTCTGCAAACAATGCTCCATCACTGGATCCAGTAGCTCTTTTGTTGGCATGGGCTGCTGCGATGTGAATACGGTTTTAGTTGTTGCTTACAAATCAATGCATAAGGCATGGGGGATTTTTCATCCCCCGGCGGGAGCCTTTGTACACTGTTTTCAGAGGGTGGGGGGACATTTCAGCATAATCCAAAGAAGTGGAAGAATGAGAAAACATAGCACCCCCCAGCACACACGTACACTCCCCATAGGCAGAGAGGAGCCACATAAAAGAGACTTGTAGTATTAATTCTTGCTGTTCACAGCCTGCTCTCTTGATAAAGACCTTGTCATTGCAGCTCTTGCCTTGAAAAGCCACTTGCCTGAACCGACTTTTATACACACACCTCATCCCATGGGCCTCTCCTGCCTTGCTTTTGCTGGTTATGTTGGCCGGCTGCTGTGTCTTACATCCTGTTAGAGCACAGAATCTTGGCACAGGGCTAGGAAGGAGCTTACCGATCAGCTATTCCAACCTCCCCCCTTTTATTTTTGAGAAATAAGAACCTAAGACCAGAGATGGGAAGAGTTTCCTCCAAGGCCACACAGAGCCTATTGTAGAAAACCATACAGCACTGATCCCATTTTTATTTTGGAGCTGTAGAACCAGTGCCTTAATCCCCAGACATTCTGTGTCTGTACACTGAAGTTATTTAATGACCTGTCAGCTTCTTGGTGACATTGGATTAGACAAATCAAAGACTGAAACTTTCCTTGGCCAACCTCTTAGCAGCACTGAATGAGTGAATGGCTTCGACATTGGGGACCAGTTGTTTTATGTTCACACAAGCCTCACAGCAGCCCCATGCAGTGGGTATTCATGAACCCATTTAAGAGAAAGGAGGAAACAGAAGTTGGAATAACACTCTGACCCATGGGTTCTGACTCCCACCCAGGTCAATCTTCTTTCCATCTTGTCACACTTGTGTCTCCCAGAATTAATGCCTGTAGGCCACAGGCTTATTTCTGTTCTTCACACTCTTGTGCTCAAGCTGTTTCCTCCATGTCTGGCTGTGTCTTCTCATTAAAGTCACCGATCACCTCCTCAGAGGGGTTTCTCTACCACTCTGTCATCTGACTTCATTGTCCTCACAGCCAATATCAGTATAGGAAAGTACCATATTTGTTCATATAATTTCTCTTTTAAAATCTCATTTATCTTTTCAAGAGCACAAAAGAATAAGTTATACTAGTTTGGCTAACTTAGCTATGCCCATTTTCCAGAAGAGAAATTGAGGCACAAAGAAAATCTACAAGGTGCCCAAGAACCAGTAAATCATGGGAGCCTTCTTATTGTCAGCGAAAGGCCCTGTTCACTGGGATCTCATTAAAAATCCCAACAAAGAAAAGGAAATAGGAGCCAGCAAATGAGGGCCTGAGTGATTGCAACTACTTTGTATTATGCAAACCCAGGCTGTCATTAGAATCTTAGATACTCAACGTGTATAACCACTTTGCCAGCCAGTCCCCATTGGGATTCTCCTCATTTTGAGATTAGGCAAACAGCCACAGGAGAGAGCTGTTGTCTTTGCTGAAGAGTCCTTCCCATTAATATTGGCTACCCACAGAGATAGATGTTTGCCACCAAAATGAGAAGGATCCCAATGGGGCCTGAATAAACCACTAACAGAGGATTTGTCCAAAGATTTTTTAAAGAAATCAAATTCTAGGAAGAATAAAGTGGAGCCAGATATTCGTATTCTGAAAGAACAATTCAGTATTTCATATATCATATACAGAGGTTCAATTTAAGGAGGATAGTTCTCTCCCCATTATACTTTTCATAAAACAGTGCCAAATAAGCTTAGACTTTATCTGAATGATTTTTTGCTAGACCAACCACAGAGGTTTTTCTCTATGGAAACAATGGGTCAAGTAATTATCATGAAGTGGTAGAAAGAGTTGTTGATCTCATGAGAATCACTTAAATTCTCTGAGCCCTGGAATTCTTCATCTCTAAAATAGAGAAAATAATACCTACTTCAGCGGGCTCCTGGGAAGATGACAAATAAGTGAGATGTACCTATTTAGCCATATACATGAAGGTAATGCTCAGTAAGTGAACCTGAATTCATAGCTTAATCACAGCAGCATCTTAAGGGACTCTGGGAAGTCTTTATGCCCCTCTGCATGCAGGGCAGCCTTTGGTACACATCTACCCTTTTTATGAATTTTAACATTTTCTAGGACAATTGGTATGTTTGTTGAAAATTACGGAGTTGTCATTGCCCAAACAGTTGCTTCAAGGCTCAGCTTCCCACACTACAGGAGGCTAATTTAGACACAGCTGCTGATATTTACAAAGTGCTATCAGAGGCCTCAGGCCAGTCTTAGAACCTGGTGTGCCCACAGACTACCCACTGTAACTAAACCATCTCAACTAGCAGGAGGCGTCTACACTTGCTGATTATCAGTTCTACTTGATGAAGGTTTATTTCTTGGGTGCTCAAGTCTGCAGGGAATGTTTCTCTATCTCAGGAGCCTGGAATTCTGTCAGTATTGCAATTAATAAAAAGTAAGAGAACACTCTGAATGTCAAAATCGTTACCCTGACATAGAGTTAATTTGAAAAAAAAAAAAAAGTTGGAGCAAAAACACACGTGTCTAATTATGTCAAACTGTAATTATTTAGGAGGACTCAATTCACATAGACGAATTCTTAAGAGAGAGAGAGAGTGAGAGAGTGAATGAGCTAAAGCGGTCAATTTTCAGCTTTAAACAGATTCATTTTGTTAATAATCAAACTTGCATGGAGCTAAAACTCCTTAATGGATCTGTTTTTCATTTTGACAGTGGCTACATTTGCTGAGAAATATTTCTGTCACATTAAATATCCCTTGTGCTATGTTAACCATCCTAACAAAGTCCATAATGGCCTAAGCTGGTAGGAATTCTGTTCTTTGTGGATGATTTCATCTAGAGGTTCATTTATCTCAAACAGGATTGAGAGTTATTCACAGAGAGTGAGTTGCCTTCTGGAGTCTCTTTCGAATGCTGTCACACATCACCTGGCCCAACCCCCCCAAAGGCTAGCACTGGTCCTATGGGACAGGATGGCTCACAGCTGTCTGTGGCTTGGAAGTAGGGGGTGGAGAAGGTCAATAGGGCCTATAGAGTGTCCTCTCCATCCAAGAACAGGCTAGTAGTCCAAGTGACAAATCTGTAGCAATCTGGAACTCAAATTTCATGCACAATGATATTGATATTCAGTGCATTTATTAAGAGAAGGAGAATGAAAATCAGAGACCAGTGGGGTCTCTAGGAGTAAACTACATGTCACTAAATGTGGGAGTGCCTAGGTACAGTAGATTCTAGGCGTGGGGTCTCTACACTAATTCTGATCCTCACTAGCTAGTGAAGAAAGATTTCTCAGTATAACACGAGGCTTTTTCTAAGGCCCTTGGTTGTATGGGGCTAGGGCAGTAAGACCAGCCACCAACAGCAGGACTCACACCATCCCCAGGGAAAACTGGCCACAACAAGGGACTTTTTAAAAAATTCAAATACATACTTTAAAAGAATTCAAAAAGACAGGTTCTTAGAAAAGCTGGTATTATGTCAAAGTACAGATTTTTCTTAATGACTAAGTTTTACATGGACTGAAAAGAAAGATAGTAAGAACTTCTCTTAAAGAGCCTAATAAAGATGGATAAGAAAGATCGTACTTTTGTATCCTCAATAATCAGCTCTACTAGTGTGGGAAATGGAAGCTGGGCCCTAGAAATGGATTTGACACAGTGAGTTGTTAATGTGTGGGTATAGAAAAGCTCAGTGTATGCGCATGCGTGATGTGGCTACTGGAAACCCAATGTGTACCGTTAATTTGTCCAGAACAACAAAGGGGAAAGACCTTCCCCACTGCAGGTGAGCTCACTGCCTCTTGGACGTGGCTAATATGGAGGGGGCTCAGAGGAGCGTGGCCTGCCTGACCAAGGAACTTGGACTGAGGGTAATGCGAAAAGTAGCCGGATTGGACTTACTCCATACGGCGTAGGGGATGGAGCCTGGATGAGTGAGTGGAACCTAACAGCCTGGGGCTGACCACCAGAGCTGCCAAACCTGCCTTGTGGGATCATGAGTACCCTAATAGCTGAAACTCTCACGTGTGGCACAAGTGACCATTTGGCAGAGAAATTTTAAAGGAATTCACATTAAGCAGGTGGCTGAAATTGGCAAGCTTCGAAACACTCCTGAAACTTTAAGTTCAGGTATTTTCTAATACCCGCTTGTTTCGGTTGATAGAGGCAAATGCTTGCATTTTTTTTTTTTCCTGTGCTTTGGCAACTCATAGGTCTAGAAATTTGAGCAAATTGTGTTTTGAGATATGTCTGATAAGGAAGTATTTTTCAATATACTTAGAAGAAAAATTCTTGACACTATCTACTTTCATCAGGGAATATGTACTTCCCACGAACTAGGTTATAGGGAAATGTTTATTGTACTTCTCCAAAATCCAGAACAAGAGATAGTCTTGTTTGGGAATAAATTCTTGGGTTACTAAATTTACTGGCATATAGAAACCATTAAGAGAGGGAAGAGATTATACTTGTTTTCTCACTAGAAATGAGATATAAGTACATAAAAGTGGAAAAAGAGAGAAAAGAAATTTTAGGTTACTGTTTGAGCAAGACAGTAAAAGCCACTGGGTTTAATTCAGCCCTTACATGTTACACACACACACATACACACTCACTAATACATACACATAGCTAGACACAGACAGAAGAAACTAGGGAACAAAAATTCCTTTATTGAATTCCTGTTCTCAGATTCCTTTTCTTCTTAAAATGAGAAGAGGTGAATTAGCTGATTGCTAAGGTTTCTTTCATCTTTTACATTTTATGATACTGTCAGAACCTTTGAAAGTAAAAAGAAATGGAAATATACAATGAGACAGTGGAACTTGATTTGTAATTACTGTATATCAAGTTACAAAAAAGTGATAATTATGAAGAAGAATTATATATATATGAATTTATATATTTTTAAAAAGAGCTCAAATACACAAAAATAGAGAATAAAACAGTGGTTACGGTGTTACCATAGGTAGAGTGGGAGGAGGAAATGGAAAGACATAAGGTCAAAGGATACAAAATAGCAGATATGTAGGATGAACAAGTTTAGGGATCTAATGTACAATGAGACGGCTAAAACTAATAAAATTGTGTTGTATTATGGATTTTTGTTAAATAGGTAGATTCTAGCTGTTCTTGTCACAGAAAAAGTAACAATGTGAGATGATAGATATGTTAACTGCTTCACTATAATAAACATTTTACTATCTATATGTAGGCCATAGCATCCTGTTGTGAATCTCAAATATGCACAATAAAATTTATTTTAAAACAATTTAAAATTAGGCCAGGTGCAGTGGCTCATGCCTATAATCCCAGCATTTTTGGAGGTTGAGGTCAGGAGGATTACTTGAGGCCAGGAGTTCGAGACCAGCCCAGGCAACAAAGTGAGATCCTATCTGTTAAAAAAAAAAATTAGCTGGATATGGGGGCATGCACCTGCAGTTCCAGGTACTCCAGAGGCTGAGCCAGCAGATGCTTGAGCTCAGGAGTTTGGGGCTGCAGTAAGCTATGATCATGCCACTGCACTCTAGTCCAGGCAACAGAAAGTGAGATCCTGTCTCAAAAAAAAAATTAAAATTAAAAAAGATTCCAAAGTGATTACAGCCATGATGTCTTCCCTTTACTTGCTTTTCCTGTTTCCCATGTTTACTTGGTCCACAAGGGCTTCAGGAAGAGCTTATAACTGGCTCTGTGAAGAAAAAAATCAATCATATCTAGAAAATATTAGATATGACTGTATTGATGGTGTGATGGTTTATCTTTTCATAGTCCTAAAAAAGGCAGCATTATATCTGTATAGCGCCAGGCATTAAAAGAATTCTCAGATTCAAATTTTGAACCAATGTGTGGTAGATGCTAAACTCTTCAACCTGCTTCAATAAGGCATCATGTGTAGTAAAACATTCCCTGGGCTGTTAGATCAAATCCCAACTCAGTCACTTAGCGACTGCATGATTATTTGTAAAAGTCACTTAAATTCTGTGAACTTCAGGTTCTTCATATACACAATGGGATTAATAATGCCTGCCTTGCAGGATTATCATAAGGATGAAATCAGATCAAGTATGTGGAAGAATTCAGCTCAGTGCCTGTCACTTGGTAGACACCCTACTATGCTTCCTCCCTCTGTTTTTCTTTCTTTCTTTTCTTAAAATCACGCAGTGCAGCGAAACTAGTGATAATGGCCCATTTAAACAGAATATAAATTCAGTGAAATCAGGACATTCAGGTTGTATTGATTCTCTGCCTTTCTTCTGACAAATAACAATAATGGAATATGGCACATTTGTCTATGAAGGGGTTTACAGTTTTCTGAAGGATTTCATTTTCTCTTCTGGTCCTCACAACAGCTGTGCCGTGAGAGTTAGGAAACTCATTTGCCAAGTGAAGGAAGTTTAAGTCTCTTGCTCCAAAAGAAGTTATCAGAACTGGAAATTGACTTAAGTCTTCTGACTCAAGTGTCTGTCACACGCCAGCAGCCTCTTTTTCTGGTTCTCAAAGCTCTCCCTGAGGCCAAACCCTGAGCACCTAGGGAGGGATGTAAGAAAACACCTGTTTACTTTATAAGATACGTTATCTGCAGGTGCCAAGCCCGGGAGTTGCCTTTCAGGATCAGTTGTACTGGTGATGCCCTTGTTCTCGTGCTCAGAGCAGGGGCAATGCAAGTACTGTTCATCCATAGAGGAAGTGATGCTCTCTCTGCTATCTGCACTTTTTATGATTTGCCTTTTTTTTTTTTGTAGTTATATTTAGGAAGTCCAACATGTATCAACAAAGCTATTTAAAAGGCTGTGGGAGGGATTAAAAGAATATAGCTTGTTTCTTATCTTTCCATTAGTAGAATCCATAAAGCTCAAAAGAAGGATTCTGAGATAAGAAGAATTTACTTGGGATCCTATAAAAGCAAACCCACCAACCTGTCTGTTTCTTTGCTAACACAGAGAAAGCACTTGAAAGAATTACATAGCCTCCAGTAACCCTGAGTTGGCAAACATATAGAACCACAGAACCAGTGGATTACTATCATCTTTATGTCACATAAAAGATATTCCTGGGAATTTTTTTTTTAATATTCTACCACTCTTTGCAAGGAGCAGACTTTTAAGTAGAGCCCAGTTGGTGATGGATGAACATAATATTTCTTTGTCGTTCCCCAACACAGGGTAATTGTGCATCACACATGGCAGCCAGTGGTCATTTTTAATATTTAAATGACATCTGGGTTAAGGATTAAAATTTATAAAGAGCAGTGAGATCCCAGGGACAAGGATGGAAACCACTTTTATAAAACAGATGGGCCTCCCATTCCAGACTTAAGCATTAAATGTTAGGATTCTTTTGTGATGCTAGAAGCCTATAACATGAGGAATTCTGAATCTGTCTATCTGTCTGTCTGTCTGTCTGTCTGTCTGTCTCTCTCTCACACACACACACACTTATTTTGGCTTAACTGATCATGAAGTCAGTTTCAGAGGGTAAGATTAAATTTTGTTTTCAAAAACCTAGAATGTAACTTTAGTACCCAGCATGTTGACTAAGCAATTAAATAATGAGGGAGAAGCACAGTAACAATCCTAAGTGAAAGAAAATAATGATAACTGCTATGATAATCATTACCTTGAAATATCCTCAAACACTTTGCAAAGATGATCTAATTATTCCTGTGCATATCTCCCGTGGGAAAGGTGTTATTATTTCCATCTTGAAGACAAATATAATACCTACTCTCAATTTGTGTGTCATTTCTTCTGAGAATCTTCATTATTTGTTTTCTTGTTCATCTTCAAAATATGAGACTTAGACACCCCAAATCAAGTAATTTTGTAGAGAATCAGAGGCAGAATAGTCTGTGTTTCTATGAATGATTAATTAAAATGTAATGTTTTCCAAACTATTTTAATCATATACCCTGTGAAATTATGAAATGTCCACAAAGAGAGAAACTAAAAAAGAACCGATACAAAATAAATATAACTAGAAATTCTAGTGCTTTTTCTAAACTTTTCTGGGTGCATGCAGGGGGAGTGGGTAGGAGAGGAGGCTTGGGAAGAATTAGCATGGTTCTCTTCTTCCTCTCACCTTAAATGAGCCTGGAATATTGCAGCTCTCACCTTAAGTTCTACCTGGAGCTAATGTGTAGGGTAAAAAAGAAGTGAGAAGAAAAGTGAAAGAAGGAAAAAGACATGTATAAGGAAACAAAAAAGAAGGAGATAATGGAAACACTGAGTGGTTGTTCCTTCGTTTGCATGTCTTGGCATAGGAGCCTGCCGAAGGGCTGCTGAGTTAGTTTGCTAGGGTAGCCATACTACGTCTACAGACCAGGTGGCTTAAACAACAGAAATTTATTTTCTCACCATTCTGGAGGCTGGAAGTCCAAGATCAAGGTGTCGACAGGTTTGGTTTCTCCGGAGGCCTCTCTCCTTGACTTGCCAATATCTATCTTCCCACTGGGTCCTCTCATGGTCTGTCCCCTGTGCACCCACATTCCTGGTGTCTCTCTGTGTGTCCCAATTTCCTCTTTTTATAAGGACACGAGGCATATTGGATTAGGGCTGGCCCTGACTACCTCATTTTAACTTAATTACCTTTTTAAAGGTCCTGTCTCTAAATAAGTTCACATTCTGAGGAGTAGGGCTTAGCATATGAATTGAGAGGGGAAGGACACAATGTAGTTCATAACAGGTGCTTTCATTAAAAAGTATCTTCTGCTTTCAGGCAAGGTTGATATCATAAAGATGTAGTAACCCTATGGTATGAACACTGGAGAAAATCCACACATAATTTGCATAATAATTCTGACCACGTGCCCATGGAAGAGCAGGCCATTGCCTCGTCCCTCTTCCAGTAAAAATCATAGATGACAAATCCAGATATTTCCTCTTTTCGTGCTTTGTGAGAGGCACTTTTCCTGCAAATCTCCTGTGGAGGGTTTTTGGAGGGTTTTTCCAATCAGGGTCTGCACCAGATGACTTCACCACCACGGAGCGTGTCTCAGGACGAACATACATATTTGCCCCTTCCTGGCTAGCTCAGGTCACATAGTCAGCTGGGAAGTCACAGCTTCATTGGGTGGACCAAGCAAAATAGATCCCTGGTGACAAGGATAGAGTGGGTGAGCAAAGTCTTCAAGAGGATGTTCTTCTTTCCAAAATGGTGAAAAAAACAGATGAATTTGCTTCCACATCAAAAAAAAAGTTGATATTCAATATCCTAATTTTAAAACATGTGAATGGGGATCAATTTTACATTATAAATGAAATCTCCATTTTAGAATAATGTTATTGATTTCTCAGTTCCTTTAAATAGCAAGCTTTGTGCATTTCCTTGTGCAAGCTTTTTGGTAGTATGACTTAATTGGCAAAATTGTGATCTGTGTGTCTATATCATGTCATTATGTGGTTACGTAAAATCAGTAGAAATGTATGCATGCATTCCCGCATTTAATAAGCTCAACCACTTTAGTCCACATACTGGAGATGGCAACAAACATTAGGGACACAAAAATGAATGAATCCCTGCCCTGGAAGCACTCACAAGTAACTGGAGAAGAGAAGGAAGTGAACAGATACACGGACACAATTTAGAGGAGTGGTTCTCAAACTTGAGCATGCACCAGAATCATGTGGAGGGATTGTTCAAGCCCAGATTGCTGCCCATCCTCCTGCCCAATTTCTGATTCAGTGGGGCTGAGAATTTGCATTTCTAACAAGTTTCCTGTATTGCTGGTGCAGGAAGCATACTTTGAGAACCACTGATCTGGAATCACAAGTGTTGGGGGCTGTGGAAGCTCTAAGAAGTAGTTCCCAGCACTGTTTGGGGGAGGCAGAGAGAGCTTCACAGAGGAAGTGAGTTTTAAAGGATGAGTGGGGAGGATAAGAATGGTGGGATTAGGACATACTGAGCATATTTAGTTCTTTTTTTTTTCTTTTTTTTAAAGTACCAGGAGGAATGAGCATATTTAGTTCCAAAGGACAAAAGTAGGAGAAAATGCTATGGTTTGGAAAAATGCAAATAATTTCATTTTAGGCATATAATTATTTGGCAAATAATTCTGAAGTTTGAATTTGAAATAGTTACAGGAAGTAAAGCTGATGAAATATGTAAGACCCAGAACTATGATTACAGACTTTGTTTGAACGTTGTCCTATAGGTGATTATGTAACCATTAATCCCCAGAGTTAGACTTCAAGCTGGAAGAAAAGAGCCCTGGTAGAACTCTGTCCATAGTTGTCCTTCTTCAAAAGAGGCTTCTTTCTCAGCCTGGCACAGGGCTTTCCAACCTTTAGGAAGACATCCTTTTCCTTTCTCTGAAGTGACAAATCTCACTGGAGGTGATAAGAAAGTAGAAAAGGTGTGTTGTTTGCACGTAAGCAGACTGGGTAGGGGTTAAGTTTTTGCCATTGGCCCATGGGCCACGGTGAGGAGGCATTTCAGTACCTTGGTAATGAATTGGTTACATGTGATTCACTCTTGGAAAACTCTAAGCTCCACCCACCTCTCACGGCCTCCTGGCATTCAGAGTGAAGGGATGACAGGCCTAGAAGGAGAGATTGGGAGAAAGATCCCGGTAGCACAGATTGTGATGAAATGTGCTTCCTTCCTTTCTTTTCAGGGGAAGACGACGATGACGACGAATGTGGGGAGGAAAAACTGCCCTCCTGTTTCGATTATGTGATGCACTTCCTGACGGTTTTCTGGAAGGTTCTCTTCGCCTTTGTGCCCCCTACGGAATACTGGAACGGCTGGGCGTGTTTCATCGTGTCCATCCTCATGATCGGCCTACTGACAGCTTTCATCGGAGACCTGGCTTCCCACTTTGGCTGCACCATCGGCCTGAAAGATTCTGTGACTGCCGTCGTGTTCGTCGCACTGGGAACTTCTGTGCCAGGTAGAGAATTCGTTCATGTATAATTCCTTTTATTTTTTCTTTATTTCAGGGGTATACTACAGGGGTACAAATGTGTAGGTTACATGTGTTGGCCCCAGAAGCAGAAGCTCATTTGCCTTCTTGACCCTTTCTTTCCTATAATTTCAAGGGCTGTGATAACAAACCAGGCCTATGAAGGATGACAGCCCAGAGATATAGATAATGTCACTGCGGAACATTGTCATGGCATTGCTCAAGTTTAGAAAGCTGGTCAGTCTCAGTGTGCTGACTGGAAAGCATTCCCAGGGCGTCTCCACGGCCTTCGTGGAGAGAACAGACGGGTTTGATGGACAGATTTTCAGATCAGCTCCCTATTACAATGAGCACTTTAAGAAAACAAACAAAAATACAGAATCATCTTTAAGAATAAAATTTCTGTCTTTTATATATTTATAAAGCTTGTATGCTTTCCACGAAACTTATACTCAAGTAACTGAGATAACATACTTGCTGCAGATCTGACAAAATATTCTCTAGACCCAAATATTAATGGAAGTAAATAGAAAGCAGGCACTGATGGGGATAGGAAAAAAGTAATCCTGACAAAAGTGAGCAGACCAGATATACATTTCACGGGCATCCCATGACGCTTTCCTTATAAAGTTAATTTTTCTTCCCAGCTACCATAGTAGTTTATTATGTTTACTCAGATTCCTAAGACATCATCTCCCCAAACATAATATTGACAGCAGTAATTTTCAAACTTCGATGGGCATCAGCATCACCTGGGAGCTTGTTAAAAAACGCAAATGCATAAGACCCATCATCAACCTTTGGAAGTTCTAGCAGGAGGACCCAGAAATGTGGGTTGTAGCTCGCAAGTGGCTCTGAGGCATACCAGAGCTTCTGTAAGTGAAATTCTGGACCTACTCCCTCCCCAGCACTAGTTGGCTACCTGACAGACGTACAGCCCGAACTTTGAGCAACAAGACTAGCATTCTCTATGGAGTAGTAAGTAGGCCAAGGACAAGCATTATGGTGGGCTTGAAAAAACACAGGACTTGGAGCAAATGTAGCTCTGATGCTGGTGCCATTCAGTGTCCACTGCCCTCCCTCACCACCATCCTCAGATGGACACCGTGATTTCTATGAAAACTTGCCATTGCTGGCGTCTTGGCTCTTGGTTTGAGGCTGAAAACAACTACAGTTTAAATCATGTGTTTCTTTCCACTGAAATTCACAAGTCGTTCCTCTTCAGAACATGTGGAATTGTGGTAAAGATTGGAGAAAATACCTAAAAATGGTGTATCTAGTAAAGCATCAGGGACATAGAAGGAATTTAATAAAATAGTAGCTCTTACCATTATTGTTTATGTTGAATAATTTAGGGTGATATGACCAGTATACATCTGGATACTTCATGCATGCTTACCCTGAGTAACCCTGAGTGATCGTGAAGAAAGTGTCCAGAATCCTACTGGTCAGACATGACACATGGTGTTTCCCAACTGATGAACCACTAGGGGGCCCTGAGTTAGAGACCCCACGTGGTTTTGGCGTTCAACAGAGGTGATGGCGAGGCCAGGTGACCCCAAGAGCACTCTTCCTCGCGCTTTAGCAAGCAGGCTGTCTGAAGATGTCCAGTTCACTGTTGGTCCTCAGAGGAGAGCAGACTCCCCCCAACCCCGGCTCTGTTCCAGTAGTTCCATATTTGCTCTTTACTCTGAATTTTTCCCCAAAATTACCAGAAATTTACCAGACAGAAAAAAACACTTAAAATATTCATATCTTAAGTTGTTTTGTTTATAGTATATATAAAACCAAAGGAACTAAACATCATGGTTATCCATTGCTTATATTTGAGGTTATTACAGGAAAATATGTTTTGGGGGCCACTTCCCCTAAGGCTTAAGTCACTGCATCAAATGGTGTTCAAGTTAGCACACATTGTTGGCCGTGGGTTTAACTCCTAAGGAGAAAATGTGCAAATTATGATAATAAAGGCAAAATTAGGTCTCCTATGACAGTTATCCACAAT
The DNA here is from genome assembly GCF_040939455.1 of Microcebus murinus. Classification (NCBI taxonomy): domain Eukaryota; kingdom Metazoa; phylum Chordata; class Mammalia; order Primates; family Cheirogaleidae; genus Microcebus; species Microcebus murinus. The sequence goes on along the minus strand of NC_134106.1, from coordinate 32,531,212 downwards.
CAACCTGCCATTCTGAGAAGGCAGCAGTTTATCCTACCAAAGGCATTTCTTATTTTCAAAAAGATAAAAATACTTTTCCTACGTTAAATCCTCGTTTGATGTAGGAAATTCTCTTACGAGATCAAATTTCTCACTTCTGAAATTTGTTTTATTCCCCAATGCCTCTTCTCCAATACCCACAAACAGACTCCTTTTTCCAAATGCCAGTCTTTCAAAATGCCTCTGTGCATCTTGCGCTTTAATAAACTCTTGAAACTTGTGATAGCCATGTGATTAAAGTTTATTTTTTTCTATAACATGAAATGTGGATCATAGCAAACCCTAATGTTAGGGGAGTCACTTGTTCTACCACTTAAAACTAACTCAGAACCAGGTGGAGTCATTGAGAGGTAAGAAAACCTGTTTGGGAAGAATACAACAGAATCATTAGTTTTTGAAATGGTTTCCCTACACTGCTAGAAATGCTTCCCATTGGGACACAGATTATTTTGCTCTGTTACAGGGAGAATTCCATAATTTGCTATATTAACTGTGCAGCGTGTTCCCCAAACAATATATTCACAGGTAATCTCAGATAATCATATCTATATAAATAGACATTTTTTGCCAAAAAAGCTATGAAAATTAAACAAGATGCTGGGTGAACATAATATTTCTGACTTTGTTCTTCAGCCCTGCTGATTCAGAGCAGTGTTTTATTATATCCCTTGACTTCTAAAAAAAAAATGATGCTATTGTTTCTAAATGACAAAGCCCAGTTGCTATAGGCAGACGAAGAATAAAGAAAACTAATTCTCTTCACATATAGCCCACCATTATCCAGCATTGGTCCTGGGGCCCAGCTTCCTCCCTAGGCTGATGTCTTGGCACTTTTCCTGAAATAGCAGGGCTCCTGCCTAGCGTCTGATGTATCACTGTCTCTTTCTGCATAAGATTCTTAGCATCTTAGACTGTGATGGCCAGATGGGCATCGAAATCTTTCCCCCCTGTTAGTCCTCCTGCCTCAAGGCAGGATTTACTATCTGCATATCTCGTTAAAAGTATTTTTTATCATACTGTTCACAATGTATATGCAAAAGCTTAAGATGTGAGACAGAGCTTCTTCCTCATACCAGCTGGTATCAAATGCTCATTATGATCTACCAGCAGAGAAGGACTCATAAAGGTCATCACTCACCCCCACGCTCAGGTGCCCACAAGAGCTCGAAGACCCGTATCTATCAGTACAGGAAGAGCCTTCTTTTCCTGAATCGCCATTCTTCAGACCTGTCTGGAGAAACAGCCTTCTTCAACAGTCTCTTCTCACCTTTAAATGTTGGTGTAAGCTGCAGACTGGTCTCCATCCCTCTTTCCTTTTTGGTCCGTACTCACTTCCTGGACATCAGTCTCCATGGTTTTAATGTCACCTATTTGCCGATGATTGCTAAATGTATAGCTCCAGTCTCAACTTTCTCCTGAGTGCTAGATTCATATACCAACTGCTTACCCTATGTTGATACTGGATGTGTCATTTGCAGCACAGAATTACTATGTCCAAAACAGAACTGTTGATTTCTGCTGCCCAAGGGCCTTATCCTTCAACCAAACCTATCTGGAAAACAGTATCATCATCCACTCTGGTATCCATGATTCCTTTTTCCTCCTTTCCCTGTTCAATCCATTTATAAGTCCTGCACATCTTTCCTCTAAAGTATGTCTTGATCAGGCCCACTTAGCTCTCGTTCCACCGCCACCATCCTAGTCTACACAGCCATTCATTCTCTGCCACCTAGACCCCTGCAGTAGCCTCCTGTCATTCTCCCTGCTTCTGCTAGAGATCGTTTTAAGATATAAATGAGACCACAGTCTTCCAATGGCTTATTCTGCATAGGATAAACTCCAAAGCATCACTCTGACCTTCAGAGACCTTTATGATTTGGTCCCTGCCTATCTTTTCATTCAGTTCTTCTCCTTGCCCACTGGCCTTTGGGCCCACTGGCCTATTTTCTGTCCTCCGTGCACCAAGTTCACTCCTTTCTCAGGGTTGCACTAGCTATCGGAAATGATTCTCCCTTCATTTACACAAGACTGGCTCTTGGTCTTCAGTTATATCTCACCTTAAATGATATCTTCAAAGAGGCCTTTTCTAACCATGAAATGTGAGTGGTCACCCAGTTAGCGTGTATTACCTCCCTCTGTTTTCTGTAGAGTATTCATTACTTTCTGTATTTTTTTTTATTTATTTATGCTTGAATGTTATTATTGTCTAATTCTCCCCAGTAAAATGTAAGCTTCATGGGAGCAGAAACCTTGTTCTTTTTTTCTCTATATCATATCACCAGCTCTTAGAATGGTGGTTAGCTATCACATAAGCAATGTAATTCTGTGTGTGTGTGTGTGTGTGTGTGTGTGTTGTATGTATAGGTGATGTACATATCAGTTGTTTACATATTAGTATGAGTCAGTCCAATCAGATTGCTCTCTTCTTAATACATTCTAGAGACAACTAAGAAAGTTATGATTATTAAGAGAAATAAATAGTAGATATTTTTATAGTGTGGCTTATTCTTGAGGAATAGGACATATCTAAGAAGGTTATTCTAGTGAGAAGGGGCAAAAATTAAGTTAAGGCCACTGAAGACCTCAGTGCAGACACAGTTTTCCTCTTTCATAATTGTGGCTGTGATGGGAACTGTGATGAGTAGCAAGATACTTTTTGGTCTCTTCATTCTTTCTCTTCCTATGATCCCAATTTCTAAGATCCAGACTTCAGACCAGTACTTTTAAAACTTTGAGTATACTTTGTAAAGTGCTAAGTATGCATTTTGCAGTAGCCTGACATGGTCCATAACTATGTTATATCATATTGTTTCTATGGAAAAATCAGGTCAAAATTCAAGGGAAAAAAATGTAAGAAGGAGCATTTGGAACTCAGCCTTTTTTGTGCTAGAGACCACCTAATAATTGCACATTCTTGTAGCTCGCAGTTATTTACTTGCCTAAACCTTGGGTGTATTGGGCCAGGAAATTCCACCTTATATCCCAGATTCACGATATGGACTTTCCTTTCAAATCTTGCTCCTGTTGGGTTCAAGTAGATGTAAGTATTCTTCTTTAATGACAGGGAAAACACCTAGATGTTGATGAGTTGAGGATATTTTTGTGCAAGTCTTGCCTTGCTCTTCCTCCACACATCTTGACTGTGTTTGTGCCTGATATTTGCCAACTGCCCCTCCAGCTCCCTTTGCTAGCTGCTCACTCTTAGGCCAGAAAAGCTTAAACATTGACTATGCTAGGCTGGCCCTGAGCCCCTGGCAGTGTACGATTTTCTGCTTCCTTCCCATGTTTTGAATTTCCTTTTATCCTTTGAATTCTATCAAGTAGGAATTATTTCCCTCTACAGATTTTAAGGCATGAAAGGAAAAGAAATAGATAATTTGGAGGAGTTTCCCCCCATTTTGTATATAGAAAAAAATTTTAACAAACCTATTTTAGGTAAAAATTTATGTCATTTTTTAAGTTACAATACTTTCAAACTTCTAAATACCATAAGAAGAATTTGATATAAAACTGGATATACTGGTTGTTCAGTACTTTCTCTCAGTGCAGTGTTAATGAATTGTACCATGGAGTATGGGGAGGAGCTTTAGAACTGAATTCGGGAACTTGGACTTCTATTCATTGCTTTCTGTATGGCTTTAATCAACTCCTTGACTCTCTGAGCATCAGTGTGTTTGTCTATAAAATAGATGTAATAATACATGGCAATCCAAACAGAGTTGATGAGAGGATTAAGTATTATCGTGGATCTCAGAGCACTTTGTCAACTCAGGATTGGTATAAAATGCAGGAAGTAATTATCATTATTTACACTGATATCAACTTTAAACAATGTGAAAAGGGATATAAACTATGATAATAAATGGGAAACATTAGGGCAAGGAAGAAATATTTTAAATTTACCACAAAGCTCCACTGTATGCTAGACATAAGCACTGTATATATATTGCCTGTTCTTTTATTTAAATTATATCAGTAAGTGATATGAAGTGATTTTGCCTCCTTTCAACTTTTATTATTTGGTCCCTTAGATCCTTCTCCTGAAAATGAGATTTCTTTTTCCTGTTTGTTTAGCATTATGCTAGAAAACATTATATTAAATTTTATAGTAGAAAAAAATATTAGCTATTGATGGTTTAAAGTTTTCAGTTTTTAATGACCTGTATTTTAATAACTCTCATAACTAAGATTCTCTGCATTATACTTAAGCAGCAAGTACTTTATAATTTACTGCATCCTGTTGCTTTATCAGTGGAACCTAGACTGACTTGTATGGTTGCATACTACAATCTCAATGCAGCCCCCTAATCTGAATGACACTCCTAGAAATGTATGGGGTACCACGTCCACATATGTAGGTAGCCCTGTCCAAAAGCCACTGAATAGCTTACAAGACAATAAGCACCAGTATCCTCATGTTTTGTGAGGAAATTAAGGCTCATAGAGAATAAGTGATTTATTCATATTTAGCCAAAGTTTATGTGGTTGATAAATTGTGGAACCCATATTATTTCTCATTTTTATAATCTGGTACTTAGCTACTTTATCATGCCACCTTGGATTTGTTTTTAAAATATTATATACACTCTTTCCCAATAAGCCCTACAGTTTTTTGAAATTACTAATTTCTCTCTCTGCCTCAATTGTAGTATTTCCCACTTTTAAAGCATGCAACAGTGGGGTTGTATTTAAGCTCCTTGAGGTCAGGCACTATTCCTATTCCCATTGGTATTGAAAACATCTAGTAGAGTCCATTCTTCAAAACATTTCGTAAATGCATTAAGATCCAATTTGATACCCATAAACTCTTAGCATTTCCTATATGTAAAAATTTAAACACTAAGACAACTGGAAACTCTTTTAAAGATGCTCAGCTTGACCTAGTTGGCAAAGAAATAGAATCCTAAGGTAATGCTCGTAGGCACGGCTACGTGCTGCCAATGAGTGTGAACGAAACGGAGGTTGGTCATCCTGGGCTACGCCAAACTGCCTGTGATACACAGCCACCCACCAGGCAGTGGGGCCCAGGAGGGGCATGCCGAGGACACTACCATCACAGTCTCATTCTGCAGAGGTTTACAGGCAGCTCTGAAAATCAAGCTCCAGTGTTTTAGGTCTCTGAGCAGAAGTAGGAGGCCAGGAGCAGGATCACTAGGGGTTGCCGTCCAAGGCTTCATCAGAAAACACGTTCAGTCTACTCCATGCAAAACCACAGACATGCTGTCAGGAGGGAACACCAAGATACCCACTCAAAACAGCCACTCTTCCCAGTGGAAAATTAGACCCGGTCATTCTGGATTCTCAGAGTCATCTGAGCTCCCTTGAAAAACAGCAGGGAATTTGATTACCTCAGTCATTTCTTCTCATCCCATCCACTTCAGATAGGTTTGGTCTTCTCAGTGCAGAGCTCACAGATTGACAGTTAACAGTCTCAGACTCAGAAAAACTGTGCCAAGTCTTCCTCTAGTGCAATGACTACACATCAACCAGGTATCAGAGAACATGAGCTTTAGGCTCAGGCAGACCTGAGTTCAAGCCCAGCCCTCCCTCCTCCACTTACTAGGTGTATGGCACTCCCAAGGCAAATTGCCGAACTCCTCTAAGCCTTAGTTTCTTAACCTGAATAATGGAAACATGAAACTATGTCCCAAGAGTTGTAGTGAGGATTAAATGAGAATGTATTTATAAAGTACCTAGCACAGAGCCTGGCATATAGTAGACACTGAAAAAAATGTTAGATCTCTTTTTCTTTCTATTTCAGTGTACTGATAAACAGGTTAGGCCTCCTGAGATACTTAGCTCAGCTATATTGCAGCAATTGAAAACCAAGTGCATTCTCAGCATATCTTCCTTTTTACCCTATGTTAGGAATTCCAGTGAAGTGGACACCCCCAAGTGCCTGTTTCCTGCAGTTTTACTGTCTATGAGCTTTATCCTCTGAATGTTGGCATTTCACATCAGACAAGAAGTGCCATCACTAATATGTATACATACTTAATTGGACGATTAACATTGAAGCTTAAATGGAAATGAAAATAGAATTTCTGAGCCAGTATTTCCCAGTGGCTGTGGTGTCTGTTCCCCCAAGAGTGTCCTAAAGGCAGGCATATTATGTTTTCAGATACTCTAATAAGTGGCCATTTTCTTTACTACCAACAAAAGTTGGAGACTGCTGAAAATGGACCCTCAGATTTGTAGTCAGATCAAGAGGCAAGGCCACCCAATGACACTGCCAGAGGAGCAGCACTGAACAGCCCTAATAACTCAAATGACTTTCCGGGGGACCTTATCTTAACCTCACTGCAGCAAGGAACAGTCTGTAGGTAAAATTTTCCATAGTTCCCAACACACTTTCCCACGAATAGGTGATGTGATTAGAGTTGAAGGAAGCCTATAAAAGCAAAAATTTACGAGGAGAGAATGAAACAAAGGAAGGCTAGACACCAGATTTCACAAGATTTGCTCTATAAATGGCACCATGACTGCCTGTTATCCTATGCTAAAAAACACTGGGGAATAGGCTACCTGCAGAGCATTTGTAAGACCCTTGGAAAGATCCATTTCAACGCTATTTGCATCCTTTTTTCTTTCTACTCAAAGAAGAGTGTGTATTAAATACTTTTAAGATTTTTTTGTTGGCAGTTATACTCCTTGACTTATTTTTCTCAAAGGGCAGGACTGCATGGGCACCTGGCATCATCACGTACAAGGCTGGAGAGGGACCAGGATGATAAGGATGATGTCACCAATCAGGAGGTGGTCCAGGGAGCAGGGGTGCTCGGCATGTGTCATGCTCTATCTGACGTGCTGCAGAGTCTTTGGATGAGTGCCCCAACCCCACAGCAGCCAGCTTCACTCAGTCCCATGAAAGTCACAGAATAAGAGAAGAGAGATAAAAATGTTTCATCCTATTCTATCTAGGCCTTCTCACATACTCCATGTCAGCCAGAGCAAGGACACTTGGCAGAAACATCATGTGGTATACATGTGTGTTTGTGTGTGTGTTTTGTGCTTGAAGGGTTGGTGTTATGCATGTGTGATGTGAATGAATGGAAATTTCTCATTCTTTTCAGCGTCAGGGTATATTCCAAAGGGAGTGAGCATCAAGTTTAGCAAAAGCCTTTATCAAAAAGTCTCCAAATAACAAATGCTGGCATGGATGCGGAGAGAGAGGAACACTCCTACACTGCTGGTGGGACTGCAAACTAGTTCAACCTCTGTGGAAAGCAATATGGAGATACCTTAAAGCGATACAAGTGAATCTACCATTTGATCCAGCAATCCCATTGCTGGGCATCTACCCAAAAGATCCAATGACACTCTACAAAAAAAGCATTAGGCCCTTTTGTTCCATGGAGACTAACAAGAGTGATGACTTTCATTTCTCCCTTTTCACAGTTTAAAAAGTAATGACACAAAGGTAATGACAATGAAACATTTCAAGGACCACTGTTTTGTTTTCTTTTCTTTTAAATGCAGGCTCAGTCTGCATCTTTAAACAGCTTTATTGAGGCTTAATTTACATAACTTTAAAATTAACCTATTTGAAGTCTATACAATTCAGTGATTTTTAGTAAATTCACAGTCTTGCTGCCATTGCCCTAATCCAGTTTGAGAACATTTCATCACCCCAGTGAAATCCCTCATGGCCATTTACAGGTAATCCCCATTTCCACCTCCAGCCCTAGGCAAGCGCTCATGAACTTTCTGACTCAATACATTTGTCTTTTCTCAGTCTTTCACAAGGACCAATTTTTATATAAAAATGTCATGGATTCTTTGTGTGGTAGTACTTGTACTTACTCTCATAATACATGTCAAAACTTACCATGAATTCTGTAAGATTTTAAAATTATTTTACTCATCACAAAATCTCTATAGACATCTATAAATCACATATATTTTTTGGTCTTCATTGCTCTGTGCATATATGGATTTGTACACCATTTTTAAAAACAATCTCACTTGCCTCCCCTCCAGAGTAATCTTGGTTCACACATTACAAATTGCTGGGTGTGGATATCACACAACAACACTTAGAATTAGCACTATAGAATCTTAGGGTAATATCACATGTTTAATGATATATAAATGCTAAATGGCCTCGACCAATTCAGTCAGTTGATCACAACACAGTGCTAAGGAAGCAGCTCTCAAATTTAGCTTCTTACTCTCATCCGTGATCCCAGGGTGTCACCCTGTAGATGCTGTTGGCCCCTGGGTCACTACAGATCCATCCCAACGATTAGGAAGAAAGTGCAGGGATCAAGGCCTATTGATCAGAGGCTGTGTGCTCCCTGCACAAGAATGACACATTGTTCCTAAATTCAAAAGAAGAAAATATGGCCATAACTTAATTACCATGTCATGGGCCCTGCATGGACAACAAAATGAATTTAAGCCTATTGGTATTTTTAGAAGAGAGGGCAAATAAAATGCTAACTCAATTTAAAAGGCAAATTTTACATGTGGCCATAAAAGAATTGTCATATCTGTTTGGGATAGTGCATATTATAGATATGAAATCATGGTGCTTGGCATTTATGCATAATGCCAGCTGGAATGCCATCATCGCTCCTCAGCACACAGACCTCACATCCTGCCTTTTCTCCGGAATGAAACATAAGATCTACATCACTTGTTTATACTCTGCTTCATTCCAGAAAAGGATTTAAACCCATAAAATGCCTTGCATTGTTCAGCCACCTTTTCCAGCATGTGATCCAAAAACAGTAACCCTATTAGTGACCATATTTGATAACTTTTGTTTAGCTTAGCACATATAAATCCTATATTTTGTGGACAAGGAGAACATGGCTTATTTGAGTTCTATTATTTACAATCAGGAAATTATTTCTTGTGCTGCCCCCAGCTCCCACCAGCCCCTCTGGAGCCCAGGGGGGCTTTTTGGCATGGCCCTCCATAAATTTCAAGCTATTTTTAGATTATCGCTGTAAAAAATCATGGGTCAAGACAAACAAGCAAATCTTACTATGGCTCCAAACTGAAATAATCCCCACTGGGGCCCACAAATGGGCCCAGCAGAGGATTAATCACAGTCTGTCAATCCTGAGTTACAGTTGCAAAATAACATGTAAGCACAGATATGCAAAACAATCATAAAAATGTCCTTCTCCGAAAATTCTATGTGGTGAGGCTTCAAATAACTGAAATATGGCAAACCAGAACCCCAGCTCTACCCCACTTGTCAAACCAGAGGACAGCAGCTCAGGTCACTCAAGAAGAGTCAGCAGTGGAAGTCACTGCCCTTAGTCTGCGTTTTAGGAAGAAAGGGGGCAAGCCACCTAGAAGAACCTGACATCAATAACCTCTGCCATATCAAGTATTCTTGTCCTGAGAGAAAGAATTAACCTCTATCTTCTAGAGCTTTTATACCTGAACTCAGTCTACAGTGGAATAATGGTGACAAGAAATATTCAGAATCAAAAACTGTACTTCGACCATGCCAATTGCTAACTAGGAATCCAAAACTGAGTCTCCGAAGCAATGTGACATTCTTGATTATCAAATATTTAAGTGGTTTTCCCTCTACATGAGTCATAAAAGCATTAAAAAGCAGATGAGGGAGGCGCAGTGGCTCATGCGTGTAATCCCAGCATTTGTAATCCAGGCCATGGCAGGAGGATCGCTTGAGCCCCAGAGTTGGAGGATGCAGTGAGCTATGATTGCACCACTGCACTCCAGCCCAGGGGACAGAGGAAGATCCTGTCTCCAAAAAAAGAAAGAAAGAAAAGAAAACAGAGAGATGAATAGCATTTTTGAAAAGGAAGTACTATAATCCAATGACCAAAGCACAGGCTTCACAGCCAGTCTGCATTTCTTTTCATTCGTTCACTACACGTATTTAATGAGCACCCACTACGTACTAGGCACTGTTCTGCATCGTGGAGGGAAAGGCATAAACAAGATGGGTGATATGCCTAATCCCATGTAGTAAGACTAAACTGGTTCTTACCAAAAATATGATGAACTTTCAGATAGCAAGGAAAATGAATGTTGTTAAGAAGAAAGAAAACAAGATCATGGAGTCATGGAATAGAAAGTGCTTATGTTGGGTGGGGGAGTATTTTAATAGGGAGATTTGACTGTTTGCAGTGCTAATCTTTGGCAAATTGCACTTCAAACCTCTAGTTCTTACCATACCTCACACCCCCACGGACTTACCCAGGCTGGTCCAGTCTTACAAACTGTGAATGTGTTACTTTTACTTTTTCTTTCTTCCTACTTCAAATAATGCCTTTGAATTATTTTTCCTTCTCTCTCTGGCAGCTGGTACTCTCGTGTCACCCCTACCACATCTATTCTCAACAGAGAGCACCCCAGTGCCCTGGATTTTTCTCCCCAACACCCTTTCTATGCCTCATCTAAATATTCTGGGTCAGTTATGCCTTTGGAATATCCAACAAATGATCACATTAAGGCACCAGTGATTAGTGAGGGTTTCATCAGGGCAGAGTAGTTGCCTCTAACATAAAAATCATTTCAATACTAACTACATATGCATAGCTTCCTTGTTTAAAAAGTGTGTTTGTATAATTTATCTCTTTGAAACCTACAGCAGCCCTGAGAGTTAGGTAATATAGATGTGTTAACAGGTTCAGACCATGGGGGGTTTTATCTGGCAAGTTGATGAAGGATCCTGGAAATGAGCCCGCAGCATGAGAACCTGAACACCAGGAATCACAGGATGTGGGTTCTAATCCCACCACCTGCATTCACATCTCCTCTGACCCCTAAGGAGTTTCAGTTTCCTTCCCTGAAAAAAATAGGACTGAGGGTAGCTGTTCCCAGCCACCTCCCACCTCAGAATTGTCAGGAACAGCAAATAGTAAAACATCCATGGAAGTGCTCTGAAAATTATAAAACTCTGTAAAAATAAGAGATATTTGTCAAAAAATATTTATTATCTATGAGGAGCCATGCTAGGTGCATGTAAGAGAGACAAGGAGAAACATTTACATAAGGGCTCAGCCTCATTGCATTTTCTTAGTGGCTTGGGTAGAGCTCCGAGCCTTTATTTTCTGGTCTTTGCATTACAAATTACATATCTAGTAAGAGCCCAAGTACAAATGATAAAAGACTTGGGCATTGTATCCCCTTCCCAGACATCTCAAGGACATGAATCTCTTAACAGGCTTGTAAAAAGTATTTGTCAGGTTAAGTGAATATGCGAAGCAATTTTGTGGTTGAAGTCAATAAGACATACTGTTAGTAAATAAAACATAACTGTAACACAATATGTAACATTAAGAGAGGATTTGGGTGCTGCTACTCTGCAATACATCATTGCTTGACAAGAGTGGTTGGAAGGAAACGAAGACACAGACCCACCCTCCCTTCACAAATGGAGTTGGGGCAAACTTTCATCGTGGGTGAAATTGTTTTATAGGATTCTTGTTCCACTCTGTGGCCTGTCCTGGGCACCCTCCTGACTCTAGACTCCAGGTTAGCCCCTGATGACCAGGATTTCTCCTCTTTCACTCCCCACTCCTCACCCTCCACACATATAGAGATGTACCTGCTCTATGTGTAGTATATAGGACGCCTTCTATCTAAGGATTAATATAGCATAACCATGACTAATGACATACCCAAAAAAACCAGAAAAACGCTGAAATTCAACCCTCTATTCATTCCTAGATAAACTCTGTTGTTTATATCAGTCTATGTTTAATATATATTTATTAGCTTTTTGATAACACAATAAATAATACATACTCTTTGTAAATAAAATAGGAAACATTAATAAGCAAACAGTGAAAAAAAAATCCTACAATCTGACCATCCATTTGCATTCTTGTATCTACCTTCCAAATTTTAAAATCCTGGGGCATTTATATATATTGCACAGAACTGTGTATACAGATATATATCAAATATTTACCCACACTTTACCCCAATGGATTGATACTAGGCATAGCTAAGTAACCTGCCTCTCACTTAGCAGAGTGTCATGAACATGTTTATTAGTGTACCTGTACATCATTATTTTAACAGCTGCACAATATTATATGAAGTTGCAATTTATTTTATCAAAAATAATGGACAATTAAATTATTTCTAATTTTTCTCTACTGTAAAAACTCTACTTGGACTAATCTCTTACTAATCCCGTATATAAACTTACACATTGGTGAAATTATTTCTAAATCCCCAGAAGTAGAATTACTGGGCCAAGGAGTTTGAGGACTTTTCAAACTTTTGATAGACAGATTTGGTTTTTTTTAGTTCATGAGTAATCCATAGGAATGAGTTAATGGGGGAAATTTCACACCAAATCACAGCAACATGGGAGCCAAAATGGGTGAGCAATCAGAATTTTTCAAAAGCCCCTAAAGTCTCACCTACCCTCAAGCATCACCCGGGACCTCCAGTGTTGGATTGGGGTTGTATCCGGTGACCTTTTCTGTTTATTAAGTTGCCTCCATTTGCCTGCTTTTAGTAGTTTTCCTGTTTTTCTGAACTTATAATGCACAAAACAACCTTTTTGAAAAGAGGATGTCTGTGTGGAATAAATAACTGGGTAGACACCCATAGGGCAAATATGCGAGTCGGTATCTTCAGTGTATTGTCTAGATCCACAGATTTAGGATCATATCAATATAATCCATCTGACAAGGAAGTTCCTTCATAACCCATTATGGCTACTGCAAGTGAGCCTTATTTATCTCCTTTCCTTATTTTTTCTCCAAGTTATAATACAGCTTTTCTATCTGTTCCTGCTCAGCTATCTCTAATTCTAGCAAGACTTGAGAGTGGTTGGAAGTTTAACCATCTCTAAAGTAGGAAAGAAGGGAAGAGAATTTGAGAAGATTCGGACAGGAGATAGATGTTCCAAAAATAGAACAAAGCATAGAAGAAACAGGCTTCAAATGCAAGAAGGTTGAGAGAGAGAAAGAGAGAGGTTATCAGGAAGGGAATAGAAGGGAGCCAGAGGACTTTTCTGTGCAGGGAAACCTCCTAAACTGTGTTTGGGGCAAATAATGAGTTTTACTTGTATCTATAGAATAAGAAACAATCTGGCTGGGTAAAATGACAAACTAGCTATTTGTTTTAGCCTTAAATCTGCCCTTACCTTTTTCCTTTTCAAAATTAAGCAATTGTTACTTGATCAAATCTTACCAATTTTTTGCCCTCATAGACTTGGCATTATTAAAATAAAGAGCTATGATGAAAGTAATAGAATCATGGTTCAAAATTTAAAATATCAAAAAGTTCATGCTATTTTTAAAAGTACATTTAATCAAGCCCATTTTTAAGTACTATAAAGACAATGAAAACATAATGCCAAGGGAAGCCAGGAACTAAAGGAATAAAACAATTATCAGTCAATGATCTCCATTATTGTTCTTAAAGAATGAAGGTCTTTCATGAAAATAGCTTCTTCTTAAACTGTTTCAGATCCATGTCAATAGATTAGACTTTGCTAAGGGAGTCAGGCTGATGTTTCTATATAGAACAGTTTTATTCATTTTTTTCCAAATGATCTCTGCTCTACCATTGTGTAGTTACAGTTGGAGTTGAACATGATCAAGCTTCTTGATATTTTCTTTGACTCTTTTGTCCATTTTCAAATGTGGAAGTGATCTAGTCCTTGTCAACACCCCTTGGATCTCTCTTGGGCATTTGTGAACATTGCACTAAAATATAATCCTATTTTAAGTGTGTTTAAGAGTAGAGTATTATCATTTTCTTTTGAGAATATGTATCAAATCACAGTTTGGAAAGCAGATCAAATAGCTTTGCTGGTTTGTGCTCTTTCTTTTCTCTGCCTTGTGTTCCCTGGAAAATAAACCCCCATTATTTTTCTCTGTTAATTAGAATTAATCTCTTTCCTTGAACTTAAAATAGCAGGATTTCAGATACATAATAGGAAAACCAAGCCCCAGGGATACCTCTGCAAGTGCAAACCTTCAAGTTAACATGTAAAAATTAAATATAATTAATTTGTTGTTTGATAACAAAAGTGGTTGATTTTTTTCTTTTAATCTATGTATCAAAGCCATTGCAGACATCATTACCTTGGTTAATCCAGGGGAGGTGTCATTGTCCTCTTTACAGGGATGGAGAAACCAGAGTTCCAAGTGGTTAGTGAGTGGATCTCTATCTGTTTGGGGGAGGTTTGTAAAATACCAATGCTCCGGCCACATGTCAGAGCAATTAAGCAGAAACTCGGGGTGGGCTAGCAAGTCAGTAATTTCAAAAGTTGTCCTGCTGATCCTGATTTGTAGCTGAGAATAAAAATGACCAGAAATAGGTGCTCTGATCCTGCCAACACGGGTCCTCTTGAGCTTTTTACTCTCCTCTGTTTCCTTCTCTTCTAAAAATAGGTCATGTCTCCATTTCTTTTTCACTCTCTTCAGGGACAACTTTTATGGGCAGAAATTTCGTGTTTTTCCTTTTTTCAATTTTTTTAACTCCTCTCCTACCTGGTTATTAATCAATCAAACAACAGCAATTCCCTTATCTCTGTAACTTCACTTGGAAGCCAAAAAGGATTCTTTTTCACATGAACCCATGAAGCAAGTGTGTGTATGTGAGTGAGTGTGGTTTTTATATTTACTTGAATAAATAAATATCACAACTCAAGACAAAAGCTTATCAAAGGTCCTCAGTGATTGCAGAAGAATGAGCACATAAAGAAACAGTATTTCTCTGAATTCTAAAAGAGCAAAGACAGGAGTACCTAGAAGGGGGAAAGATTAGAGAGTGAGCAGCACATACAGTGTTTAGGCAAAGACACCTGCCTTACAGCCACTAGCAAGATCAGGGCCTTAAACCAGAAGCTCTCTAATGTCTTTTTATGACTTTGGTTAAATTAAATTTTCGAAGTAAAATAAGTAAGAATCTCTTTGATTTTAAGAATAATCTTATGCTCTATCATACTTTTAAATGCAAAGGATTGTAAAATTAATAATTCTTTTTAAAGGATGTTATAACTCCTTAAAAGTTTAGAATCATTAATATAAGTCAGAATTCCCTACCATGCATGGATTCTCTTGGGATCTGGCTCTGTTATATTCTAAAAATAGCTAATAATACTGAGCACTCATTAAGGGCCAGCCCCCATTCTGAGTGCCGTTCATGTGAACTCATTCCCTTCCAAGCCCTATGAAGTAGACAAGCTTCCACCCTGGCAAGTAGAGCAGCCACAGTTCAACAAATTTAGGCAGATTCCCCCCCCCCTTGGCCTTTTAAGATAGCTGTATTGGAACAAGGTTTTTAAAAAATGGAGCATTTCATAAATTGAATGGGGAGCGAGCTACAATGAAGTAGCCCCAGCCTCCCCACTAAGCCCACCCAGGTTGTTTTATGAGCCAGATGACCACTTTATCTGAAGGCATCAATGTTTCTAAAAGAAACAAGCTGCTTCTTACTTCTTCCCAGTTAGCTGCTTCCCTGAAACTCAGACATCTATTACTCATAAGAAACCCCCCAAACTGTGGGCACTTAGAACATTAGCTCCTATTTTCCTATAGTTCTCAAACATCGGTGTAAACAAGGATAGCTTAAAGGATTTGTTAAAATGCATATTCTAGTATCCCTTCCTCAGAGAATCTGATTAAATGGGTCTAGGATGAAACCCCAAATCCACATTCTTTTTTAACAAAGCTCTCCAGGTATTTGTGACGCCACTGATTACAAACGTTATTGACGTCAGACACAGCCTTGGAAACACCATCCTCTCTGCCACCATTTGTATCCCTTCTCTTTCCTATATGTGGATGGACAATCAGAGTGATTTGAAGTTAATAATTTTGCCAACCCTTCTTACCTGATTTTAAAAGGTAAATGACTGTGCCATGTAGTTTAATTTCATAAATATTGCCACAGTTTATTCAATGACGATATTTTTTGGTCTTAAGATCTTCCTTTCTAGGACCCTCAAATATTTTATTTAGGTCATTTATTCTTTAACATGAGAAGATATTTATTATCATTAGTCAGTTCTTATGCAGAAGAGTGGTCATGTATAAACTCCTACAGGGGAAAAAAAACAAAATGATACACTATACATGAAGTTAGTATTTTGGTGTATTCTGTGCACCACTCAACAGTAAAGTTAGAGTCTTAGAGATACTCTCAACTAAATTCTTCATTTTAAATGAGGAAACCGGAATCTAAAAAAAGGGAAGTGACTTGTCCCAAAACATATAGGTAGTCAGAAGGGCTCAGAGTGTCTCCCTGATGAGGCTTTGCCACTACTACCCCTGAAGCCCTGTACACTGGGCTGTGTCATTAATTTGCAGTAATTCACAGGTGCTGGTGGAAGCAGCCATACCTCATACCCATGATGGACTCCAGTTAAGATCACTGCCAGTGTCACTTCCTGGGCACAAATCAATTTAGAGTTGAACAGTTGTCACTCAAAGCATGTTGAGAGTCAAGAATAAGATGAACCATCTGGGGTGAAAATCCTGGCTCTAGATCATACATAAACCTTATGTCTGGCCTGCAAGACTGTAAGAACAATGGTTTTTACAGAAGAGATGTTTAAGGTGTAGTCTATAGGTAACATTTGAGAAATCCAGGTAAAAAATAATTTCTGAAGGAAAAAGGAGGGTGTTATCCTATTCTTGCCTATCGACCAGGTACCTTAGCCAAGGTTGTATACAGTGAACCTGGGGTGAGTCTGCAGAGAACAATTATGTCCTGACTTTGTGATGTGTAGTTTAATTCCAGCCATGCTCCCTCCCCCCAAAAATCTTCCCTCTTAGTGATTTACAGTCATATGTACCAAGGAGGCAGGACCAAAAGTCTAACACTATACGACTGATCTCAAGTTCATTAGAATTTGAGGTGGGAGTTAATAGCAAAAATTCCTATTAGAAACCTGGCCTAGGGTGTATATGTAAGAAAACACGTATATATTATTGTCAACATGTCTTAATTTATGCCAATCACATTGAAAATCTTGTTCATTTGTGTTTATATTTATTGGCCAAGCTCTGAATATGACTACATCCCCTCTGAGACCAAGACAGTAGTTATTTCTTGGATTTTACTTTAGGGAATGGTATTTTCTCTTGTTCCACCCTAGACAGGTTACAAACTCAGTGTTCTGGGTAGGGCTTGGCAGCACCTAACATATGGTATGTGATGTGTTGCTCTCTGCACTAAGCAGCAAAGCAGCAATAAAAGGTAATTTGGGGAGAAGCCATCTCACTTCATTTGGAAAACAAGAGTTCTCTCTGTTGGAGCTAAGGTTAATTGTTTGGATTTGTGTGTGTTCCTACAATATTTTTTTTACATAGCTTTTGAATTGAAAATAAAAATAGACAAAAGGCCTGATGCCTAACCTGGGAAAATAAAACCTAGCAGACTCAAAGAGACCCAAAACATGTTCCATTTATGTGACAAATTAGTCAGCTTGGCTATTATGTTTTAGGGATCCCAGAAAAATACATTTGAAAGGCAGAACATATTATTACAAGTAAGAATTTTCATGCAATGTTCACATTAATAGGCTATTGAAAAATGGCTTGAGGGAGAGGAAGTTGCTACAGAGCCAAGTGTTCCCCCCATTTCAGCCTAAAGGACTGCTCCCCAAATCTTTTGATTTTATTTATCCTTCTCTTCTGGTGCAGTGACAGAGGTGTCATCTAGAAAGTCCAGAGTTTCTGAGTGGTCATAGGGTATTCAGGAAGTCCAGTGTGCCATGCACCAGGTATCAGGGGAGGTAAGCAGGTGTGTGCTATGGAACAGCTCCAGGTCACCTGGTTCTGCAGCAGAAGGAGGGAATACTCTGTCCCCTGAGTGCCCCACCTAACGTGGCCATCTGTTCCCCACCAGCTGGTGCTCGCAGCCATTTCTGCTCAGAATCACATCTTAGGTGTTCATCAGCAACAGCTGAGCTACAAGCCGTTTTCTCCCACCTTGAACTCTTGCTTCTTTACTTCCCTTTCCCTGCTGCCTGCCATTGAAAAAGAAAAGAAAAATAACTTCTCTCTTTTTTTTCAAAGCTGCTGCTGCAGCAGCTCCTATTAACTCTTAATAATGAAGTGCAGGAAACCATTAAGATTTGTCTCGCTTTGCTTTTACTCATCGGTCCTGTGATGGTCCTGGTTGGGCTGCAGGGATGTGCGCTCAGCACAGATCCAGGAGGGCGGATTGAGAAAATGCCCATACTGTCTCCACCCCCGATGTAGGAAAGAGCATTTGGTGAGAACCTGCTTCCGTTTCTGAGTAGAAGGAACTGGGCAAAGAAGAGGGCGAAATGGACTAAGGGACAGGAAAACTTTAGCCTTCCTGGGTGGGACAGTGTGGTGTGGACTGAGAATGGGATCTGAAATAAAACAGTCTTGGTTTAAAAGTTCTCATTCTCCTAACTAAAACCCTGTCCAAGAGGCATAATATCATAACATCTTAAGTTTCCAAAATTATAAAAGGGGAATAATAACATCTAGGTCCATAACGCTTGTGAGAGGCTTAAATGAGAATATACATGTAACCTATGTAGCATAGTGTGTGGCATGGAATAAGCAGTGTTTGCTTTATTTCTTTAGTTGTAAAATAGTAACCAAACCTGCTGTCCATCACAGCCAGAGGTCAGAATCAATGAGATAGTCCCTCAGGGTTGACCAAGTCCCTTTCTGAAAGAATATGATACTGCAGATGCAGTAGCCTCTTTGCAGCCTAAATAACCTTGTCCATTGTAAAGCATGCGAATCTATAGGCTGACATAAACTTACGTGCTTTATATATTGTCCCCATTGGAGATTTTCTGGGGAAGGATGGTGGCAACAGAATAGCAACAGAGAGAAGGAACTAGTCTAGGTATTGCATGACTGCCTGCATGTTCGGAGCATGCTGGGGACCTCCAGATGACCAGAGCAGATGACACAACACCTTGTAGTCATAGAATACGTGCTGTTACTGGCTTTGCAAATGTAAGTTCAATTTGAAAGCTATTATTATCTACTGTAAAACTACTGTGCAAGGTATTTTGCAAAGTTAGCTGAAAGGACTTTGATGTCAGTAACTAGACATCCTATAGAAAAGAATTTAACATCTTGTAAGTTAAGTTTTGTGTACATGCTTAATAAAGGGAGTTATTTTAGATCCTACCCCAACTTTGAAATTGTTCTAGACTGCTCTATTTACATTATCTTTCCAAAACAACAAAAAGAGCAACTCTTAACTTTATGCCAAAAAGCCTAAAAAGCATTTTACATATAATAGTTCAACCTAACAACAGCACTCTGAAGTAGGCATCACTATTCCCATTTCCAGATTAGGAAATTGAGGATCAGACAAGTTAAGCAATCTGCCCAAGGTCACACAGTCAGTCGTGAAGGCAGGATTTGAAACCCTCGGGCTCAACTGTGCTCCAGACTCCTGTGCTGTACTCATCAAGAAGTATAAGTTACTGCTGCTGGACCACCTGTAGTGGATCATGGCTTTCGTATTTCAGAAGGAGATACATTCAGGATTATTGGTGAACTATGAGCTTTGAGAATGGTCACAATGAAAGGAAACATGGCTCAATGAACAGGCATCAGCCGTGAAGACAGGAGGCCGGAGCTCAAGCTCCAACATGGCTTGTTCCTAATTGTGTGAGGTTGCACCCACCACTTATCATTTCTCAGCCTAGTTTTCTCACCTCCTAGAATCATCACAATCAATACAGTAATATAGGTGAATTTCTAAGGCTCTAGGCAAACATCAGCTATTTTCATAGTTTAATTCTTTTCAGTTCCACTACTGACTTGCTCTTGAATCTTTGGAAATCTCTTCCGACACCTTAACTTTCTCATCTATAAAGCAGAGCTGCTGATACAGTATCTTTTAGTAATACCCTGCAGCAGCCTTTTTCAAATTTTCATGACCTAGAATCTTTCGGGATATTGTTAAAATGGATTCCTGGGCTCCAGTTATTGTGACCTGGCACAACTGGCTGGAGTCTTGTAATATTCGTTCTTTAAAAGAACCCCACTTGATTCTGATGTAGATGAGCTGTGATTACTCTCAGAAAAATACTGCCCTGCAAGCTCAGTATTACAAAAAACTGTCATATTTGTGGATAAAGAACTTGACCAAGATCCCTTTCTCAGATCCATAACACAGCCAGCACCAAATCTGTGACTCCCAATATCCAGATCCTGCTACCACATGACTCTGATTCAAAGGAACGTCAAAGCCGATTTGGTCACTGGGTTTATAGCCAGGGTTTGAATCTACGGTACATGGTTGAAGCTTCCATCTCTCCACAGACATCGTTAAAATTTAATTGAGTGTCACTGCCTTTTTCTTCTTCCTCTGCAGACACATTTGCCAGCAAAGTGGCAGCAACTCAGGACCAGTACGCAGATGCATCCATAGGTAACGTCACTGGCAGCAACGCGGTGAATGTCTTTCTGGGAATCGGCGTGGCCTGGTCCATCGCCGCCATCTACCACGCAGCCAATGGGGAACAGTTCAAAGTGTCCCCTGGCACGCTAGCTTTCTCTGTCACTCTCTTCACCATTTTTGCTTTCATCAATGTGGGGGTGCTGCTGTATCGGCGGAGGCCAGAGATCGGAGGTGAGCTGGGTGGGCCCCGGACTGCCAAGCTCCTCACATCCTCCCTCTTTGTGCTCCTGTGGCTGTTGTACATTTTCTTCTCCTCCCTGGAGGCCTACTGCCACATAAAAGGCTTCTAAAGGAACAATCAGATATAGTAAATTTATATATATATACATATATATACATAAAAAATTATGTATAACGAACAGAGGAAACTGACATTTGTCATGTTCACCTACCTGCTGATGGAATCCAGCTTCAAGAGCATACTCTGTACTAGGGCCGAAGTAAGAAAGTGTCACCTCCCATTCCCAGGGCCATCGTCGTGTTGAACGAGGCACAGAGGCAAGGCCCTCGTTACAGCTGGAAGGGCTGTACTCTCTCCAGGTTCACAAATTGTTAAGGCTTTCATTTGTTTTCTTGTTTTTGATTTCGTTTTCAGTGGGATTGGGGAGGTGGTTGATCTTTGGCTCTTACTTTTGTTTTATTTTGTTTTGTTTTGTTTTCTGTTGGGAGGGTCAGGGTTGTTGCTTCTCTTGGTGGGAGGTGATGAACCATCCAAATGTAAATGGTTTTTTGGTAAAATTTTAAATTTTAAGATTCCCCTCACCTCCTCCAAACACTTTAAAAATTATTTTGGATTAAGAAAGGATCTGGGCGTGGAAGAAGAAAGAAGCATGTCTTCAATATATTACCAAATTTCAAGCTTGTTTCCGGAATGTGAGCCGAGGTGAAACTGCCTCCAAGAAGAAGCATAGGAGCTAGAATAGAGCCAGGAAATGGGATGGTTCTAGATATAGTCTGACATTTAAGGGCATGATGCCTGGCACTCTTGTTCAACAGGTACAGAGATAATGTGCCTACATTCCCAGGAACATGCAAAATCCTTTATTTCTTATCTCTTTAGTTCTGGACTGTGATTAGCAAGGCCCTTATTCTAGCATTCCAGCATTCCAGCCCAGCTAACCCCCTAAGTGTCCCATTCCAACCCTCTTTCTCCTATCCACCTGCCATCCCCCCTGCAAACAGGAAGAATGACCCCGTTCAAAGAAGCACATCATCCTTTTCCATTTGCATCAATATGTGTCCCAGTCCCACATTGCTGTTGCCTGGGATTGTCCGTCCGTTTTATTTTCAAAAGCATCCATGGCTTGCACAATCCTGTTCCAGTCATAACTGAACCTTTGCTCCTTCTTCATGTGCCTGTTTGGAAATGTTGTTGTGATACCTGTTACACAGTGCATGGATGAAAAACAAATAAAACAAAACAAAGTGTATCTGTACATAGTAGAGTATAGTATATACTGTTCTCCCATTCAGCAACGTTGATTGGACATTGAAGACATAAGTGAGTTTTCTTTTCACCTGAGTTGTTACTTTTGTGTTGTTACTGAGTTTGATTATTACTAGGGACAAAAGGAGAAAAATGGCTTGTTGTTCATGGATCTGCACATTCATTTCTAAGAAGCAATAACTGTTAGGTGGGGAGAAGTTAAAATTATTGAGACGATAACAGGCAAACTACAAAGACCTTCGTGGAAGATTAGCCATGTGGAGCACATCAGAGGCCTCTTAGAATCACTCATGAGTTCAGGAAGGCCACGGGGAAAGGCCTTGTAGAAAAGTGGATGCATTAGATGTGCCTGGGCTTCCAGACCCACCCTTTCCACAACACCCTTCCCTCCAAAGTATTTATTTCACATCTGCTCTGTCTGGCACAGATGGTAGATAGTGCTGGTTTGTTTGTTTTATTTTTTTATGTAAAAGGCTATTTCGAGCCCCGTTTATTTCACTGTCCAGTTTAGACCCTTCTGATTATATTAGTAGTTTCTGACTCAGAAAGAAGCCAGGGTGACCAACAGGCCTTTAGACATGCGTCTCCTCTACTTAGGATGGAAGAAAAGGCAATTCAGTGACATTGGCGCCTCCTGGGAGGATTGTACTGGGAGGTTTTTAACCCTTTGAAAGGAATGGCTCTTTCAATTTCAAAATACCAAAGAACATGGATAAACCCAACATTCCAAAGTAGTGAGTCCACTAATGAGAAAAAATAGAATGACTTTGGTCACCTCTGAGAGACATCTCTGTTTATAAGGAATCTCAGGATGGAGACATCCCTGGCCCTCTAGACTGATTCAGAGATACTTGAGAAATTAAAGTTGTTGAGACTTATTTTCTCTTCTTCCACTCAGTAATCATGATCATTCAACATTTGATAAACATCATTTCGTAATTGAATGAATAATTAAATGCTAGTTACCCACTCAATATGCCAGGTGGTATGAAACGTCCTGGGGCCTAAACCATGAACACAACAGTCCAGATCACACTGCCCTTGGGGGGATTACAG
The DNA here is from genome assembly GCF_040939455.1 of Microcebus murinus. NCBI lineage: Eukaryota > Metazoa > Chordata > Mammalia > Primates > Cheirogaleidae > Microcebus > Microcebus murinus. The sequence goes on along the minus strand of NC_134106.1, from coordinate 32,508,297 downwards.
TTCATGTGACTGCAATTATCACGAGTTACGGTTAAGGCAGCCATATGAAAACAGTTTTGTCTTGCAAGGAAAAACACAATTATGAAACTTCTTTGACATAAACACACTGAAACTGCACAAATGCAATTGCCTACATAGCCAAGATTTTCTTTAACTAAGAGAGTATAAAGCATAGGTTTGGAAAAGCACCCTCTTTAACACTGGCCAACATGCAGACTTGTACATCTTCCCATTTTAAACCAAGAAGGGCATTCATGTCAATGATCCAAATCACAGAATGTGCAGTTAATACCAGTTTTTATCTTTGCTGTAAACAGTACTTTTTTATGAGCCATACCTTTAGGATTCCTTATCCATCTTAGAGGCCCACCTGTCATGGCCCACCAATATTGGTGACCTAATTTTTTTGGGGGGGTGGGAGAACACACTTTAACCCTTCCTTTTTTTCCCCAGAGATTTACTAAGTGGAAACCTAGCATAGAAACACCAAGTAAATATAGCCAAGGGATATAAGTTGTTTAAACATTAGAAAGATTTTGCACTCATTTCTTAGCCATATTAGGAATGTCAGTAATCCTGTAGCAAATTTTCACAAAGGACTTTAAGAAATTCTTGCTGTTGGTCAATTTCAATTTCAAAGCTCTTTGGTTTGTTTGCTTTTTAAATTTTCATGCTATAGGAAAATATGATTCTGGTTGTTCAGGGTTGTTATTAATTATTATAGTTGTGTAAAATTATTTCATTTTATTTGTTTGATTATTTTATTTTGTGTGTATTGTACACAGCTTTAGGGGGGAAAGTGCACTAATTGTGCTGTTCCTTATAAATGGTACACATTATTGACACAGACAAATAAAGTTTCTAATTGTTTCTGATTTAATCACTAGTAATACAGCATTTTCTGTATGGAATGTTTTCGCTCTTCTCATTGTCATCTACTTCATTTTCTGTTTTCATGTTTTGAAGAAATAAAGACCAAAAAGGTATTATTGTGCAATTGGTATCCTCATCCAAAAGAAAGAAAGCAGACATCCAGTGATCACACCCTTGCAAATGTCAACCCTTTGGTCATGCAATGTTCTCTTTGTAACGTCCCAAGAGAACACAGTGTCAGAAGATTGGTCTGTCCTGTAGTGCTAAGATGAATGTTGGGCATTCCTCCATTTTACTATTCTTTTTCTACATTGTTAAGTATGACTCTATCTACATTCTTTCCACATCCAAGAACATAAACCCATGAAGAGTTACATGGCAGACAAATTTTTGGCATGCAGAAGATTGTATCAAATCAATCAATCCCAATAAAACTAAGCATTGGAAGTAGAGTTGCTTTCCAAGGGTTACCTAAGTAAATTGCTCTTTTAGTTTCATACACTATATTATTCTTGATTCCCAGTAGAACTTCTGCCTTACATTAGTAATTTCTAATTATATAAGTTATTGACATCATACACTCAAAATAATATAGGATAGGAAGAAGTGGCATCAGAAATGGAATAACCATTTTGGGGGGAAAAATGTGACTTCTAAAGTTCATGTACTTAAGGCTGGGCTTAGTGGCTCATGCCTATAATCCTAGCACTATGGGAAACTAAGGTGAGAGGATTGCTTGAGGCCAAGAGTCTGAGATCAGCCTGAGCAACATAGTGAGATCGGTCTCTACAGAAAATAAAAAAAGTAGACGGATATGGTGGTGCATGCCTGTAGTCCCAGCTACTCAGGAGGCTGAGGCAGGAGGATCAATTGAGCCCAGCAGTTTGAGGTTGTAGTGAGCTGGGCGGTTGCAACTGCATTCTAGCCCAGGCAACAGAGTGAGACTGTCTCAAAAAAAAAAAAGTTCATGTACTTATTTGCAAATTTACATTAAGATCAGTGGATTTAGTTCTTACTACAATAGATAGAATCTGTCCACCATGTACATGTAAATGATGCTTTGTTCATCTTATCATCTTTACAATTTTCTTTAGAATTCCTCATTATATTCTTATATGGTCATATGTGGCACACTTGCATGTGTGAATGAAGGTATAATTTAAACATTTTATTACATCAAACAATTCATGTATCTCCTAAGTACCAACCTTTGGCTTAAAACAAAATGAGGAGCCAACATCTACTTCTTTAAACAGCAAAAAGAGTAATTCAATGACCAGAGTGACCTTGACCATTTAACATCCCTTCAGCAAAATGCTGTGGCCCAGTGATTCTCAATGTTCTATAAGCAAATTTTAATTTGTTCAAGTTTTCAGATTTTACCCTTCTACCATGAAGATTTATAGTACTTTGCACTCTGTGGTTCACAGCATAATTCCACTCATTTTTTGTTGCTTTTCAAAAATGAAATTAATTTACAAACATTCGTTGTAAACAACTCTGCAGAGATTCTGACAGGTGGCTCCCATCCACTACAAGAACCTTGCTGCGGCACCTTTCCCTAGTGGCCTCCCCATTAATGAAAACTCTCCACCCCACACACTGCCTGTTCCACAGGGGTTTGATTCACTGGTGATTCCACAGCCCAAGTTCCCTGATCCTAACCTATCAAGATAAAATGAGACTAACTAGTTTGTTCTGCATACATTTGATAACTTTGTGGAAGCAATTAGAAAATTCCTCTTTAGATGATGAAGCCCTTCATTCTCTAATAGTGCCAAAACTTCACCTTCTCAAGAACCTAAATCAGCCCCTTTGACACGTCTTTCAATGTTTCTGGGCTCAAGATATTGGAATCTCTATTTTGATTCTGATTTTCTCCCTCTAATTTTGGACAGTTGCATCCAGAGCAAGTCTTGAGTGTAGTTTCATGACTTTAAGGGCATTTGGCCATTTTATGATTGGCAACATATAATATTAGATTTCACCCTGACCTACAACCCTGACCTACAACTTGTATTCAGCTTTTGTTGTAGTAATCACCTTGCTTGGCCACGGCATTCTAGCTGTTGGTAAAACTGAGAAAAGGTCAGTGTGACTTTTAATCAACAAATAGGTGAGTGCATTATGCAGAGGTGACATACAAAATCATATGTTACAGAAAAAGAAGCATGCTGTTTTGAGTGGATTCATTCAATTTTGTTCAGATCTACCTATAGATTTTTGTTAATAGATAGCATTTCTGCTTTTTTTTTAACCATTATGTACTTGTCACTTCTAGCCATGTCATTGTCTTCAAATCACCCAGGACATCTCAAGTGTTGGGCAATCCTGATGGTATTACACCTTCAAGGATGACATGGGAAGGATAAATAATTGAAATAGTTAGATATTTCAATTTTGGAGCTTATTCAGGCCATGGTTAATTATCTCACAAAGCAGAGTGTCTTATCTATAGAAGGAGCAACCACTGAGAGGTGGAACTCCCAAGGGAAAGAGTGCTGCAGCTTCCCAGCCCAAAACATGGTAAGTATCTAGCATTCTGTGACTTTTCCCCACCTGCCAAGTGTCCAAAAAGATGCACTCATAGGCTCTCCAAATTTTCGGTTTTGTCAAAGGTTCTCTGATTTAATCTCTTAAGGGGCATTTAAATCAGTGGTCATATAAATTGTTTATTTTGATTTGTTTATTTTTAGGGAAGAGCATTACTTTATAACTTCAAAACCTCAAGTACTTAAACCTATCTTTTCAGGAAGATTTGCTTGCCTGAAATTGCCTTGTTTATCTGTGATCCCTACAGTATTTCAGCTGCTTGGCTAGTTCTCATTCTTTAGAATCATGCTGCCCTAATGTTTTTCAAAGAATCAGAGTTGTCCCCTTGGGAATGTGCAATTTTAATCTTTCCTTTCCCTAATTTCAACCTTTATAGTTCTTCTATGGCTACTCCCAGTATACTCAATTACCCTTAGTGATGCTGTTACCTCTCAGAAATGGAGAAAAGGCTCATTCTAAAAGGAAAATTGCTCAGGGCATGTTTTTCTGAAAATGAACTTGTCACAGAAAAAAACAAATATGATGATATTCCACCTAGCAAACAGTCATTAGAACATAGTGTGGTACCTCTGTAAATGTGAAGGACAGATTATACCCAACAGCAGTTACACACTACAATAGTACTCTTGATTTGATACCTCTTGAATCACATTTACCATGCTTCAGCACCCATCTACTTAGCCTTTTAGTCTATCAATTTATGTAGGTATGGAATGGGAATGAAGACCAGCACACACATCCCCAATCTCCATGAGCATTTCTACAAAGGTGTAATATATAAACATAGAAAAACATAATACATAGCTTCCATGCATCTAAGAAATACGAGTGAGCCAAATTCTTCTTTGTGGGTATTATATTCTTGATTTCCAAATAGTAGGAAAGTTCACATTAATTACCAAAAACACACCAAGAGAGAAATTAGCTAACTTCAATGTTACTCTGTCAATTTTGACAGGTAATACACAGCCCAGTCCTAATTTGTTCACTGCCAAGACAGATATACCTAGCCGAATTCAAGAATGCATTAAGGGGTGGGGGAATTCATTTATTAGAATGATTCTACATCCTTCTATACTGATATTATTTATTCACCTAGAAGGATCCCACCCAGAGATTTTCAGAGACCTTTCACTCCATTCCTAACCTGCTTTTAATTTACAGAACTTTTTATGAGAACCCTTGAAGCCAAAAAGTAGGACAAGAGATAAATTTTCTAAAAGGAGAATTTTTCACCCACCTTCTAATGTGAAGATTGGATACTTGACTCTATATCCCATTCTTTAAAATGGAAAGAACAATTCTATTACATAACCAAGTGCATAACCGCTTTTTGAACTATTCTACCTAAAAAACAAAGGATAAACTAAAATTTATAGATATTAAAGATAAAAGTGATGTGATCCAGATAGCTAGTTTTGAGAAAAATAAGATTCTCCATAGGTTCCTTTCTATACCTTTCTACACTTACCTTAACATTAAACTTTGAAAAATACTCCAAGGAAGAAATCTGGAAAGATTTTACATTGAAATAATGCTCATATAATTGAGTAATTTGGCATTTTGGATGATAATTACCTGTGTTGTTATGTAAAAATGAGAGAATTGGCACAAAGAAAATGTGTTAAGTAGGATTTAATCACAGATTACCCTTATCTAAGATACTTGAAAGCTGTTACAGATAAGCATTATATTAATAGATTCCCAGTTTCCAAAAGCATTGAAACTTACATTCTCAGGTTTTATATGAAAATCAAAGCTGGGCATACATAATTCTTAGCTCTGGCAATGAAAGTATGCTTTTGGCACACTTTCTCATATTATGGAGTAATTTTGTAGAATACCCTGGACCTATGCAGATGTCAAATAAAAAATGCATTCAATAATTTTAATTTCTTCCTTTTTGTAGGCCATAAAGGTTTATTTTCTTTTTTAGGCCATAAAGCTTTACAACTTGACAATTTAACAATTTCATCTTTAAAAGGCAGATTCTATTTTGATGTTGGTATCCACATTTCAGAATTAATGTTAATATCTAAATAATTGATATCACAGATGGGATATTAAGCTTGAGTCTAGCCTAAATAAGCCACAAGGCCCAGACAGATCTGTCAGTAGTTAAAAGGTTTCTGAAACACTGGCTTTTTAATGCACAGCAAATACTAGTGTTGTTTTCAAACTTTTTTCTACCATAAGTTTGTATTTCAACCACTACAAAAGCAAACAGAAAATATTTGGAATGGTAATTAGAAGACAATTTCTATGGGAATCAGACATTGTTTCAGCATTAGATTCCCCCATCCCATGTCTCCCTAGAGCATAGAGATATGTACATAAATACAAAAATAGATGATGTGTGTCAAATATCTTGAACCGCATTTTTGGATGGCTAGGATTGTCCTAAAAGCTCATGTCAAGCTCATATTCTTTTTTATCAGATCTCTTTCATACATGGGAAAAGGTGGAGAAACATGGAAGAAAGCACATTCCTGATTTTTGTTTCCTTTTTAGCTAAAGATGCAAATTTGAAGTTTGTTCAAAAACTGCTTAGAATAATATTAATTATATGGATCCTTCTAAAATCAGAAGTAAATATTTAATTCCTGTTACGTTAAGTAGCAAGCATTTCTGATAGAAAGTCTTTAGGATCGATTAGAGTTTCTTTCTGACTTTTGGGGGTTGATGAAAACAGCTCTAAAAAAATACTATTCTGAAATTGCCACGGCCACCTCAACCTTCAGCAACCAGCATTCTGATCAGGCAGCAGCCATCAACATTGAGGCAAGACCCTCTGCTGGTAAAATGTTTGTGACTCACTGAAGGCTCAGATGATCATTAGCAAATTTTAACAATAAACCTTAATTAAGATATGCACAATGTTATTTTAAACATAATGCTATTGTACCCTTAATGGTCTACAATATGGTGTAAACACAACTTTCATATGCACTGGGAAACCAAAAAAATCATGTGACTCACTTTACTGCAATATTTGCTTTATTGTAATGTACTTGAACCAAACCCTCCATATCTCCAAGGTATGCCTGTAAATGAAAAATGTATATCTACCTTTCCTAAAATGAAGTCTTATGGAGCACAGAGAACTCCTCCAGAAGATGTTAATTGTACTATGGCCAAAAGGATAGGACATGCTATCTTCTATATATCTCTCTAAGAAAGATATAACACATATTAGTATGTTGATGATTCTGAGAAATCCTACCTTAATAAAATATGTATAAAAGTGAAAAAAAAAATACTATCCTGGTTGAGGTCTAATCCTGGGGGATTAAAAGGCTGAGATTTTATAGTTTCTCTCGAAACATAACACTGAGCAGGCAGATTTCCATGCCTGCTGCCAGTCAGCATATTCTAAAAATGTGTTTTGGGAAATTGGGGGGAAATAAATAGGAGCCCCACCTAGTCCTGCCACAGATACCTAATCATCTACCACTGTGAGTATCCTCTGCTGGCTCAAGTTTAGCTTAGATTTTCTTAGCTGAACCAACCCTCAACTTTCATATATACTGGTCGTCTTGTCCCTAACATTGTCCCTCCAAGGTCCGACTAACAAGCAAACTAGCCCTTTCAGCCAGTTGGTGCAAGAAATTTTTCCAAGTGGGGTTGCAGAGGAGGCAGTAATGTCAGTGCCAAGTCACTAGAACCTATTTAACCAACTGCTTCATTACATATTGGACTCTGTTTGAGACATTGACCCTTGGAAATAGTGGGAAGACTTTATTTTATTACTATTTCATCAATAGAACTTCTGTGGCATTGACACTAAGCAAAGGATAACATCATATGAAAACCAAAAGTTATTTTTATTAGCTACAACTGTTATTGAATTTGCAAGAAAATATTGTCTTTAAAGTTTCAATCCAAAACTCTAAGGAGAACAAGGTTTCTACTGGCATCAATAATCCTATAGGAAATCTGAAACTCCATATCATCTTTCAGACAGATAATGCTATGGTAAATGTATGTATGAGGCTTAAAATATTCTCGATATTCTCAAATTGTTCTCACAAATTCTGCATAGATTAGCTTTAAAAAAAAAAAAAAGATACCTTTCTCATCAAAATGGATTGGAAATTTTTTCCATAACTGGTTGCAAAATGAGTTTAGCACCCAAAGAAGCTGTGAGCAGTTGTTGCATCAGCAACTCTCCTTCTATGCCCTCTTCTCCTGCTTCTCACTCTTAATCCCAATATACATTCTTCAGAAATAGCTGCAAATGGCGAGAGGAAAAGTCAAAAGGAAAATAGTTGTCCTTCTTTTTAAAATGGGCTGTTTGCTTATCACTTTTAGCATTTTGACCAAATTTTTAAACTTTAAACACGAAGCAAAGATAGATGTTTTAAATGTCAAATCTGAAGCAAAGATTGCATTTTTGCAAAGCTATCCAGAAAACGGTGTTAAGACATGGCATTTAGTGACACATCAGTGCCCAACCTCTGCCTCCTCTCTCCCATTCACACAGTGTCTAGAGGCAAACGAGCATCTGGGCAGGGGAGACATAGCACTGTTAATGTCATAGCATCACCAGGGGGTTACTAGGTGGGGTCAGGAACTAGGGCAGAGTAGATGGGGCCAATCCCAGTCCTCAAGCCATGCCACCATCTCAGCTCACCTCCTCCTGGATGTGGCTTATGAGCATTAGAACAATGTTAAAGGTATTTTTTTCACTTGATGTGAACATTACCGACAGTGACTCCTTTCTGCTCTGAACCAGTCTGTTCTGTTTGACTTAAACCTTCCCAGGGTCGCTCAGTTCAAATCACATGCTTGTGGCCTCATTGCCTGCATGGAGAGTGAACCTATCATTACAAACGTGTTGCCATGAACCAATCCTTAAAACACTCAAAGCACCACAGACAAGTGAATTGAACTTAGCGATGAGGAATCTATAACCTTTTATTTTTTCCTTCCAAGACAATATTCTGACACTTCAACTCCAGAAGTCATGTCATTAGTAAAATGAAAATAATAATCTCTTTATCGCTGTTTAGAATCAATTCATTCCTCTTCACAGCTTAAAGCATCCACTAACCCATGTCAGAGCCATAGATACTATTATTATACCCTTATTCAAAGACTGGATTTATTTTGTACAGAAATCAGAAATGGTTTGGGTCCCTTTAAAGTAACTGACAAGATATTTAATATCAGTTGAAAACAATGCAGAAGAAAAAAGGGTTCTGCACAGGCTGCAGGGTTATAGAGAAGAGCAGAGCTTTTGTCAGACTCTCTTGATGTTTTGCTCTTCCTGGTAAGTTTTCATCCGTCTTAGTTCCCAGTGGAATATTCCCCATACTCATTCTGTGGGAGGATACTGACGTAGCTCCAGACTCTTTTATTGTCTAATTCTCCCAAGAGAATTAGAACAGCCATTCCAGGGCTTGTAACATACAGAATAAAAAAAGAAAAAAAATACCAGGTACCTCGTTGATTGATCCAGAAGTTTTGTACAAAAGCACACACCATTCTGATTGTCCCTATATTAACATTGTATTCACCAAATATCTTTCTTAAAGTGACTGAAGCTAGATAAATATCAACTGGATAATTACCTAAGTAAGAATCACAAAGAAATTAAAATGAAAAACAGAAAATTGGTTTAGCAAGTCTGCCTTACAAGATCATTGACTAACTTTATATTCAGTTAATAATTTTAAAAAACACACACAAAAACTATACAGTCAAGACAGTGAAGCAATTTTAAAATCAAGTTAGAGTCTATTATATTTTTTCAGACATATAATTCCATAAACCTCAAACATTTATATTGTGCAAAATATTGTATTAGACACCCCAAGATGGTATGAAGAATTCAAGACAGTAATTTAAGAAAATTAGTCAGAAAGAGTCTCATTATGGCATTCTAATTAAATTAACCTTCCATTTTGGTCTAAAGGCATTTTATCAATTTGAGACTGCTTAATGGGGCCATTGTGAAATCTATCAAGAAATCCTCCTTTAATAGAAACAGAAATATGAATTTTCTTAATTTCACATTCTGTCTCTCACTAATAAATGGATTCAGATTCAACTAATACATCCACAGTCTACCATGAGCCAAACCTTGTGTAAAGTTGACATGTGGTCTTTTATTTAACATTTCAAATTAGAAAAAGCTTCTTACAAATTTCTTTTGCTTCATTATTGCTGCCCTTTTTTATTGGATGTTGATACTAATTCGTCACTGGATTTTCTTAACTCTTCCTGTGCTCTTTGAGGCATCTGGCTCTATCTTACTGAGTTACAACTCCGCTTTCATCTTTTAACAGCCAACTAGAGAAGACGACCTCAGTCCCTATCTCTGAGTACACATGTTCTTTTCATTTTAACATCAAATAATCACAGGAGACCCAAAGGATTTTCTCTTTTGAAAATGAGTGTTTAACTGGTCTCTCTAGATTTGAATTTCCTCATCATTAAATGAGAGGACTTTGCCGTTAGCTTGATTTTCCAGAATGCAGCAAGCCCTTCACCATCAATCGGTACTTCCCTGATATCACCTGCTTGTGGGTATGAGCTGAAGGTGCTTTAGGTTGTGAACCGTTTGCTCCCCATAATGTGTGATTACCAGCACAAGTGTCAAGCCAATCAAACCACGTGAAAGCTGTTAGAAATTTAGCCAAACATTTATTTTAAAATAATTCTTTGTGCATTGCTGGAAAGAAGTCTCCCTTTCCCCCAAGGGAAGTGAGAAGTTGTCTTTCTTTGCAAGAGGCATAAAATAGAAAATGTAATGGAGATTAGAATGGATTCCAAATCAGTGACCTTCTTAAAGCTGCATTCAGTATGCTTCTAAATGTAAACTTTAAGTTCACACAGTTTCCCATTATAATTCCACTTTTATTTTTCATTCTTTGTGCTTAACCTTTTAAAAGAAGGAGACTGACAGCAGTTATTTTTTACTAAAGTATGTGAATTACAAAGAGGATGTGCAATAACCAGGCAGAAAGATATTTAAAGGTACAAGCATTCTAAAGGAAGATGAAAACAAAATTCATTTGCTACAGATTCAACTGTCTTTTAAATGCATCCCTTGTTATGAAGAAAATGACTACTCAAAAAAATTGCAAAAAAGACTTAAATCCTGCCCCCAGCAATCAACTGGTCTGCCACAGCTCAAATGCCTCATTAGCAATATGAAATTGCACACCAACAAAATATAGCAAGAGAATGTAGACATTTCCATGGGGAGAAGAAATAAAGAAAGGAAAAGCAAGCACAGTGAACTCTGCTTATATAAACAAAGAATAGTTTAGTGGAATGAATGGAAGCTTCCTCTTGAAGGAATCACAGAACGTCATCAGAAATGGCAAAAACGATTTCAACATCATAGCAGTAATATATTCCAACTTCATTAGCACTGAGTCACAAAGCTAAATTTGTCAGGGGGAGAGGTAAATAAAAATTACTGACATTGCTACAGATAAGGTGTCTTGTGAGCCTCGATGTTGAGACAGAAAATTGAAATAGGTAATATTTTTGTTATAACCATAGTAATTTCTATGACTTCTGCCTAGGGATAAAATTACTTTTCCTTCTCTCGTTATAGGTTTCTATATAGAGCTGCTGTTCAGTTGCAGTAGGCATTGTATTTCTATATGTCGATAAGCCTCTCACATGAAATTTGGCCTCCATTTAAGATTTGATTAGGAAATGCTAAATTGAAAAGATTGTTTTTTCCATCTTTTTTAAAACAAATATGCACTGTAAGCATTTTCTGCTGATGACTGCCTTAAGCAAGCCTGGCAGAGCTGTCAATCAGCGGCAGGTGTTTGTTGAAGGAAGAGAACCTGTGAATAGATTGAGCCCTCCTTCCTCCACACAGGCAGCTGCTCATTCACACAAACTCTCATCTGTCTTCTTCCTCAGCCCCTTCCACCAATCCTGCCTCTTCAGTTGACTCACCTGTACCTATCAGTCAAACAAACGGTGGTTTCTAATTATGTGTGCTGACAGCTTGTTCAACTTAATTCTTCACCCACTGAAGTTCATGGATTAACCCATGATGTCCTTTCCCTCTGTTTACTCTTTTATAGAGGTCCTTGCATGTGATATACTTTTAAAAGGATTTTACAAGAAAAACATCAAGTCCACAACCCTAGTGTGTCTTCAGCCAAGAAATGGTGAACAAATTTAGTTGTTCTGGTAATCATACTGAGGTGATTGAATATCACCCATGGGGCAAGAGAGAATTGTAATGCTATTACTAAAATAATACCCTATGGAGAGAGGCCATAGAATTTCCCACATATAGCCTATTAGGAACTTATACATAATATAGAAAAATCATATTCTCTTTATAGAAAGGTCATGAGCTTGAATCATCTTTTATTTAATATGTTTGATCTATATGTTGATAAACTTCTGAACCTGAAAATTCTCTGTAATTAAACTAGCACCAATAGAATCTGTCCCTTAACTATAAAAATGTATGGGGAAAAATCCAATATTGGATTTTTCACATTCCACGTAGCAAAACTTTGTTCTGGGAATGCAATTAAAGTGACGTAAAATAAGCTACTACTGTGATTTCTTAAACTTTGGTCCCCAGACAAGCATCATCAGCAACAATTTGCAAATTTGTTAGATATGCAAATTATCCAGTCTCACCTGAGACCTCAGCCCAGGTCTATGAATCAGAAATTCTGGGAGCAAGTCCAGCAATATGGGTTTTAACAAGCCCTTCAGATGATTCTGACACATGCTTAAGTTTGAGAACCATTGATCTACTATGCAGTGCTCTGTGTGGTCAAGCAGAGTCAATATCACCCACTGCTTAACTCTGCTTCCTCTTAGGAAGAGGCTTAAAAGCCTAAATATAGGTTCCTCTGAGTCACAATACATGCAGATTTGTGGGCAGAAATATCCACCATTCAGACTTAAAATATAATTTTAAGGAAAATTAATCCTTACAAATATTTTTTTTCCTGGTATAACTGAGCTTCAGGCAGGCTCTCCAATCAGAGACATTCCTAATCAGCTTTCCTAGTTCTTTTGAAAAAACCAACAGCGGGTCTGCTTTGCCTGACTGCCTCTGGGCCTAGAAAATGACCCTGCACTCCTGTCTCCTAATTGATTTGCTCAGCCTCATTTGCCTTAATGCGAAACCATTGTGTGAAAGTACTGAGTTATACTTAATGCTGCAGTCCACTGGTTTGGGAAGTCAGTGTGTACTGATGGAGCTAAAAGGACTACTAGTTATGAGTGAGTTTTAATTTTAGAAGATATTTTCAAAGACTCACAAGGAAGGCTCATAAAGCTTGAAAACAATAGATTAGTGTGGATATCACCCCGAGTCCCCTGAGAGCTCCTTTCTATGGTGTCTCATTTGAATTGGTGCAGAACTGGAGAGCCAGAAAGTGACTTTGCTTATAAAAATAGCCGAGCCTTGAGAGTGTGGGTCATGTGCATGTGAGCATATATGTGTATGTTTCCTTAAATCTAATCTGAAAAAAAAAATCACATTTATGGTTTCTTAAAATACTCATATATATTTGACTCTTCATTTTGATACAGAAAAGTAACTCCAAATATGTAAAGAAGTCCTAAAATGTAAGCTGTTCAACAATGATATTCTGGAAAGAAATGCTATAACTGTCACTCCAAGCCTCCCTTAGGAGAAGCCAAACTTGTCAGATATTTTGGAATGCTGTTCTTTTTCAGGAACTAAAATAACTGGCGTCTCATACTGTCTTCTACCTGCCTCTCTCAAGTCTGTGTTCCTCTCTTTTTGCTGGTCAGAGCTTAAGCATTTGAGTGTCCATTTTCTGTCACAAGGGGCATGTTCTCATTGGCTCTCTTCCCGTTGTCCATCCCTCTCTCTCACAGCTGATCACCAAATAGCTCCAACTAAAGCACAGTCCCCCTTCCTCTGTCCCTGCCCTTGTGTACAACTCCTTCTGCACATCCTGTCTTTTACTCAAAGTTAAAGCCTCACTAAAGAAGATACTCCTTAGAATAACAGCCAACATCAAGCCACTTCAGTGATGGGAGATATGCCTTTTGGGGGGAAGGAGCTGGATCAGACTGACAGGGATTCACTCAGATCCACAAAGATCCAGAGCCTCGACCTCCTTCCTGACCTTTGTAGTCCACAGTGGATTTTTGTTTTCGTTCTTGTTTTTTTACAGAAGCTCTTAAACCCAAGGCAGCTTGCTCTTGTCCGCTATCCATGATTTGTGTTTATTGGCTCAAGTCTCGAAATCTTGAACCAAGCCTAGATTAAAAATTTCCCTCAGAAAGCTTAGAAAAAAAGTTACATATTCTCAAAAAATTTATTTATGTGGTACGTTGAAAAGGCTTTGCTATGAGAAGGTAACAAATACTGTTTATAATCCCCCAAACCTCTGCCTTTCAGTGTCATTCGTGGTGAATTTCCTATGTCAGTGGTGCAGTTCAACACTATTCCAATAAGCCATAATAACAATTGTTGGCACAACTGTTAGGACAACAGGACTTCCCTGGGTTTCATCCAGTGATTTTTGTAGACAGTAGGAAGCTCACACTGAGGAGACATTTGTAGCTTCCTAGCCAAGGGCAAGGGAAGGATCTTGCATACCGTCCATGCTGAAACTGTGTACAAAACACTGTTCGGTGCCTCTGAGGGAGCTCTCAGAGGGGCAGGCGAGAAGGGAGGATTCAGGTAGGAAACAAATCTAAAACTTCTCTCTCACCTTTGATGGTTGCTGATGGCACTCCTTTCCTGCTGAATAAACTTGGTGGATAATTTTAACAGTAAACTGAATTCATACTGAGCCAGTACAACAGGCAATCCATAAAAGAAGGGCGGCATATCGCAGTGCCAGAAACTTCCTCTCCTAAGAGGCGATCATGAATTCCCTGTACAAGGTACAAAACAGGGAAGAACGGCCTGTTCATATTCCGTATTCACGGTTTAAAGGACCCATCACCAAGAGCCTTCAAAGACCGAGAGAGAGGAAGTAGAAGGAAGAGAGGCAAAAATGGAGAGAGGGAGGTCTTACTGTGAAAAGAGAAGTAATCCTAATGGTCCTCTAGATGATCCTGAAGATTGTTCACATGTCTAAAGCTATTTTTTTACATCACTACTCTTTGAAATGCCTGAGTGGCGGTACGTCGGTAATACATTTGGATACTTAACTGAATTTTTCAGTTTTAATTCTTTCATGTCAATGAATGTAATCTCTAAGACTTGCCATTTCAGTATACACACATGCACACACACACACACGCACACACACGCACATAATGGTATATGCATCAGATATTACTCATTTTGTGGGAAACACAATGTATAATAATCAAAAAGATTCCAACACATTCCTTCAGTGTGTTTCAGTGATAAAATTTTGTGGGGAGTAAAAGTACACACACCCTCTTTGCCACCATATTGTTGAAATTATGATCTTAAGCAACACTCTTAGAAATGCTTGTGTAAAATATCTTCTCTAGTATCAGTAATAGATAAACTTTGAATCTAATGTTCAAAAAGAATACGTGTTAAATATTTTTGTATCTGTAGTGTTTTCCTATTAACCTATATTAGTGAAGAAGTGATCATATACCTGATATCATTAAAAAGGAAAATGGCCTAAATAAAATGTTAAAAGTGGAGGAAGTTATTTATAAAGTCTTCTGCCAAAGACCATTGTTTAATGATTTGTAAAATGTAGATTATCTTCTTTTATTATGAATGTGATTGTAAGAAACGCTCACCCTATCTTCCTCTATCTTTTGAAAAACAATATTTTGTATTTCTAAGGACCAAGGAAAATATTTTTTAAGCCAATGTAATATACAGAAGCCTTGTAAATGAAAGGTACAATGACTTGGATCAACTGCATAGTGCTAGATTAGAATTATAACATTTGGTGGTAAATTTATCAACCTTTCCTATAATTCTTATACTGCACTAAATTACATTTTGGGAATTTCAGATAATCTTTTCAAATTAAAGGCACCAACATTAATGACAGATCTTGTCTAACAGAAAAAGCATAAAAACATTTCCTTTCAAGCACCTTGAGTGGATGGAAATTACCATCTAATTTTCCCACCTAACCATCCCATGTAAGTTAACTCAGAGGTCTAAAAATGTTGTACAGAAGGTTAATAGACCATGTGCACCAAGGATATATGAATTGTGCAGTTAGCAAGAACTAGCCATTTAAAAATCTATTTAAATGTTTTGTAAATAAAGTTTCCTATGGTTTTGTTCAAAGTGCTATCTTTTAAAGTAATTAGATTTTATTTCAATTTTAAAAATAACCTGTTACAAATTAGATGTTGCATTGTTGACTCTGTGATTCAATGTACACTCAGCCATATTCCTGTGGGAAAATATCAATCTTATTGACTTTCTTGGCGTGAGCCAGACATTCATAATTTATCTAAGGACTGTAAGTATGAAGACAAAAAAAAAGAAAAACACCAAAATGAAATGCTAGTGAAAAAGTTAGAAACCTATTGTATAAAATGTATTTTTAAAATCTTATGATATATGTGATTTACACTGCCTGTTAATTTAGTCTCTTTGTGAAAAAAATCACAGTATAATATTTGTTAAGACTCTGAAACACCAAATATTTGTGATGTTTGTATAGCGCTGTTGTTATAATATGTGATTTCAAAGGGTAAGCATCTTTGTTGTAATCATGTGAGCCCACAGAAGAAAAAAATTCCTGCTGTTGTGTACCACCAACTCTGAGAATTCCAATTTCCTGCAGCTGCTATATCACCAATAAATGAAAATTAATTGTGACAATTTTTAAAGAATTGAGTTTAGGATCACTGTGCATTTTGTTAATGAATGAATTCAGAGAGTTTTATTTTTACCAGAAATGCTCTCAGCCAGTAAACATGATTGCTGGTTTCAACCATACTATCATTTGAATGGTTTCTATATTCTTGGTCTAACAACCAAGACCTGGAAGCTTGTGGTAAGGTGTGTCCTAACAAATGTACAATAAATGACTTTTCCTGCATGCTGCCTGAGATATGTGTAATTTGAAATGTCATATCAAAATAGTATATATTTCATAACTCAAAATTGAACTGGCAATATTTCTCATATGTACAACAGATGATATGTTAATATCAAAATCAGAAGCAGTCTGCCATACATATATGTTATATGTGATGTTTAATCTTGTTAAACTGTATTCTGTGAAGTTTTCATTGCCTGGATTGGTCAATTCTGTACAAATCATTGTCTTAACTGTTTTCCTAATCTTACCATATTTCCTAACACTGAAATATAAATGTTTGTAAATTAGTTATTCATATTTTATTGACTTTTATTTATGTTAAGTGTGACTCCATTAGCTAACCTGAGCAAAGGGGAATCAAAGATTTTCTTGTCACAGGCTCAGGGACATTTTAGCTTGTGACCAAATTCATTCATTCATTCAATCAAATATTTATTGAGTATATACTGTGAATTGGGCTCTATACAAAACTTCGCAAGAATTCTTAAGAACCAGAGAAATCACAAAAGTCTACCCCCGGTGTGGATTTTTGAACCATTTTTCTGTGACTTCCATGGAGTTAGAGAATGATTTTATTTCTCCTATAACAAAAATTGAAATTATCCACAAAAGAGTCTGGGATTAAAATATAATACATTTGGCCCAGGAAAATGCAATGATCATTTACCATCTAACTTTATAGTCAAACTTTAAAATAAGTTAAAATAAAACCCAGCATAAGAGATTTGACCCTAATCTGGAAGAAGCACTTCAAAGTTCCTCTCTTGAAAAACTGTATATTACATCTGTTTTAAAACATTATTCTAATGTCCATTGCCACACATAAAATGTAGCACCAGATCCCATTTTCTAAAACAGTGCCCCTGTGGTTAATCAAGGAAGTCTGTAAAAGAAAAAGGAAATGGTTGATGAAAGGATAAATACATATGGACAGAATATCACTGAGGAAGGAGGGAAACACGCCCAGGATATTTTCTCAATGATGGATTTCCTTACATGTACCATATCTGTTTATCACACTTTTTCGAGATGGTGTCTCACTATGTTGCCCAGTCTGGTCTCAAACTCCTTAGGTCAAGTGATCCTCCTGCCTTAACCTCTGTTTAACACTTTTAAAAAGTGCTTGTACAGACACACACTCATACTCACAGCCAGATTCACATCTCCCACCATGTTCCCATTTTCTTCATTGAAAGAGATGTCCCCACAGGCTTTCAAGGTGAGTTGTGACCATATCAGAGGTAAGCGGGTCTCAGATTCATCCAAAGCAAAAGGCAGGAGATCAGCAGCACCTTGAAAGATCAAAACTCTGAGGTCCAAGGCAATTGGATAATCTGAAAGAACGTGAAAGCATGTGGTTTCTGCCATTATGGTACTTAGGGTAATGAGATTGACAAGTCATCTATACCCTGACTTTGGTATCATAAATTAATTTTTACAGTATTTGAAATTCCTCTGAACCTATTGAAAACAATTGTAACTTGGCATTTCACAGGCTTTCATTCATTCATTCACTGTAAATATGTGCAAAACACTGCAGGTGAGATTACATCTATCCATACAGCCACACTTGGGCAAGACAGAACAGTGCCAATCAATGCAGGCTGGTCAAGTCAGAAAACTCTGGATTTAAATTCCAGCTTTTTCAGTAATCTTTTGAAAGTTTCTTCACCATTCCAAACTTCAACTTCTTTGCTTGTAAAATGAAACTAATAGTATCTACTCTTTGGTGTTGGTATGAGGATTGACTAAAATTATTAACATTTGCTAAATGCCTGACACAGAGCCTGATACTCATAAGGCATTCAATAAATGTTAGTTTGAGTTGATATTTGTGTCCCTTATGCTGGTGACAAAGATTCTCCCCTTGACCAAACTTGATTTAGTCCCCTCTGAGCCCTTTTCTCCACCAGGCCACAAACTGTGGCTCTATTCTTAGTCAGCTTAGTCCAGTTTTAGCCAGAGTACTTCTGGGTCATTTTAGAAAAAATCTCCATCCTTGATAGTTAATCATATTCTTCATCCCCTGCCTCCATATCTCATCGCCCTATCCTGCCTTCAGCAAAAATACTGTTGAGTCAGTCTAGCAAGAATCTCCCTAGACTTAATCTTTCCTGTTAGTAATTTCCCATCCACTGACCCCCACTCTACTCCTTGGCTATAAATTCCCGCTTGTTCTTGCTCTATTTGGGGTTGAGTTCAGTCTCTTTCCCCTACTGCAAAACCCCATTGCAGTAGTCCTCTTCTTGAATAAAGTCTTCCTTAGTGTCTTTAAGAAATGTCTCAATCCTTTTTTCTGTGACACCACCAACATCTCCCATGCTGAAAGATGAAAAGACCAGATGAGCTAAATTCTAGCTCTCTTTCCTGTAGTTGCTTTACCAATATTTATTGAGCACTTGATAACAACCAGGCAACTTACTAGCACTTTACTTGGGTTATAACCCTGATCCTAACAAAAACCTTCTAAAAGTAGAAGAACTTCCACTCCTTTCTACACATGAGAACTTGAAGCTTAGAGAAGGTAAGTTCTTGCCAAAAATCATACTGAGTGGCAGAACCAGAATTTGAATTATGACTCAACCACTCAAGCTTATAATCATTCTATTATTCTGCCTTGCTTTATTGAACTTGAAAACTTTGTCTGCTTGGTTTGAGCAAATTCTCAAAATGACATAAAATGATAGCAAATGTCCTCCAATATATACCACCTATACAAACACCACATACAACATGTCAAAAATCTCCACCTAGATTTGATGTACAACTTCGTAGTAACAATCATCCTACAACATAATTATCATGGATCTTATGATTCTTGAGAGCAGATTATATAGAATATCATATCAGTAAAGAGACTTTAGGTAATGTGCCCTAGGTGCAAGGAAAGCACACTAAAGTGTTTTATGCCTCACCAAAGTCACCTTGGAAACAGCTCATCCAACGTCACTTTCAATATTTTCAGATAACCATGGAGAATGGATATATTTATTTCTTGCTGTTTTGGCCTGGATTATCTATAGACATCTGATTTGGGAACAAAAATAAATCTAATTTCACTCACGAATTTACAATATAATTCTTTTCTTTTAACAAAGCAATCTAAAAGACTATCTAGAACAACAGCAATAACAAAAAGGACATTGACTGTGGTAGATAATTCATGAGTGACAATAATTACCAGCCCCAAAATGGGCTTGGGTATGCTAGGAATTTTCTCCTATTAAAAATGACTGTTTCGTTTTAAGATTTTCCTGTAACATTAGTTATGTTTCAGCACTATTTTCATCATCTGTGAACAGCTGTGATTCTCTATTTGTGTCTAGTCTCTGTATTTATTGACTACAGGGAAAGACGCTGTAATGAAATCCAGAGATTTTCCAGGAAACTCTTGATTTTCTTGTTAGTTAGACCCCTATAATTGAGCATATTTACTTGTAAGCTCCCAGGATCCCACAACTTTACATGCTCACTCATGTGGAACCATATGGAGCTCTTTCTAGGATCTGTGCTCAGCCATTCAGTGGTAGATGAAACTTTACCCCATTTCAAAAAATAGTGGTGGGCACACTGCAAATATGCAATTAGCAGAATTTCACAGTCAATCATTGGTTGGCGCCTTAGCCAGATCCTTTTATTTATTTATTTATTTTAAAGAGACATGATCCCTCTCTGTCACCCAGGCTGGATTATAGTGGTGAAATCATGGCTCACTGCAGTCTCAAACTCCTGAACTTAAGCAATTCTCCTGCCTCCACCTCCCAAAGTTCTGGGATTACCAGCATAAGCCACCAAAGCCCAAATAATTTTGTTTTATTTTATTTTTTGTAGAGACAGGGTCTCACTATGTTGCCCAGGCTGATCTAGAATTACTGGCCTCAAGCTATCCTCCTGCCTCGGCCTCCCCAAATGCTAGGATTATAAGCATGAGCCACCATGCCTGGCCCTAGATCTTTTTTAAGGGGTTCTGCCTCCATATCTCATGTACTGGCTAAAAATAGAATGCAATGAAATATTTTCTGAAATTCACAGAACTGGGATGATAAATCTGGAACTTGTGAAGGTGATCTACAATGGTCCCAGGCATGCCCTATTTACCTGAGCCATACATAACACTGACCTTCATTACCAAAGATTTGAAATGGCAGGACAATTTTTACTTTCTTATAGCAATGCCACATTATTATAATAAATAGGCTATAGGCAAAAAAAAGTATTCCTTTTAAGATTTTTTTCTTACTATATGTCACCAAAAACAAGGTCCAAGAGCCCATCAACACAAACTAGAAAAATACAATAAAAGGTCAAGCCTTCATCAAACAGCTGCAAATGTCTGACAGCTCTGCTGATTTTACTTAGTGAGAAAAAAATGTTAACAGCCATCTTTGGTTACCATGAGAACTAGAGGACAAACAACCAAGCAAGTTTCCTAGAGGAAAAAAAGCATGTGGCCATCTGTTTTAAAACTCTAGCCAACAAATTCCAAGTGTATATAAGTCCTAGTGCTAAAGAAGCCAGGACCCAAAGATGCGAATGAAAAAATCTTGTTCTTAATAATCTGAGGGCAGTCATGTTAGGGTACAATGAGACAAGAAATGAAGAAAAATTATGGTTCCTGCTGTTACTGATTACAGAAAATCTGTATTTTTGTGGCTGAAGTCACCATAATGCCTCATCCCTTACACATCTGACACATTAGTGGGGACTCCTACTAAGCCAGGGTCCCATAAATTCTGAAGGAAAGATTAACTAGAAAATCCTAACTAATCTTCTGTTGACAAACCAGAACATAGAGATTTCTCTCAAAAACCTTTCCCAAAGGCTTTTCAATTCAATAAGAACAAATTACCAGAGTGCCTGGGTCTTTCTGAATATGATTTGAAGCAAAGCCCAGACATTGGTTCTGTTTATCAGGAAACTCACCAGTGTCAAAAATGACTTAAACACACACACACACACACACACACACACACACACACACACACACACACACAATGGCTGAAAACAACAAAGACAATAACAGGGCCTTTTAGAATTGATGAAGGATTACAGGAAAAGAAAAAACAAAACAAAAACACATAGACAAAATATTAGACCCCTAAGGTCAGTTGACCAGGGCACTTCATTTTACTTGAGACAAAGGAAGCCTAGGATGTGGCAACAGATTTTATAGTCATTGGATGTACCGGTGCTCAACCTGCTGTAACCTTTGAAAAATCACCATGCCTGAGTTTTCACTCTGTAACCTTGCAAGTCTAAATGTCACTGTATTGCATTTTCTCAACCCCTGATATTCCTCCAAAGGAGGTTTACAGAGTAATGGTTAAGAGCATAAATTCTGGAGCCAGACTACTTGAGTTCACATCTAGCTCCATTAAGCAGTGCAATCAGAGTCAAATTATTTACTTTCTCTGTGCCTCAGTTTCCTCATCAGTAAAATGGGAAGAATAATAGCATCTATCTCATGGTGTTCTTGTAAAGATGAAATAAGTCAATTAAAAAAGTGCCTGGCACATGGTGAGTATTATGTAAATGCCTCGCACTACTATCATTGCCCAGAAGATGCAGAGCTATGATAGTGAAGTATGGCTTGATTCTTATGGTATGTTTAAGAAAATGGAGAGAAACCAAGAATCAACAGAAGCCACTGAGACACAACTGGGAAGATACAAAAGTAAAAGAAAGTGATGACATGGAAATGCTCCCTGAAGGGATTCGTTTTCATAAATTAATAGAATAAGAAAAAGAATTAAGACTTAAAGGTGGGAATAAAGAAAGAAATTTAATGGGTTGAAGTACTGATATAAACAATTAGTGATGCCTGGGCAGCGGTCCCCAAACTTTGTGGCACCAGGGATTGGTTTCACAGAAGACAATTTTTCCCCAGATGGAGGCAGGGCAGGAGGGAGGCAGAGCTCAGGCAGTGATACAAGCAATGGAGAGTGGCTGTAAATACAGATGAAGCTTCACTCTTTTCACTACCCCCTCCCCCCAACTCACCTCCTGCTGTGTGGCCCAGGGTTCCCAACCCTCTGTGGACTGGTACTAGTCTGTGGCCCGGGGGTTGGGGACTGCAGTGCTAAAGGACTCCAGTAACTTCTACTTTATTACTATGTTATAAACAATAATATTATCAATAGTTCACCATTATTAAGTACCACTGCTAGGTACTTGACATACATTATCTCATTCAACCTTCACAAAAATAAACCCCTGAGTCAGATATTACCTTCATATTTCAAATGAAAAAACTTGAGAATTAAAGAGGTCCCACTGCGTGAGGCTCACATAGCCAGTCAACGAAGGGCCAGCATGAGGACCAGTCTGGTACCAGAGGCTACACATCCACACCTGGGCTCACCCACTCCCACAAAGGTATCAGGATACAAGTGTGATTCTGGAAAAATTCAAGTGTTGAATGGATGAAAATAGTAACAGTTATAGAGACACCTGCTCCTTGAAACAGTTATAGAGAGACCTGCTCCTTCTCTTCTGTTCTCCTCCTTGCAGGTTCTTTTTGTGCTATGTTAATAGCTTCATTGTATAACTCCACCACTAGCAACAGCCTCTTACTCTATGACACTCTTAATTAATCTCTGGATTTGTTATCATTGATATTGTATTTATGCAAAAAAAAACAAAAAGTGGCATACTGTTCCAGAAAATTGGGTAATTGGAGGACGAGGCCTCTGGCATGGGCAAAAAAAAAAGAAAAGTAATTTTTACATTATAGTTCTATTTTTTTTTAAAGTCACACATATCAAAATATTGCAAATCAAGCCTAATTTTTTTCACAAGAAGAAAAAATGCAAAAAACAGGGAGATTAGGTTCATAACCACAAACACTTACACTTAATAAACTATTATATTCCGGAAGACTGAAATGTATCAAGCTTTCTAAATTGAAATGCACAAAGTTTTCTAAAATGCATATAAATCTTTTTCATAAGGAAACCAACTATTTAATTGCAGAAAACTATATTGAAGTTGACATTGCATTATAGCATGCTTGACAAGGTTCACATCTTATGAATTTTTTCATAGTTCTTTCAATATTTTTACAGCAATGGATCAGAAAGTGAAAGAACATATTAACTGTGATCATAACATTTACAAAGTATTGTTTTAGGGGAAGTTTTCACATAAATCTATGAAGAGTCACTATGAAAGATACAGAGTTGCTTAATCATTTAAGTAAATGTATATGTTGTCATCTGCATTCTATTGTAATAACATTGTAGCGCTATATCCAGCATAGGCATAAGAGAGAAAGTCATTGTTAAAAGTTAGGATTAATTTCTTCCAACTAGCAAGATGACAAATGATCACTTACACACTGCATAGGAGAATCTCTCAGGAATAACATGTGTTTAATAGGCAAAGTGCTTTAAGGGTAATTACTTTGCATCAAAGACTGCCTAGAAGAATTTAAGACTAAACCTACTATGACCAAGATAGAGCATTTCCTTTTGATCTACTTATAATTAGAAACATTTAATAAACCATTGTCATTAGGTAGTTGATTAAATGGAATTAAAGATGAGTTGGAAGGTTTTAGAACCCACAGAGCCACAATTTACTTTTTTCTTCTTTCTTGATTTCTTCTGGGGGGGTTTCAATTTTACTAAATTATTATATTTATTAATACAGAATATGATCAGGAAATTAATGCAAAGCCTCAACAACCATATGCTTGACTTAGGGTTGGCACTTATGTACTGAATGTATGAATAAATGGATGGATGGATAAATGGAAAGCCCAGGGAGAGTGAGGGTCTGAAGAATAGGTAGAACCACTGGGATGGATCAGGTTATTAGGGAAGAGTACAGTCCCAAGCAATTTCAGTAGTGGTTTTAACCCTGGCCACACATTAATAGCACCTAGGGAGTGTTTAATACAAAGGACCCACCACAGACAAATTAAATCAAAATCTTTGCACATGGGAGTAGGTGTTAGAGTTTAAGTATGGGTCTTTTTCAAAAGTTTCCCAAGTAGAGTTTCCAGATTCTGCAAAGAAATATACAGGATAAATAATAAACATAAAAAATAAAATAAATAATAAAAATAAATAATTTTAGTATGTCCTAAATATTTCATGGAACATACACATTCTAAAAAATTATTTGTTGCTTTTCTGAAATTCAGGTTTAACTAGGAGTCCTTATTATATCTGGCAGCCCTATTGTCCAAGTGATTCTAATGTATAGTATTGAGAACCATTGAATTTTACTAAGTTGAGACAAGTGGGTAGAGCAATGACATTAAGAAAATATAACATCAGCAAACTAAGATGTCCAGGACACCCAGCATTTGGAAACCAATGATGGAGATGCAGGTTCAGAAGCAGTAATCCATTATGGAAAGACTAATGGTGTCAAAGTATATCAAAATTGTGTCATCAGATAAGAAACATAGCAGAAACTCAAGTTTAAGGGAACAAGAAGAGACCCACTGTTTACTATGATATACTATGAGGATTTAATTTTTTTTATTTTTAACTATCATAGGTACATAATAGTTGTGTGCGTGCAATATATATATATATATACACATACATATGTGTATATATATATACGTGTGTGTGTATATATATATATATACATATATACACTGTGAGTTTTAATAGTCAAAACAGAACACTCTTATGGAAACTAAGGTAAAAGGTGAGAACAGAATTCACAAATAGGAAAGATCCTACACTCCAGTATCAAATTATGGATCTAGGAGCCCTTGTACTTTCTTTCCTAAGGAATTAATTCATCCCAGAGCCTAGAGTCTATAATTTTAAGAGAGTTCTGAAGTCACCTTAATTTTATGATTAGGGGTCTTTTGGGATATAAGGCCAGACATTTCATTGTAGCAGAAACAGCTAGCAAGCCAGCATTGATATTGGTAACTCTAAAAAGTATCTCTATTGACCAGCGTTGATGTCAAGGCAATAGTCCACATGAGAACAGTGTTAAGAGGTTAAGCCTTGAACAAGATAAATGTCAGTTACTATCTATAAGAGTTTTCTTTTGTGAACTGAAAATGGAAAAATGAAAGTAGATTTTGACATTAATGGAACTATCAAAGAAAAAAGGATTTAAAGAGTCCTTCTCCCTTTGGAAAAATCCAAAGCTATCCTGGCAAAATCATTAGAAAATATAATGGTAGAATATACCTCATTTGAAGTGGCAATGAAAAAATACAGAAATAATCTTCACAAGCAATATATCAAATCTATTTTTAAACTCCAATAACTTTTATATATAAAAAAGAAAAAAAGATGTTAACAGAAAAGTGGGCAAGAGAGTTGAACACACACACTTGCAAGAGAGTTTCCAAAAAGTAAGAAAAGGAATGCAACCACCCTGAGAAGCAGGAAAATGCATATCAAAACTGTAACTGGACCCAAGTCCAGCTGCTCATCACCCAAACAGCCAAAACCTGGAGAGTTGGTGAAAGGAAAAGCACGTTTTGTTCAAGGGCCAGCGCCTAAGGAGATGGCAGACTCACAGTTGCAAAGCCAGTCTCAAATTTTTCAAGCTGACAGATTTTAAAGGGGAAGGAGTCATGGGGAGGAAGTTGTAACTATGTACAGGTGCTGGCTACACAAAGATCAGAATATCTTGCTCTAGTGGTTATCTTGAGTAGTGTCCATTGAGAAGTGACTAACTTCTCAGCATTTTTCTCTGGGGGGATGGGGGAAGGATCTGCAATCTTGGTTTCAGTTGCAATCTTGGCTGTTCAAGGCCAATTCTGGGAATTCTTAGGCAAGCACACAATTAGGCACTGAAAAAGAAAGAGTTATTAATTAGTTTTTAGATGGAATGACTGTTACTGTTACATAAACACTCAGTAGTAACACTAGATATCCACCAAAACAGCTAAAATGCAAAATCCAACAATATCAAGTGTTGGTAAAAACACGAGTAATTGGAACTCATGCTTTGGTGAGTCTAAACTAGTTCAATCATTTAAAAAAAATAATCATTCAGCATCACCTACCAAATTTATAAAGATGCATATCCTATGGCCCAGCAATTTCACTTCTGTATACCCAACAAAAATGTGTACAATATATACCAAAACTCATATGAACATTAACCCAAACCAGAAAAAACTCAAATGTGCAAAAACAATAAATAGTTCAATAAAATGTGGTGTATTTATACAATGGATACAATGTAGAAATGAAAATGAACAAACTGCAGCTATTCACAATCACTTGACAAATCTCACAAAAATAAGGTTGAATATAAAAAGTGAGGCATGGCAATTGGGAAGACATGATGGACACATCAGGAATTCTGATAATGCTCTGATGTGGTGTTAATTATATGGGTATATTAAGTTTAGGATAAATTTTTGGTCATTTTACTTTTCTCTATGTATGCCATACTTTAATGAAAAGTTTTAAAAAATCAGAGAGATAATGGGGGACCTAAGAGAATATTTGCATAAATTTAAATGCCCACTTTTGGTATAGGAAAACTTTTACAAAGATGTCAAATTTCACTAACTGTCCTACTCCATTCCTACTGCTATAACAAAATAACCTATTTATTATAAATAATAAAAAAATTATTTCTCATAGTTTTGGAGGCTGAGAGATCCAAGATCCAGGTGCCAGCAGATTGGTGTTGAGTAAGAGCCCACTCTCTGCTTCAAAATGGCACTTTGTTGCTGTCCTTACTAGTGGAAGAGGCAGAAGAAACAATCAGGCTTTCCCAAAATCCCTTTGTAAGGGCACTTATCCCATGATTGAGGATGGAGTCCTCATAACCTAACCACCTCCTAAAGGCCTCACCCCTTAACACAACAAATATTATTATCATGTATATTATTCATTTAGGTCCCTGAAACACACTTGTCAAAAACACTAGTTTAACTATACATATTAGTAATACGTTTTCTGACAAAGATGTCACAGAAGTACTTTCTCTGATTATACAAATAAACCAGGATAAGAACAGCTCAATATTCTCTCATTTTATGTTAAATATATGAGTTTCAGCAGTCTTAACTTTCAGACATGGCAGACATTTGAGGATGATCGTGTCTCATCCCTATACCCAGTGAGCAATTTTATATAATCTCCCAGAAAATGAAGTAGATGATCACCATATTCCTTGTCTTCACTATTTATCTCCCTTTCAGTTTTTCTCAGTGATGATTATCAACAGTTTTCAGATCATTTCATATTTGAAATGTGACATTTTATGAATAGCTAAGTATCCTAGAGAAAGGCCCTGTAACATGCTAATACTGAAGTAGATTGAGGTGCAATGGGTGGTTTATTTCTCTTTCTGCTCACTCCATGCAGAGATATCCTTCTAAAACACACTCCATCTTCCTTTAACTCATGTCAAGAACTATCCTCCTAGATGCCAGTGGCCCTCCTAGGCTTCTGCTGGCTGAAGACAAGCCAGACCCGCCTTTGTATCAGGGCCTCAGGCAGGTCACTCAAGGTTAATCCTCTGCCACGAATAAGTCTTCTTCCAGTGCCATCTCTGCCTCTCCTCTGCTGTATGCACAGTTTAAAAAGTTGTCTTTTGTCAGCTGCTCCTCCCCTCTCTCCTGCCATCACAGTTATTAAAATGAGGGTTTTTCCAAAAATTGTCCCTCAGTAAAGAGGGAATCATATTTATTCACATCCTTAGAAAGTCTCAAAAGATGGGTACAATCTATATAACTTTACTTGGAACAACAATGTACCTTTTGGGTTAGACAGGTTGGTATGAAATGCCCACAGTCAGTGTAAGTTTGGATGTTTATAGAGATCACATGATGAATTTGGTTGTGGACACTAAAAAAACAAGAACTCTAATAAAGAAGTAGCAATTATTCCTGGGGTATGAGCTTATAACTGAGTCCCCAATACTACTGTAAACAAGCCTTTTAAAGATCACTTAAAAAATCAACATAATGATAAGTTACATTGCATCTCTCACACAAGCACACACTTACAAAAAAAATTAAGTATATTAAGGCTTTCTGAATGAGTATTTTGTGACTAGGAAAAATAAATGCCAGTGAAAGCAGTACCATCTGCAGATTCAACATAGACTATTGCTCAAAATATGTAGAAGGAAATGAAGATGATATACTCTGGACAACTATTAGATGATTCAAAGGTGGCTTTATTGATAAGGATGCTAATGCTGAATATTTATGTGTTTAAATAAAATTATTTATGAAGTACAGGAGTAGAAAATACTGTATTATTAATTAATTTTCTGAAATATGCTATTTTAATATGTCTGTATAACTAAATAAAATAAAAAATATATATATTTTTACATTCCTTTGCATGCTAAAAAGTTTACATATTATAACTGAACAAATCTGTTTTCTGTGCCTGTGCTACTTCCCACTGGGAAAATTGGAGACACTTTCTCTAGAGTCTCCTTCTACTTGGGCTTATTTAATAGTCATTAGAGTCCCTCTCCATCCCAAGTAGTCATAGGATTGAGAAAAATGAAGCCCAAGGAGAAGATGGTACAGTCACAGCCATCACAATCATCTGACTGATACATCAACACAAAGTGGTTAATGGCAGAGGTTGGACTAGAATGCAGGTCTCTACTTAGGTCCTATGTTTAGAAAGAAGGACACCGTTTCAGTCAGAGAGAAAAATCCCAGCAACATTGTAGAGACAGGCATAAATGTTGTGGGGGCAGAGGGTAGAGAGGCCAGTAAATGAAGAGGCTGTATAAGATGGTGGGAGGAGAACAGAGAAGTCAGATTATTTTTTCCTATACTCTATAGGAAAAGAACTATTTTCTACTGCAAAAATAAATATGTGTTATGGTAGCAATGTGGTTTGGTCTCCTTTCTTTTGTGGATGAATTCTTCTCCCATTCTATAAAGTATCACAGGGGTGTCTAGCATGGAGTTGTACCCTCAGCAACAGGAGAGACACGTGATGTACTTGTGTCTGTTTCTCACAGTTATGAATTTATGGGGGCCATGTGATCTAAAGGAGCCAATCAGCATCATTCTGGAGAAACTCTTTCTCCTTGGGTTATGAAGTGAAAATAACAGTGGCCATGTTTCTTGGCCACAAGGAGAAAGCTCATCTTCACTGAGAGAAAACGAGGCCAATGCTCACACAGAAACAGAATAGGAAACCTAATGAAAAGGAGCATCCTGCTTTGAGTCCCTTATTCCGGATGCCTCTACACTTCTCAGTCATATGAGCCACTAATTTCCCAATGTATTCATACCAACAAACAGTTTTATATGTATATTGAAGAAAATATAGACAATCAAAAAAAAAGAAAATAGAAATCAACCAGTCACAACCCAGAAATGAACACACACACACACACACACTCACAAATTGCAAGTGGAAATGTATTATACTGTTTAACAAAAGCATTTTTACTAACAGTATCTTTCATAGATTTTCCTGCTTATGTCTTATTATGCAAAATTAGCCTTCTTATATGTAAGGTTGTGGCCTTGACCTCTGAAGAGTAGATGTTTTGAAAGCTCATTATTCCTCCTGCTTTTATGGTCTTAGGTTCATGCTCTTATTTCAACCTTCTCCTTAATCCAAATATAAATTGATTGTACCTCACCAGCTGATACCACCTCAGTTCACCTCTCATCTAATAATAGCCTGTATCTGGATTTCCTTTCAGACCTTTCTAAATGCAATTCCCCTTCCTTTCAGCCAGGAAGCAATCCCAGTGGGAAGGCTAAAGTAGAACACAGACCTTCATCACTCCTGAGAATTCTAGAAACCTGAGAAGAGATTCTCTGTCAAGAAGGGACTCTTCAATATAAAATATCTCTCTGTGGGAGCTCAGTGAAACCATTTATCTGTTGTGTGGCATTTGCTCCTTCTTATAGTAAGTTCCTTTAGGGACATGATTTCTAACAGCTCTTCCTGGAATGGGTGGATGCTGTTATGTACAATATATAGGAATGAGAAAAGTGACGCCAGACACAGCGCCCAAGTCTGCAGACTCATGAGACCTCATATCCCCCGTTGAGATCTTCTCCCACCCCTACCAAGGAGGCATGGTTTCACTTTGTCACATGCCACATTTCCCAGTGCAAGTGGTTTCATTTTAATTAACCTTTAATGTTCCACCTCCTTCAGCTGTCCAGTGGTATCTGGTCATTACACTGAGACCAGTGGCTTTTAAATGTGATTTGTTAGCCTGGCATCCTCTTTACAAATGAAATCTGCAGGAAGAGGGGACTATGACAGGATAGGTGGAGGGTGATAGTTCCTGTATTTTAGTGTACCTGGTCTTCAGGTCATACCAGGACTGAGATGTTAGTGACACTGAACAATAAGTAGCTTCCACTTACAAACAGTGAGAAAAGAACCAGTCTTTCAAGTGCTCTCTAAGTGCCCATGCAATCTGCTTGGCATTTTTCTCTATTATGCTATTTCATTATTATAACCACCCAGTCTGTAAATATGATTGACTTTTTTACAAATTAACTCCATTTCAGTGAGGTTACTTTCCTCTTGTATGTTCCTATGTAACATGGTTTGTGGAAGAGTTAGAATTGAAGTCCTTCTAGATTAGAACAGAGAATTCCTAGAAGAGAAAGGAAAACAGAGACTAGGATTGTTATTCTTGCAGAGTGGGTCTGTCACAGCTGGTGGCTCACAGTTTATTATTGACTAATTTTTGACATTCTTTTGCTAGAGGTCAATTGTGGAGGATGGGATAAATCAAAGTGGAGGTGAAAGACTAGCAGTGAGTTTGGAAGCCACATTGGAGCTTCTAAATAGTGGTTGATTCTTCTGACCTGTACCATACAATTCTGGGGGCAACTACTAAGGTTCTTTTTCATTTCACCTCCTGGTAGATTTAAAGACAAAGCTACTTATCTGAGCTGAACAGCTCTTACAAAGAAAAGAGACCTGCGCTATCATAAAAATGCCACATGGGCTAGGCATGGTGGCTCATGCCTATCATCCCAGTACTTTGGAAGGCTGAGGTAGGAGAATTACTTTAGGTCAGGAGTTTGAGACCAGCCTGCACAACATAGTGAGACCCTGTCTCTACAAAAAAACTTTTAAAATTAGCTCGGCATTGTGGTGTGCACCTGTAGTCCCAGCTATTCAGCAGGCTGAGACAGGAAGTTCGCTTAAGTCCAGGAGTTCGAGGCTGCGGTGAGCCCAGGTGACTCTGTCTCAGAAAAAATAATGCCACATGAATGACAGAGAGAAAAAAGAAGGAAGATAATAGCAACGTCCTTCTTTGGAGGTTGTCAATTACTCACAGTCCAAATATAAGCTTTCCCATGTTAGCTCTGTGAGGTGGGTGGTCCCATCAAGATGCCAGGCAGAAATGGGGCTAGATGAAGATCATTTTTTTATGAGGGAAATAAAACAAAACATTCACTTCAATAGGGATTGCATTGAATCTGTAAATCATTTTGTGTAGTATAGACATTTTAACAATGTTGACTCTGCCAACCCATGAGCATGGTATGGTTTTCCATCTGTTTAAGTCTTCTGCTATTGCATTCCTCAGTGTTTCATAGTTCTCCCTGTAGAAGTCTTTCCCCTTCTTAGTTAAATATATTCCTAGGTATTGTATTTTCTTTGTTGCTATTTTGAAGGGAATTGAGTCTTTGATTTGGTTCTCAGTTTGACTGTTGGCATACAGGAATATTACTGATTTGTGTACATTTATTTTGTAACCTGAGACTTTGCTGAACTTATTTATCAATTCCTGTAGTCATTTTTCACAGATCTAGAAAAAATAATTCTACATTTTATATGGAACCAGAGAGTGTGGCAAAAACAATCTTAAGCAAAAAGAACAAATTGGGAGGCATCAATTTATCAGACTTCAAGCTATACTCCAAGGCTAGAGAAATTAAAACAGCATGGTACTGGCACAAGAACAGAAACATAGACCAACAGAACAGGACTGAGAACCCATCTGGGGTAAAATCATCCTCATATAGCCATGTAATCTTTGATAAAGCAGACAAAAACATACACTGGGGAAAAGAATCCTTATTCAATAAATGGTGCTGGGAAAATTGGATAGCCATATGTGGAAGACTAAAACAGGATCCGCACCTCACACCTCTCACAAAAATCAACTCACAGTGGATAACAGACTTAAACTAAGGCGTGAAACTATAAGAATTCTAGAAGAAAATGTTGGGAAAACTCTTATAGACATTGACCTGGGGAAAGAATTTATGAAGAAGACCCCAAAGGCAATCGCAGCAACAACAAAAATAAATAAATGGGACCTGATCAAATTAAAAAGCTTCTGCACAGCCAAGGAAACTATCATGAGATCAAACAGACAACAGAGAAATACAAGTCAAAATCACAATGAGATATCACTTAACTCCAGTGAGAATGGCCTTTATCAAAAAATCCCAAAACAATAAACATTGGTGTGGATGTTGAGAGATAGGAGCACTCACACTGCTGGTGGGACTGCAAACTAATACAACTTCTATAGAAAGTAGTATGGAGATACCTCAAAGAGGTAAAAGTAAAACTTACATTTGATTCAGCAATCCCACTACTGGGCATCTACCCAGAGGAAAAAAAATACATTCTATAAAAAAGGCATCTGCACTCAAATGTTTATAGCAGCACAATTCACAATTGCAAAGATGTGGAAACCACCTAAGTGGCCATCAAAACATGAGTGGATTAATAAAATGTGGTATATGTATACCATGGAGTTCTACTCAGCCATAGAAAAGATGAACTATCTATTGTATTATCTTGAATGGAGCTGGAGCCCATTTTTCTAAGTGAAGTATCACAAGAATGGAAAAACAAACACCACATCTATTCACCATTAAATTGGTACTAATCGATCAACACTGATGTGCACATATAGGAAGTAACATTCATTGGGTTTCGGGTAGGTGGTGAGGGAAAGGGAATGGGTGAATCCACACCTAATGGATGTGGTGTGCACTGTCTGTGGGATGGGCATGCTTGATGGGCATGCTTGTTATATAACCAAAGCGTTTGTGCCCCCATAATACTTTGAAATTTAAAAAGTTGGTTTCAAATTCTTGCCATCATCCCCCAACCTCCTACTCCCACCACATGCATGCATATATCAAGAGAAAAGCTTTGATATTTTGCCTTTGGCACTCACAGGATGCCATGTCAACGCTGCCCTGTGTGCTAGTAAATGTAGCTCAGTAACTAGGAAAATGCCCTGGTTTTGAGGCTTCAAGGGGTAACAGGGAGATTATCTAACAGAAGATAATCCTGACTAGCATCCCCCTGCCTTGCAGTCCCTTGGATGACACAGGTGGCCTTAGCTCCCAGCTATCTCCCTGTCCCCTCACGAGGCCCAGTGAAACTGCAATGGCAGGAGCCAGCCACACCCAGGTCCTGCTGCCTGAAGAGAGATAAAGGCCTCACTCCCCTTCTGATTTACTGGGATTAATGGAGAAATTGTGACACATGCTAATATCGATGGGAAAGATTTATCTGAAGGATGATCTGTGATACAAAAAAAGATAATCAAATTTAGCTAGTGGGAATGGAGCTAATTAGTAAAATCAGAAGAAAATCCATAGCAGATGTTGAGAAGGGGAGGAAAAAATGAGAGAAAACGGCAGGATAAATAAACCAGTTAGCCTCGATAATGAGGATAAATGAAGAATGCTGAGTGAACCAAGTCAAGCAGAGTTAAGGCCCAGTTAGGGCTGCACTGTGTGCACACCCCCTGCAGCCACACCTCCACCTTCAGCTAGCTGCCTTTCAGTGAGAAAAACTGCACGCAAATAAAAGAAATTGTAATGAGGGGTGGGTTAGCACATATTCTGGTTTGTTCCATCTTGGAGGGAGTTCTGGGGAAACAGTTCTTGGAGAAGTTGGCGATGCAAACCAAGATTGTATAAAGGGGTTCACTCACTCTCCAGCAGGAAAAAAGAAAGACAGACCCTCAATACTAGAGACCTGTTACTTCTGCTGTTTCTAGTAGAAGCCATGACAATAATCAGTCATGTTTTTACACATCTTGCCTTGCTGGATACAGCCTAACAATGCCTCATGGCTGGAAATCAGCACCAGGAGAACACAGATGCTCACTCTATGGTGCCCTCTTTTGCTCAGATTCCTCTCCCTGTCCTTGCCTTCGCCTTGGAGACCAGGGCCTTCCCAGACCAGGTTTGCAGACGAAAAGTCAACAGCTAGACCTGGCTGATGATCACATGGCCCAGGGCAGCCTCAAGGTCTGTAGGTCCTTTGAAAATGACTATCACAAAAAGACTGTTGGAGTCGCAGGGCTTAGTGACACCTCTCAAGCAAAACAGCAGTCTGAGCCTCTGTTCTGGCTGGTTGGTGCAGGGCTGGGGATAGGACCCTTTTTAGTGCCAGGGCCTTAGCTATGGGCTGATGATCATAATGGGCCTTAGCTATGGGCTGATGACCATAATAGTCCTACTG
This sequence comes from Microcebus murinus, assembly GCF_040939455.1. Lineage (NCBI taxonomy): Eukaryota > Metazoa > Chordata > Mammalia > Primates > Cheirogaleidae > Microcebus > Microcebus murinus. The sequence goes on along the minus strand of NC_134106.1, from coordinate 32,473,481 downwards.
TACTTAACGAGGTAAGAACCAGACCTTGACAACTGAGATAATTGCACCAGCTGTGGCCAAGGCTGGCTTTAAATAGTTATCGCCAAAATAGTATAAAATTCCATGTGAGTCACTTTATATTTTATATTCTCTTTTTGTCCTCACAATAACTCCATGAAGCAGGAACTATTATCATTTTAAAGATTAGGAATTTCATATTATTTTCTGAGAGAGGTTGAGTTAAGTTGCCCAAAGTCTCACAGCTACCAAGCAACAAAGCAAGATTCAAACTCAAGATCCCAAAGCCAGATGTGATTCCCCTGCTGTGTCTCCTATTTAAAAACAGCTACACCCTCACCTCTGCTTGCATGACCCCTAAGGTCAGCAGTCTGTACTAGATCCACCTTACAGGTGGAAAACTATAAGCTGAGAATAAGATGAGAGAAAAGAGGAGCAGGAGCAGCAGTAGGGAAGGACATGGATGGTGGAAGGAGAGGGGCAATCATTGGCTGGGCAGGCCTTGCCGAACCCCAAGTGTGGCCTCAGGCTGGCTGGCTGGTACTGAGAAATGACTGCCTTGGTCAACTGAACCTGGAATTTTAGAGTCAGTAAATTCATGCTGTTCCCAAGTGGAAATATGGTTTGGTACCTGAAGACTGCTGAAAAAGGATGTAAGACCCTGGGGAAAATGGGATAGCTAAATCCTGTGAAGAGGAAAGGCGATAAAGAGGTTTGGAGTATAAAAGAAGAGGCAGTTCATCATGATAGCTGACTGTCGCTCTGTAAGAGACAAAGTAAAGCAAGAGTCTAGAAGCCAAACTCCAGATCAAAGACAATCAGAAATGTAGGGTCCTCCAGGGGAAAGGAAACATTGGCAATGTGGCACATTTTATTCTTCTAGCCACCTACTCTACAACTTGGTTAACTCTCCAAGGCATCTCAAGAGTCTTAGAAGCAGCTGGAAAAAATTGCACTCTGGAAGAGTAGCCCTGTTCCACCCACTCATAACTGCACCATACAGCATGTTTTATTTTAAGCGCTCAATATCCCTTAAAAGTCCCCATGTGGACTGAGGAGGGGCCATTGAGGGTGGAGGAAGAGCTCCTTTCAGCTGTTATCAGTCTTTGCACTTTTGTGTGATTGAGTTCCTTTACCATAGGTGAAATTCACAATACAACAGATGGTTTCTATGTTATCTCAGGAGGTAGAATAGGTATTATTATTCCCTTTCTACAGATGAGACAACTGAGATTTTGAGAGTAAAATATCCACTTTATGCCCTTTGTCCCTAAGGCAGTGTTCTCTCTACTCCATGGACCATAAGCCGTGAGAAGGCGGAATCTGGTCCCTGGAATGAACTAATCCAGAATGTGTAGCATCTAAACGTGGAATAAAAAAGCACAAAAAGGCTCATCAAAAACTCCAAATGCCCACTGGTTAGGGAGCTGTTACATACCAGCTGGAGGAAAGAGCCTTGCCTTATATTCGGAGCCATATGAGGAGTGACATTCATCCCACTCTTGTTCTCTGAGCTATATCCACCTAAGGGCCACAGTCCCGCTGCCTTCTCCTGTCTTGCTCTTCTCCTATGGGTGCCATTATGGGTTAATTGTGTTTCCTCAAAAAGATATGTTTAAGTCCTTACCTACAGTACCTCAGAATGTGATCTTATTTGGAAATAGAGTCTTTCCAGAGGTAATCAAATCCAAATGAGGTCACCAGAGTGGACTCTACTCCAACATGACTGGTGTCTTTTTAAGAGGAGAAATTTGGACACAGAGACTGACACACACAGAGGGAAGATGCCATGAAGACACATAGGGAGAATGCCATGTGAGAGCGGAGGATTGGCATGATGCAGCTAGAGGCCAAGAGACTTCCAGAAGCAAGAAGAGAGGTGTGGGATGTTTCTTCCCTAGAGGCTTCAGAGGGAGCCCCAGAAATGTTGATGCTTTGATTTCAGACTTCCAGCCTCCAGAATGGGGAGAGATGAAATCCTGTTCTTTAACATACTCAGTTTGTGGTATTTTGTTAAGGCAGGAAACTAATACAGGGGACTTTTCTTGCCACATACTACCTCCCTCTCCCCACCATGGGCAACTGGGGTCAGATGTCAGACTTGTTCTTTCCCAGGAGGATTCCACAGAGAGTTCAATTCTTTGTATTTTATTGCTGTTGAAGCTTTTTCTGCCTCCTCACTTAGATATAATGTCTCTTACTGGACTCACTCTCTGTTTTTGTTTGTTTGTTTGCTTGTTTGTTTGTTTGTTTGTTTTGGAGACAGCATCTTGCTCTGTTACCCAAGGTGGAGTTCCGTTGCATGTTCACAGCTCACTGCAGCCTCGAACTCCTGTGTTCAAGTGATCCTCCTGCCTCGTCCTCCCAAGTAGCTGGAACTAGAGGCACATGCCACCACACCAGGCTAATTTCTTATTTATAAGAATATTTTTATAGAGACGGGATCTTACTATGTTGCCCAGGCTGGCTTCAAACTCCTGGGCACAAGCAATCCTACCACCTCAGGCTTTCAGAGTGCTGGGATTACAGGCACGAGCCACCACATCCAGCTGGACTCATATCTCATGTTTTGCATTTCAAAGTATGTTTGCCGCTAGTAGACCCAGACCTAGCCATGTTCAGATTGATACATCATTCTTAGTATAGTGTGTGCTAATAAGAGTACATATTCCACTTTATTGACTCCATCCATAGAGATAGTGGTTTGGAAACTTGAGGGTGGATCAGAATCAGTTGGAGGACTGATTATGGTACAAATTGCTGGATTCCAACCCCAGAGTTCCTGATTCAGTAGGTCTGGGGAAGAGCCCAAGAATTTTCATTTTTAATAAGTTCCCAGATGCTGCTGGTCTGGAGACCACACTTGGAGAACTACAACACTGAGATATTCATGGTTGTTGTGGGTTGGGGGAGAGAGAAGTTAATAATGTGCATGGGAGATTGAAGGGACAGCAAATTCAGGCTGCAGAGCTCCAGATGGCCTAGACGAACCAATGCACATTTTCAGTATGTTTGCCATCTGCATTGAAGGTACCAGGACAGATTCTTGAAATTAGTAGATTTATGTCTACACATTTAAAATAGAAAGGGAAATAGTTTTGTATCTTTGCATGCTATGAGCCAACCTCAGATGAAAGTGGAGTAATTCTCCCACTCACCCATCCACCCAGTTTTATGGTTCAAGATCCCTGAAATTTATATTGTAGCTCTCAATCTTCTGCAATAAATGGAAAGGCCATCTGTAATGCCTGTCCCTCTTCCTATGCATCAGATTTATTCAAGATTAAGGTGTCCTAGGAAACACCACTTAAATGCAAACACTTTGAGAAGGTGATAAGTCAACAAGAGGCAATAAGCATGGTGGTTAAGAGTGTAGGCTTTGGAGTTAACTAGCCTGAATTTTAGTTTCTACTCTGCAATGTACAAGGACTACAACCAAGTCACTCAATCTCTCTGTGCCTAAGTTCCATCTTTCAAATAAGGATCATAATACTACCTCCTTCTAGAGTAATTGTGAGAATGTAATAAATGAATTAAATTGCTGACATGTAGTAATCTCTCAATTAAGTTTTGTTATTGCTAGTTTCACCCCAATATTTTCCATGAACATCTTAGCATGAATTCCTTAATCATAAAAACAGCCTTCCAATAAGTAAAGCAGAAGTATGAGGAGTCATGCTCAGGACTATGAGATTGGAGCACTACTTCAAGACAGCAGGACATATAGGGGGAAGACATAAAAAAGGACACCCAAAGATGGTAAATGAGGGTACATAGGAAACACAGGGATACCATAGCTTAGACCCTTGTGTTATCACATTGCCTATGACTGGAAGAGAAGGCTCCTATGTTATGAATTAGACAAAACAATCCTGATATTTATTTGTTTATGTTTCTTCTTTCTAGAATTGAAGATTAATCTGTATTAACTAAACCCAAAAAGAAAGGGTGCCTGGGTTTCTTTCTCTCCAAATAACATTTAGATGAGTTAACTGTAAATGAATATGAAACAGATGGATTAAATCGCCACTTATATACACGGGGGTTGAAAAGCAAATGGAAAAGGCAGTCAGTGAAATACATTGAGTTCACTGAACCTCAAACATTCGAAAAGGTACTTGGAAGGTGGAACGCACCCAGAATGCAGCTGCATCTCCCCAGACCCTGAGCCCTCTGCCTCTTCTGTCACAGATTTCCCAGAGTCCCCATTCTACACTCATCTTCCTCTGCTTTCGCCAAAAGCCACATAACCAGCAAGGCTTCATTTTCATCATGAGAACATAGTCCAATTATATTATTATACTTTAACATTAAAACTGCTCTGAAAATCCTCTACTTTTGAAACTGGTCTTCAAGGCTTACTTGTATTTTTTTATATTTCAAAATATTAAGTGAGTGCAAGTGTTCTTGTTACATGGATACTTTATATGCTTAAGTCGGGGGGTTTGGTGTGCCTGACACCAGAATGGTGTTCCTTGCACCCAATAGGTAAGTTTTTATCCCACACACCACCTCCCAACCTCTCCCTTTCTTGATTTCTCATGTTCTTTATATCGCTTTGTGCCCCTGTGTACCCATCTATTAGCTCCCAATTATCAGTGAGAGCATTTGCTGTTTGGTTTTCTATTCCTGAGATACTTCACTATAATGGTCTCCAATTCCATCCAAGTTGCTGCAAATGATATTGTTTCATTTATTTCTATGGCTGAGTAGTATTCCATACTATGCACATATTATATATAAAATATATTTATCATATATATATATATTTATATGCGCACACACCATATTTTCTTTATCCACTCATGAATCTATGAGCACTTAGGTTGATTCCACACCTTTGCAATTATGTATTGTGCTGTGATAAATATTTGAGTGTAGGTATCTTTTTGATAAAATGACTTCTTTTCGTTTGGGTAGATATGCAGCAGTGGGCTTGCTGGATTGAATGGTAGCTGTACATTTATTTCTTTGAAGAATCTTCCTACTGTTTTCCATAGAGGTTGTACTAATTTGCAGTGCCACCAACAGTCCATAAGCCTTCCTTTCTCTCTGCATCCATGCCAGCATTTATTGTTTTTTGACTTTTCAATCATGGCCATTCTGATAAGGGTAAGTTGGTATATCTCACTGTCATTTTAATTTGAATTTTCCTGATGATAAGTGATGTTGAGCATTTTTTCATATGTTTGTTGGCCATTTGTCTATCTTCTTTTGCAAAACTGTTGTTCATGCCTTTTGCCCACTTATTGATGAGGTTGTTTGTTTTTTTTCTTGCTGATGTGTTTGAGTTTTTTTGTAGATTCTGGATTTTAGACCTTTGTCAGATGTATAGTTTGTGAACATTTTCTCCCATTCTGAAGGTTGTCTATTCACTCTTTTGATTATTTCCTTTGCAGTGCAGAAGGTTTTAATTTAATTAAGTCCCATTTATTTATTTTTGTTGTTGCTGTATGTGCCTTTGGGTTTTAGTGATAAATTCTTTGCCTAGGCCAATGTCTAGAAGAGTTGTTCCTATGTTTTCTTCTAGAATTTTTATGGTTTCATGCCTTACATTTAATTCTTTAATCCATCTTGAATTAATTGTTATATATGGCAAGAGATAGGGATACTGTTTTATTCTCATGAGGCTATCCAATTTCCCCAGCACCATTTATTGAATAGAGCTTCCTTTTTCCCAGTGTATGCTTTGTTGAATATCTGTTGGCTGTAGGTAAATGTTTTTATTTCTGAGTTTTCGATCCTGTTCCATGGCTCTGTGTCTCTGCTTTTATAATAGTACCAGGCTATTTTGGTTACTATAGCCTTGTAGTACAATGTGAAGTCAGGTAATGTGATGCCTCCAGATTTGTTCTTTTTGCTTAAGACTTCTTTGGCTATTTGAGTTCTTTTTAGTTCCAAATGAAGCTTAAGATTATTTTTTGTAGATCTGTGAAATATGACATTGGCATTTTGATGGGGATTACATTGAATCTGTAAATCACTTTGGGCAGTATGGGCATTTTAACGATACTGATTCTACCAAATCATGAGCAAAGGATATTTTTCCATTTGTTTGTGTCATCTGTGATTTCTTTCATCAGTGTTTTGTACTTGTAGAGATCTTTCCCCTTTTAGGTTAAGTGTATTTTCATGATAGCTATTGTGAATGATATTGGGTCCTTGATTTGTCTCTCAGCTTGATTGTTATTAGTATATAGAAATGCTATTGATTTGTGTAAATTGATTTTGTATCCTGAGATATTACTGAATTTATTTATCAATTCCAGGAGCATTTTGGTGGGGTCTTTAAGGTTTTCTAGATACAAGATTGTATCATCAGCATACAGTGAGAGTTTGACCTCCTCTTTCCTGATTTGGATGCCCTTTATTTCTTTCTCTTGCCAAATTGCTCTGGCTAGGACTTCCAATACTATGTTGAATAGTAGTGGTGACAGTGAGCATGCTTATGTTGTTCCAGTTCTTAGCGGGAATGCTTTGAACTTTTCCCCATTCAGTATGATATTTGTTGACTGTGGGTTTGTCATATATGGCTTCATAATTTTGAGGTATGTTCCCTCTATACCTAGTTTGTTGAGGGTCTTTATCATGAAAGTGTGCTGGAAATGCTTTTTGTGCATTTATTCAGATGATCATATGGTCTTTGTTTTTGTTTGTGTTTATGTGATGAATTGTGTTTATTCATTTGCATATATCTATTAAACCATCCTTGCATCCCTGGATGAAACTCACTTAATCAAGGAGTATTATCTTTTTGATGTGTTGTTGAATTCAGTTTGCTAGCATTTTGTTGAGGATTTTTACATCTCTTTTTATAAGGGATACTGGCCTATAGTTTTATTTTTTGTGTGTGTCCTTTCCTGGCTTTGATATCAAGGTAATACTGGCTTCATAGGATGAGTTAGGGAGGATTCCCTCCTTCTTGATGCTATGAAATAATTTCTGTAGGAAAGGTACCAGTTCTTCTCTGTAGGTCTGGTAGAATTTGACTATGAATCCATGTAGTTCTTGGCTTTTTGTTGTTGTAGTTGTTGATTTTTTTTAAACTGATTCAATCTTGCTGCTCATTATTGGTCTGTTTGAGATTTCTATTTTTTTCCTGATTCAGACTTGGGAGGTTGTGTGTTTCCAGTGTTTTTCCATTTCCTCTAGGTTTTTTAGTTTGTTTGTGTAGAGATTTTAATAGTATTCATGGATGATATTTTGTATTTCTCTGGTATCAGTTGTAATGTCTCCTTTACCATATCTGATTGAGGTTATTTGAGTCCTTTCTCTTCTATTTATGGTTAATCTGGCTAGTGGTCTATTGATTTTGTTTGTCTTTTCAAAGAACCAACTTTTATTTTGTTGATCCTTTGTGTTGGTCTTTTGGTTTCCATTTTGCTTAGTTCTGCTCTGAACTTTGTTATTTCTTTCTTTCTGCAGGCTTTGGGTTTGGTTTGCTCTTCTTTTTCTAGTTTCTTGAGATGTGATGTTCATTGTTAATTTGTGATCTTTCCGTCTTTTTGATATAGGCATTTAAGGCAATGAACTTTCCCCTTAGGGTTGATTTCTCTATATCCCATAGATTTTTAAAAGCTTATGTCCCCTTTGTCCTTCAGTTCAAGGAATCTTTTGATTTCTATTAGAATTTCATCATTAACCCAGGGATCATTCAATAGCAGGTTGTTTAATTTTCATTCATGTGTATAGTTTGGAGTTTTGGGGAATTGATTTTTAGTTTTAGCTCACTGTGGTCTGTGAAGATACATAATTTGAGTTCGATTTTTTTGAATTTGCTGAGACTTGTTTTGTGGCCTAAGGTATGATCCATCTTATAAAATGCCCCACATGCTGATAAGAAAAATTAATATTCATAGTTTAGGGGTTGAATATGTAAATATCTGTTAGGTCCATTTGTTTTAGAGGTGCCAGTTCTTCTTTGTAGGTCTGGTGAAATTTGGGTGTGAAACCATCTGGTCCAGGACTATTCTTTTTAGGGAGGTTTTTTATTGCTGCTTCAATTTTCATTTTATGGACAAAAGACCATAAAGTCTGAGAGGTAATATCATTTGCTCAAGATTATATAGCCACCAAATTAGGTCTATCTGATTGCAAAGACAACTTGAAGCAATCAGTAGATCATTCCTTTTTTATGCCTATTATAACTATTCTAGTTTTATAGTTCTATTTTCCTCTTACCAGAATACCTATCCACTTATATTTTGAGATGACATCCTCTCAAACAGAGAAAACAGTAACTCTGCAGTTATGACAAAAAAACAAACAGGTACAAAAATCTCTTGAAGCTTAAATTTTATAGTAAGTCCTTTAAAACATTATTTTCATCTTAAATCATATATATATAATCCACAAGTATTCATATAATCAATAAGAATATTTAAGACAAAATTGAAGACTTTAGAGGGAGGCTGTTTTGGCCTATTGCCCCAGAATCCCAGAAGTATAAGTCCATCTTCTTTTATTATGGGCACTCATGGAAAATATCATGAAGCACGTAGGCTTCAGGATATATGCAGAGCATTAGGATTGAAGGAAGGATAAGAATGTAAGTAAGAGAGGCTGGGCATAAAAGAATGTTCCTCTTCTTGTAGAGGATGGAGTACAGTTTCTCCTCTCATTATTTTCTGGTCTTTAATGGTTTTATTTTATCCTGAATGCATCCTGGTTGCATTTATAAAGGAACAATTTATCTCTTCCTCCCATTCTCTTTTTTACTCTAGTGGCTTCAAATTTATATAAGACTCATTGAGGGAACTTTTTGAACATCCAGACTTCTGGCCATCAATTCCAAAGGATCTGATCGTGTAGTCCTAAGGAGGGATGAGGAATCTGCATTCTCATCAAGCCCCCAGGTGATTCTGATGGTCCTCTGACCACACAGAGAACCACTACTCTATTGTACATCACAGAGGCTGTCCAGGACTCCTTCCCAAGCCTGGGGACAATATGAAACCTGCCAATATTTCTTAGCAGTGGGCAATTAGCTACAGGAAAATAGTACCAACTGTTGAATAAAAGCTTAGTTGAGTCATATTTTTTAACCTAATTATTTTAGTTGACCAAGTAAAAATCAGTTCATTAGGGCTACAAACTTTCCCTGAATGGCTCACAAACTGGGAGTTTATATGTCAAAATCAGGGCCACATATTCCCTAACCTCAAGCAGCTCACATACTAGTAAAAATGACAGATGTGTGAGTAGTTAAATTACATCACAAATCTGGTAAGTACTGTTCTAGGGATTGGAAGTGAGAAGACGGAGTACAAAACAGCTAGCTGCTTGGGGGCAGTCTGTAAAAGCTACACTATGTCAGTGATATTTAGCCCAGTAGTCAAAGGGTAAGTACACATTTTCAGCAAAACAAGGTGCAAAGAACACGTGCAAAGCATCTAATCTGACCCTCTGTCCTGACAATGGAAGGGCCAGAAATCCAGTGTGTCAGAGGACTGGGTGATGAGATGTGAGGAGAAAAATCCATTGCTTCAAACCATAACAGGTGGGCCACACCGACAGCTAAAGGAAGGGCATTATGTGACAAGGAGTGGGAAGGAGTAAGGGGAAAGAGCCAGGGGGTTGATTAAATCCAGTCAAGATGCAGCCCAGGGCCTATGTTATGCCTCTCCAGAGCCAGAGAGTTGTTTAAATGCCCAGAAAATTGTACCCAGATGTTTTGACATGGAGACCTTATTTCCCACAAAGTCAATTAGACACATTTATTGCTTATGCATAGAGCTCTGGTCCCTGCCAGATTATTATGCACTCCAAGGGGATGTGTTGTTCAACCCTGTCGTGTCTCCCCGGTGTAATTGTCATGTATGTGTCTGGAGCTAATTGATGCTTGCTTGCTTTTTAATAATTAGGCAGGTGGTGGTAATAAACACTGAAAGAAAAAAACCTGGGCTGAGTTTCATTTAATGACTCTTTGAGTAATGAAACTTAATAGCAGAAGAGCCCAAGTGCAACCTGCTTTGACCTTGTGTGCTGAAGTGGGGGAGGGCTAAGGCAGGTCTACCGAAGACTCCCTCAATGGGGCCTCCCGCTGGGCCTGGGGAGACAGCAACGGTGCTGGGTGTACTTTCAGATTGTCTCAGTTCCCTGGAGAAAGACTCCTAGTAATAATCAGTGAAGCAGACAAAACCTGTCTTTAGAACATCTCTTCTCATTTTCTTTACCTTTTCCTATTCCTGGCACTTCTTCCTCAAAGTCCTTTAATGTGGCCTCATTTTGTCAACTTCCCCATTGGAGAATTGCCCGAGGCCTGTCTGACCAGGAGGAGCCTCTCAATCCTACCTCAGTCTACTATGGCCAGTAGGAAATGTTAATGCTGACTACAGCAAATGTACTGCAGACAGTTCTATCAAAGGCACAGAAACCTCTGGAATAAAAGTTTAGGTTATCCCATTAGGCAAAGAAATGCAATCAGTTGAGGCTTTGGCTAAAAGCAAAGAAAATAGAGAATGAGTAATGCCAGAGGAAAGGCATAATATCAGCTGTACCCTTACAAGTAATTCAGAATTAATTATTTTAGCTTCTACATACACTTTACTTGCCTGCTGTTTTATATTTACCACTCAAACCTGGACCTCACCAGTACACACCAGCCTCCTGTATCCAGCTGATTTCTTGACATCTGCTTTTAGAATTTAATAGACATCTTAAAGTTAGCATGCTCAAAAATGGACTCTATCTGCCCCAATCTTCTTCATCTCAATAAATGGCAACTTCCAACTTTCCATTTGCTCTGGTCCAAAACTGACACCATTCTTCATTTCTCTCTCTTTCTTGAATTTCATGGCTAATCCATGAGCAAATACAGTAGGCTCTCTACCTTCTATGTAAGTCCAGAGTCTAATTTTTACTCATCACCTCCACCACTATGTCCCTGGCCCAGGCCATCAACATCTTTCCATTGACCAGAGTCTCTCCACTGGCAGTTCATGGAAGATTTCTGCATTCAGACTAAGAGAAAACATTTATCAAATTACAAATAGCTCTTGCTATCTATGAGCCAGACACTGTACTATACATTTCATGAGCATTAACTCATTTGATCATCATGAAAACTTCACAAAGCCAGCACCATATTTATCTCCAACTCTCCAAATGAGGAAACTGAGGTAATCATCTTGCCTAAGTTTCCAGACCTGCCCTAGTTTCTATCCTTAAGGCCTGATTGGTTGCCTCCTCCTCTGATGATAGGTGCCACCAATGTCCTTCTGACAATTTATTACTAATAAAGATAACTTTATTTTGCTGCATCCAAAGAATTGTTGTATGCTGGTCTCACAGATCACAATGTCCCTTTCTGTGTTTCTTTCCTTTAAGGAAAGGTACTTGATTAATTAGTGTTCATAACTGTTAAGTGGGGTATATGTGTGCATGGTGTGTGTGTGTGTGTGTGTGTGTGTGTCTGAGACTTTACAAAAGAAAACTCTATTTTCAGAGACTCCTAGGTATACAATTCCTTAAGTGAAAGCAATAAACAATTAATTGTAAAATTTCTGGCATTACGATAGGTTCGTGATGGACCTGTTTTGGGAGAAATCTCATAGACGATTCCCCTAAAGTCACATCACATAACTGGTCCTAGCCTTAGCAACTCCCCCCACCCCCCAACCTTGCCAAACCTTTCTGTTTGGCCTGAAGCCTCAAAGCCTCAAAAGAAGTTTCCCCAAAAAGATGTTTCTAAAATCCCATCTACTGGTAAAGTTCCATAACATTTTGCAAGTTGATTTAGAATGTCAGGTTAAGATATATGGCAAACTAATAAAAATAATAAAAAAAATCTTTCTCCTCCATTTCTACTTTCTTATTGATCTCTTTTCAATCCTTCTCTCTCCATATCTTTCCCTCTCCCTCCCCCCGCCCTGTAATTTCAAAGAGGCCAAAACAATCAAGATATTTTTCTGGTTTTTATTGTTTAAAATGCTCTAAAGGCAATATTGGAGATGTAGATTAAATAGAAATGTTGATTTGTTAAATGTGGCCAATAATTTCCTCTTATAAGAAAAATATTAAAATGGTTTTTGGAGTCAATTTCTTTAGAATTTCTTTTATATAGTTTAATATAAGAATAAATTTGCCAATTGCCAATAAAACTAGTAGTAAAAATGAAACCTCCAGGAAATGATTTAATCTAAACCATATTCAAAATGTATGCACTTATCAAGTATACCTTTCAAAAACTAACCCTTAGCTTGCCACCAACATTTAAAAGATAGAAAGTGTTTGCATTGGAAATCAATATACAGATTAAAGAGTCTTCCAGATCTGATTATGTCCAAGGTCAGAAGAGATAAGCAGAGGGCTTACCAGGAATCAAAATTATCTTGGTTATGAAACAGGAAAACAGACATCACATCTCCAACTACTGCATCTATCCCAGCTTGCCTCATACTCCAAAGACTGAAAAAATGACATCAGAAGTCAAATATAGAGAAGGAAGAAAAACAAAAGGAATGTACAGTCAATGTGTTTATAGGGGTGGAGGATATAAATTATTCACATTGATGGATACATGCTTTATTCATTTATTCTTACATTCAGCAATGATTTCTATTACATGCACTGGGGAAATCATAATGAACAAGAAGAGTTCCAGCTTTGATGCCAGTGTCAATGTTTGCTTGCATCCAAAGCAAAGGTCTCAGACAGACACACACACACACACACACACACACACACACACACACTACATGAAGGTGTCAAAAGTGCTATGAAATGTGAAGTAGATAGTATTATGAGAAAAGTAACCTGGAGGTCAGATTAGGCCCATCTGAAGAAGGGATAACTAGAACACGTAGGATAAATGAGAGTTAGCAAAGGAGAAGAGTGTGGTAAACAGCATTCTAGGAAAGAGCATGTTCCCAGACCTGGAGTGGAGGAGAGGAACTGAAGGATGCCCTAGGGAGTGGTAGCCAAAGGCCTGGAGGGGAACAGGGTGTGGTGAGGTTGGAAAGGTGAGCAGAGGTGCGGGATTACTTAAACAAGTTTTAGACTTAATTTTTGAAGCAAATATATCCATTGAAGGTATTTAAGCTATAACAACAGGAGAGGTATTGCAGTTTTCAAAGGATATTTTGGCTGTAGAGAAGACTGGATTTGAGAAAGACAAGAATGAAAACTTAATTCATTCATTAGATATGTATTGTACATCTGGTCATGCCAAGTACTCTTCTAGGTACTAACAATATAGCAGCAAACAAAGATAAACTATAGGAAGGTCACAAAGGAGATTAATATTATAGTCTAGATAAGAAGTAAAAGTAGATGGAGTAGCATGCTCGTGGGTCGGCAGATTCAACATCATTAAAATGTCTATACTACCCAAACTGATCTACAGATTCAAAGCAATACCTTTTAAAATCCCATCATCATTCTTCACAGATATGGAAAAAATAATTTTACACTTTGTTTGGAACCAGAGAAGACCCTGCATATCAAAAGCAATTCTGGGCAATAAAAACAAAATGGGCGGTATTAATATGCCAGATATCAAACTATACTACAAAGCTGTAGTAATTAAATCAATCTGGTATTGGCACAAAAATAGGAATATTGACCAGTGGAACAGATCTGAAAACCCTGATATAAAACCATCCTCATACAGCCATCTAATCTTGGACAAAGCAAACAAAAACATACACTGGAGAAAAGAATCCCTTTTCAATAAATGGTGCTGGGAAAACTGGATAGCCACTTGTAGAAGGCTAAAGCAGGACCCACACCTTTCACCTCTCACAAAAATAAACCCACACTGGATAACAGACTTAAACCTTAGATGTGAAACTATTAGAATTCTAGAGGAAAATGTTGGAAACACTCTCCTAGACATCGGCCTAGGCAAAGAATTTATGGAGAAGTCCCCAAAAGCAATCACAGCAGCAACAAAAATGAATAAATGGGACATGATCAAACTAAAAAGCTTCTGCACAGCCAAAGAAATAGTCATGAAAGTAAACAGACAACCTACAGAATGGGAGAAAATTTTCGCAGCCTACACATCTGACAAGGGGCTGATAACTAGAATCTACTTAGATCTCAGGAAAATCAGCAAGGAAAAATCAAACAACCCTATCAAGAAGTGGGCAAAGGATATGAACAGAAACTTTTCTAAAGAAGACAGAAGAATGGCCAACAAACATATGAAAAAATGCTCAACATCTCTAATCATCAGGGAAATGCAAATCAAAACCACAATGAGATACCACTTAACTCCAGTGAGAATAGCCTTTATCAAAAAGACCCCAAACAATAAATACTGGTGTGGATGCGGAGAGATAGGAACACCCCTACGCTGTTGGGGGGACTGAAAACTAGTTTAACCTCTGTGGAAAGCAATATGGAGATACCTTAAAGCGATACAAGTGGATCTACCATTTGATCCAGCAATCCCATTACTGGGCATCTACCCAAAAGATCCAATGACACTCTACAAAAAAGACACCTGCACTCGAATGTTCATAGCAGCACAATTCAAAATTGCAAAGCTGTGGAAACAACCCAAGTGCCCATCAATTCATGAGTGGATTAATAAAATGTGGTATATGTATACCATGGAGCACTATTCAGCTCTAAGAAACAATGGTGATATAGCACATCTTGTATTCTCCTGGTTAGAGCTGGAACCCATACTACAAGTGAAGTATCTCAAGAATGGAAAACCAAGCACCACATATACCCACCAGCAAACTGGTATTAACTGAACAGCACCTAAGTGGACACATAGGAACTACAGTAATTGGGTATTGGGCAGGTGGGAGGGGGGAGGGTGGTGGGTATATACATACATAATGAGTGAGATGTGCACCGTCTGGGGGATGGTCACACTGGAAGCTCAGACTTGTAGGGGGAGGGGGGACAAGGGCATTATTTGAAACCTTAAAATTCATACCCCCATAATATGCTGAAATAAAAAAATGTAGATGGAGTAGGATTTTAGCCATAAGAAATAGAAGTGGACAGACTTGAGAGGTATATGAGAGACCCTCTATAAGACAGTGGGTAGGCAACAAAGAAACCAGAATGCCTGCCAAATCTCTGTCTTGAGCTTTGGACATGTTTCCAAAATATTTTAAGGTGTGTTAAAACATCAAGGTGGAGAAAGAAGACGTTTATATGAGAGGCTGGGATTTGTCTGGAGTCAGAGATATATTTGCTTAGTCAGTGAAACCATGAAATTAAATGAGATGGACCAGGAAGATTATAGAAAGTGAAAAATAGAGCCCTGAGGAATTCCAACTTTTATAGGCCACTTAGAAGTCACTGAGAGCTGATAGCTACCAGAAGCTGGTAAGGGAAACTGAGAAAGAATAATCAGAAAGACCAGAAGGAGCAGAGTTTTAGGGAAGATGAGTGGTCACCAATGAGAAATATTTCCATGAGGTCAAGTAAGATAATGACTAAAAACTGCCCATGACACTGAACAACATGAAGGTCCTTGGCTTTAGAGAAAACAAGTAGTATATGGAGATGGAGGTGGACCCAATTATGGTGGGTGAGGAGTAAGAGATTAAAAACAGATGGTTAGTAAGGACAACTCCTCTATGAAGTAGCTGGAAGGGAGAAGGGGGCAAAGTAGGGCCATCAAGAAGTGATTTGGCCCAGGTGAAAAATACTGTGGGTTGTTACACCCAGGAGAAAAGACCATCCAAACACTGCAAGATGACATTAGCCCCAGGTACCTTTTGAAGCTTACCCCACCTCCCCCTCTGCCCTCACTCTTTAGCCCACCCCACCCCCACCCAACTGTAAATCATACTGGCTCCCCATCATCATCCCTACTCTTTCTATTTACTTTTTTTGTTTCTAAATGGGAAACATTTGAGAATGTTTACAAACTGGTTGGAATAAGGCAGTATACTTGGGAAAAGGATAGCTCCTAGAATTAGGAGGAATTTAACAAAAGGGTGAGCTCTAGGAAATGAGTAAGGTGTACTATAGAGAACAGAGTAAAATCATTGGGCTATTATACAATGAGAGATACTTCCTCCATTGCAGCAGGACAAAGGAGGAAAATATTAAAATGCAGGGAGATTTGTGAACTTTGTAGCACAAAGTTAAGGAGACGCCTCCCTGGTGGCTTCCAATTCTTTATTCAAGAGTAGCCAGATCCATCTGCTTGATGGAAGGTAGAGATATTTGGTTTGAAGTTTGGGGACAGTGGGACAGCTTAAAATGGGAAAATAAACTGGGTGAAAGTTTCATCCCTCAGATAGGGATGATGCCCACAAGTTTATAGTGTTTCAGTCTTACAAAGGGTGATTTTTCTCAAGTAATAACCAATGGATCCAATACAAGAACACAAGAAAGTGAGTGGTTTGATTCATCCAGAGACTGGGGTTTCTACAGGTTAGGACAATGCACACATAGAGGGGAGGCTAAATTATCAGAAAGAGACTAGTTTAAATGATAGAACATTACATACTAGCTGGGTAAGAGTGAGAGAGTGGTAAAAGGTAGAAGAGTCAATGAATGAGAACACCTGATGTGATGGAATAGCAGGTGTTATGACAATAATAATTTTGGAACAGCTTTGTCTCCAGACAATGGCTGTGCAAAGCTGAAACTTGGAGAAGACTTGGAGAAGAGGCCCTTGGAGAGGAAGAAACTGAGACTGAGATGTTGGATGGGTTGCCCGAGAAGTATAAAAACCACCCAGGAAGATGACTGGGCTTTGGAAGCAGAGGCAGTCAGCAACCAGGATTGAAATCTGGGTGAGCAGTGACTGGGTGTTCAACAGATAACACCAAAGAGGAGACATTCAAAAGTGACAAAACCAAAACTCGTGAGCCCCAAAGAAGCAAGGACGCAGAATCATGATCTGGAAGCCTTGGGGAAGGAAAATTATCACATGCGCACTGTGAGCCTGATACGAGGTAGGATATAGCAGGAAAAAGTATTGTCGTTAGGACGGCGAACACAGGTTTCTGTTACAACCAGGAGGTGTGAGTGCAGAGCAGGAAGACATAGGGGGTGTCTGAATGGTAAATGGAATAGTGCAAGAAGAGAAAGTAGAGTATATGATTACCTCAGAGGAGAGGAAGCACACGGAAATATTCAAAAGGAAAAACATGAGATAGGGATAGACAGGCAGAATGGAGGAAGAATAATGACTTGATGCCCCCTTTCTATCATATTTCTTTAAATATTCATTCAATGTTTATTTAAAGACATTAGAGAAGAATCTGATTTTCTATTGACAAAATTATAATTTTATGTTCAGTATATGTGAAGTTACTATTTGCATTAAGCATATGGAAGGATGATTTTTGAGATATAAAGTTTCTCCCTCTGCTGTCTCCTTCCACCAATTAAGGCAGGTAGCAGGTATTGGAGGAGAACTTTATACTTCCCAATCTCATATTCCTTACTGAGGAAATTCTCCTGGAATACTATTTTCAGCATTCCTGGCTCCATTGCTCACCCTTTCCAAGACAGAGTGACATATCTGATAGGCAAACTTGCCAGAAGCCAGGGAGTGCTTGGCTTTGAGTCCTGTAAGTTTCCTCCCTCTTGTTCTGCCTGCTGTCAAGATGCACACGTCATCTGCTCTCTGCCAAGGGAGACGTTCCTGGAGGGAGGTCTGTGGAGAATGAGGGAGCAGAGCTCTACCAGTGGCTGGATGCATGAGACTTTCTGATTCAGGGGTGAAGTATTTGGAAGTCCACAGAGAGCAGAAATAAAAAGCCACTTTCTCAAATCACCTTCTTAAGTAGTAAAGCTAATATATATGTATTTTTTATCTCTATCGTTCTGCTTCCTGTGTTTCATTTGTCTGGTGGCTCCAAACTCAGGGAGAAAATACGCAAGTTGTATGTTATTTTCCTATTGCTGCCAAAGCAAGTTACACAAACGTGGTGACTTATACAACAATACAAGTGTTTCATTTTACAGCTCTGTAGGTCACAGACTCCAGGGATGAGGACATGGGTATCCTAAGGGGGCCATTATTCTGCTTACCACAGATTATATATAGGCCGATACCCCATGAAGGCTGAGTGCTTTCTACCTTGGGAGACATTTGCAGAAGGGCAGGAAACAGCATTAGCTGCGCAACCCAATCCTTTCTGATTTTGTTTCCAAAAGCCTAAATATATTCTAAAGATTTTGCTGGGGAACTTGGAAGATTTAAAGAGAAAGAGTACTTGAGGAAACATATGAAGAAAGAGGGATTTCCTCCAGATTAACACGATGTTTTCAGAGCTTAGGAGGTGGAGAGAAAAGTCTGAATCTCGAAGTCTGTGGGGAACTTTTCACTCTGCTATGAATACTGGTGAAACAATGGCTGGGTGTGACCCAGGGAGGCAGGATCTCAGCACCAGGGTTCTGCAGCCTAGAAAAGAGTCCTATTCTCCATTGAATGGTATGGAAACAGAGCACCACCAGACCTCACGGAATTGTTGTGACGTGAACGATACCACAGTGGCCAGGATGGACTGGAGATCGAGGGCTCTTCTCCCATTTTCTGAATCATCATTTGAGAGGCTTGCTCAAAATCAACACGACTTTTTTTTGCCTTCTTTCCATACCAGAAAAGTTTCTCATTTGTCTGTGATTTTTCTCCTCCTCCTCCTTCTTTAGTTTCTCTTCATGATTTGCTAAACCAGACACTTTCTTTGAGAGCATATTAAAATATTTGAATTTTAAATAATAAACCACTCATTTTTAGTAAAAGGAACAATGCCATATATTGTTCAGTTTTTCTAGCCAACTGAGACGTGAAGTGCCAGCTGGCTGATGTGTCAGCACAGAGGTGAAACTGGTAGAGACGAACATATATAGATATATATGTGCACATATATATTCATTTTACTAAAGGTTATTATCTGGGGGTACTAGCTGAAGTGGGGCAAATTTGCATTTCCTATAAGGAAGTCTGAGTTAAATATAGGCCCACATTCCCAACTTTTCTACGAATTCTGGCATGCCCCTTCATCTGGTTCCGCAGGAAAGCACAGAAGTCTACAGGGGATGATCTTTTGGAGGATGCCTGAGATAAATAGTGATATGAGCAAGCTGGCCGGGTTGATGGCAGGTCAGACCTCACAGAGTCCAGCTGTGGCTCGGCCTGAAGTTCTGGGGCTTTGAAATGGAGCAAGGGACTCCTTTGCCTCCTGGTCCAATCCAAGGAGCTTGCAGAGTAGGTGGTTCAAAGACGTGATATCTTGCATATGTGGGTGGGTAAGGTTCCCCTTCACTTGCCTTGATTGCAATTTGGGCCCAGCCCTGCATTTGGGTCAGCCCTGAATGAGGAATCTCTGTGCTGGGCTTCTGAATGCAAGCCTCTCTAAGTGCACAGTGTAGATTTTTTCCTCAAGTACTATTTACTAGATTTTGCACCTAAAGATAATTCTATATTTATCTTTAGTTAATATAGCAATTACTTATCAGATATTTATTTTCTTATTTGTAGCTCAAGCCTATCTATATCTCTTCTAATCAGCACTGGGTATTTCTTGGGAAGAACAGTCAATTATGTGGAACTTTATGGAAGACTAATTTCTAATTCTTCTCCTGTGAAAACTCGTAGGATCTGTGGTCAACCAGTTGGATGTTTGCTCCCAGACATGAAATTTTAAGCAACTGAAACAAAGGCAGAAGAAAATTTAGAGGTCAGATTAATCAGAAGTGGTAGAACAGCAGTAGCACTTGGACCCAAGTGGATTTGCAGTGAGACCCTGGCTGCTGCCCCACGTCTAGCACTCCCTTAGTTTCCTATCCATTTGCCTTCTTGGATCTTGCATCTCCTATCAACTCAGGGACTTTTTCCTAATGTCCTGCTGGCAAGTGTCCTTGTTTAAGATGGTTTGCTTAAATCAGAAACCTGATTGTTATATTTTCTATAAAACTTTTAGCTTATCAGTCAAAATATTTAAGAAACAACATTAATATTCTCCCCAGTAATATTCCAGTAAAAAGTTGAGTGGGGATAGAAATGGGAACAGAAGGAAGATGAGGACAGATCAGTTAGATCATGGACTGGTCCTTGCATTATTTCTGAGAATAGTACAGTCTGTACCAAGCACAAATGAGCAAGAATGGATGTACTGAGACTCAGGAGACCGCTTGAGGAGAAGTGGTGAGAGAGGAGAACCACGCTATTTCTTAGCATTTGCCTGTGTTGGTGACACCATTATTTATAAGCAAATACTGAGAATTCCTAGGGCTTCAGACATGGAAATTCAAATTTAATCACAAAATTAAATTCCAGTGCAAAATATAGTCTATTATATGATACTAACCATTTGGATTAGCTCAGAAAATCATATACAATCAACTCTGCAACATCAGAATTTAAAGGTTAATGTGGCACAGAATAATTATAAAGTGCAGTAGAAGAAAAAAAAATACAAAAGAAACCCAGGAAGATATAATCAAAAGAAGCTGATCATTAACTCAACTTACTTGAGATTCCAAGACCATCCTAGACACCACTGAGAGATTCCAGTTCATCTTTCTCTTCTTCTTTCACATTGATAAATAAGGTTGCACTGACTCATGACAATTTTAAATGTATTTAATACCTTTTATTTAAAGAAAAGTAAAGTATTCTTAAAGCCTGAAAAAAACATGGAGTCAACATAAAGTGGCAAGCAAGATGCCAGACAATGAAAAGTCCACAGAGAAGAGGTCAGAAAAAAATTCAGTTGAAACCTTCTAAAGAGGGCACAGTCCCTGAGAGAGTATTAAGAGAATCATTTGCCAAATTAAATAACATGGGTGTTGTATACTTTCAATTAGGCCACTGTAACAAACCACCATAGATTAAAAGTGAGACAGCACATCCAATAAGTTAATGGCATTTGTTTATTAGTTCCAAAAGTACTAAGTGAAAGCTAGAGAGCTATTTAAGTGCAGAAACATGAATATGTAAATGACTGCCAACAGTTAGAATTTTTGTAAATTAAATAGTAATAGAGACTGCTGAGCTATCACATTCATAGCCCAATACTAAAGAACTCTGGAAACTTCAGCTTGGATTGTTTAGCTCCACAATATTTACTTGTATTTGGAGATTTATAACTGCATACGCACACACACACACAAGTCTAGTAGTAAACGTGACTGAAATTCTATGAGTGATACGGCAACTGTCTGCTATAAATGAGATCTAAAACACAGAAAGATCCTAAAAACTAAGGCCTCAGGAATCCAAATTTGTGAAATTTGAACGATTTGGCATTAGCAAAAATACAAGCAAATGTCTTTCATTTGGAGTGTTTTTCCTGTATATGTGAATAAACATGTCTTGAGGATATGTCAAATACTTTTAATTTCACCCTGCCTCCTATACCTACTCAGTTCCATCTGTTTGCATTAGCATGTGACTGATAATTTGAGGTAGAAACATTAAGGCCGTATCTGTCAACAGCACCGTGGAAACGTAAAACAGCATAGATTTGCAGCATCTGCTGTCAAAGGAAAATGCACTTCCTAGTTTGATCTCTCTGGCCCATTTTTCTGCTGTTTATGTCACAGAGAAATGGGAACAGCCAAGTCAACGGAACAGCTTCAGCTTAGAGGTTCAGTGGGTACAGCTGAGATCATCACTGAATAGACCATCTCCCTGAATAGTCCCACTCTCCACTCCCCTGTTCCCAGGCTCACTACCAATTTACTTGCCTTGTGGGTCTGGCTGCCTAAGGAGCAGAAAGGCTTCAGAAAGAGAAATTGGCTCCTGGCTGCAAAGTGCACGGCACCTCTAGCTGGAGAGAGATGGATGGGCTTGCAGCCTCCTCCAGCCACTGCCCAGGCAGGAGCTGCCACCTGTGAGCAGGGGCACATGGAAATAAATGCTAAACCCTGCAGGCTTGATTGAAGGCAAGGTCTTCAATTTTAAGTCAAAGGAGAAGCAGGAGAGGCAGCATATGGAGTGGAGAGTTAAGAAATATTTGAGATTGGCAGCAACCAAAATCAAAATCTTAATTTCTTCAGTTTCTAGGAAGGAAAATTGTCAAACTTTTAATAGGCAGTCATGTTTCATTGGTCCCCCCAGAAATGTTCTGTATGGCGATTTATAACTGCATATACTTATACACATACACACACACACACACACACACGTCACCACAATGATCACTATTATCACTTGTTAGCCACACTAATCTTTTCTTAACATAGATTAAAGGCAGACCCGTATGTAATTGTATGAGACTATTCATTAGAATACAAATTACATGGAAATATTTTATGAATGAAAATCCCCTATTTTTATAATGAGATGCTATCTAAATGCATCTGGGATAAAGCCCTTATGACAATGTGCTTACTCAGAGTTTTATAATAAAATTATTTTGGGTAGAAATCTCCTAGTGAAATGAGAATAGTAAATATTTTCTTTAGTTTTTCAAATCATGCTAATTTATAATTGCTTTGACAAAAATGCCTTTATTTATAAATATCTCACTTTGCTTTAAGGTGAGTTTAGGTAGCAAGGTAAAATCAATTATAACTAAGTTGGGAAGGGGCAAGGGAAGCCAAGCAAACAAAATAAGAAATAAAGTTAACAAGTAAATACAAAAGGATGTAAAATAGAGCCAGGAGTGAAGCTGATTCAGTTGTACTCTCCTTGAATAACCTGTGCCATTTGGCACAGTTGGGTGTGCTTCCATACACTCATTTAATAATCACCTGGTGTCTACCACGTGCCACTCTCCATAGAATGTTTCTCTCCTGACTCGCAGAGCAATGTCTTCTTACCACGGTCCTCCTTGCCACCCTCTTCACTGGCTCCTATTCCTTCCTCCATAACTTCAGTTGAGGAATCTTTTTTGTTTTACCTCAATCCCTTTGCTTTTAACTTCTATTCTAGAGTAAGTAATTCCTAAATAACAGGAGCAAACTCTTTCCAAAATTCAAGTTCTGCATTTTCAGAAGGCCACAGGGTGTCCCCATTTTACTGTTCTGCCAACACCATGGACTTACATGACAGAAACTGCTCTGTGCTTGCCTGCCTGCAATCCCACTGGCCAGAGTGCACCCCCACACGCTGGCACAAAACTAGCTCATGTCTCCTTCACTTTGCTAAACTCAGAGCCAAACTTCCAGCCACTAGGCATTAACCCATGGGAGCATCTCGTCTCTTCCCTCCCCAACGTCTCGCCTGTTTTCCCCCTCACCTTTACACCAGCACAAGCAAAAGCAGGTACACAGAATCGGGGATGTCTGGGAGCCACTGTCATATGTGCTGACATGAAGAAGCCAGGATGAGCCATCGGTTTATAAAAGGGTGACTTAATGAAAAGACAAATCAGACTAAGAGAGAAAAAAGAACAAAAATAGGCTAGCTTAGGAACGATAAAGAGATGTAATCATAATTGCAAAGGATTAAAATATTAATATTTATAAAATACTACTACATGCAAGTCTGTGGCATCACATGTGAGAAACTAAGGTTCATATATTTGATTACTGCTCTCAGTAAATAAAAATATATTGACTTGACAGAGGACCTTCCTAATGCTATTACCTTAGATAAATAATTGGTTGTAAACATGAACAAAAAACATGGACATCAAAATTGCTTGGGAGTACTTATATATGCTTATAGTAATAGCTTTGTTTTAGAATTTAGTCTTCATTATGCATCATAATTGTCATCATCAAAAAAATAATGCTTTTTGAACACTTATTTTGTGCCAGATAGTATTTTAGTCACCTCATATTGGTTGTCTCCTCACAACTCTGAGAGTAAAGTACTATTACATGAGCAAACTGAGACTTAACAAGATTATTTTTTCTAAGATCAACCAGCTAGAAAGAGGTAGGGCATAGAATGGGACCTAGAAAGTCTGATTCTAACATTGGTCATGCAAGCAAGTTAAGGCTTGACCATTAATTTAAGAAATGCTATAGTTACAAAATAATTCCCAAATCTTACTGCTGTAAAATAACAGTGGTTTATTTCTTTCCTAATTGGACCACAAAGTCCAATTCAGTCAGGCAACTCTCTGGTGCCACTGCCCTGTGATCCAGGTCGCTGTCGTTTTGCCACAGAACCGTCTCAACACATCGGTTCTGCATTGGTGCCGTACACGAAGGGGGCTGGACAGCTGCACACTGGCTTTTAAACACTTCAGCCTGGAAGTGACACATTTCATTTCTGCTCATGGCTCATTGCAGACTAATCACATGGCCACAGTCTAACTGTAAGGAATGCCAGAGGATGTTGTCTTCCCATAGCCCAAGAAGAGAAAGATGAAATGGGATTTGGTGTCTATGCCAGAATGTTCTCAATCACTTAACTTGAACATTTTTTGAAGAGGCTGTTGTATACATCACATGTAACCTTAATCAACAGAATGCCTTTTAGAAAGGGCACTATCTGTAGCTAGAACTATCTCCTTAAGGAAATTGTGGGAGAATGTGAAACCTCCAGAGACATCAAGCTCCCAAAGATCATTACTAACTTGTAATAATAAACTGAAAATGAGAGAAATTTCATCTTGCTTTTCAGAAGGGCAATCAAGAAAAGAGAGTATATTAAAACTCTTTAATAACCTATCAAAACAGACCAATGAGAACAAATACTAGCCCAAAGAGCTGATGCAGCCATTGGAGCCCATTCTTGCTGCAAGAGGAAAGGGGAGATGTAGAAGGAGAAAAAATAGTCAGCAAGAAAGCATGAGACTGCAGAGTAAGGAACTCTCTCACTATGGTCTCAAGTCTTTATAAAGTTGACCAGATGAAATATTTAGAGTTTTACTTTTTGTGGAAAACAATCAAAGTGTTGCAAATCTGGACTGATCTGACCCACATCGGAGGTAGTAGGTTGTACTCAGGAGCCAGAAGCCAAAGAGGCCATGAGAAAGTAAACAATAGAGATCAATAGGAAACAATAGAGATCTAGAACTTTAATCCTCACTTTATTTATTTCTTTATCAAACTAAAGGCAATTATGGGACCATATCCACAGGGCTCTGGGATGATTCTCATCTGCCATTTCTGGGGTCCTATTCCTTAGGAAAGCCCAGGCACAATAAGCAGAGCCAAGCACCAGGGCACCCCTTACATCATCATCACTCATCATCATTGATCTACATCGTCAGTCACTCCTACCCCCCATGCCGCTGCTCCACACCTCAGAGGGCGGATCTGCTGCTCCTGTGCCTCCTGTGGGGTTATGTGGAAGCATTGCCCAGGCTGGGCTCCCCTGTGCCTCAGGTCCAGGCAGTCTGGGGTGCCAAGAAGTCGCCTTTCCAAGTTCTGGTCACCTCCCCATGGTGTAACCATAGACTGGGAGGGTCCCTGATGCACCTGGGAATCTTACACCTCTAACAGCTCTTAACTCTTGGGTTATATCTCTCCCTTCTCTCTTGCTCCTGTCAGGGCATTCTTGATTTCCCTTTTCTCTCCAGAATATCCAGAATAACTTCTGCAAAGGTCTTGGATCTTTACAAAAGACAAGAAGATGCACGGACCTCAAGTACTGTCTACTTTCAGTTCTTCAAAACTTCCCAAGAAAAGCAAATACTAAAGATCAAGCTGCTTTGACTAGAGGAGAAACAGCAAGAAAAATAAAGTAAAATTTCAAGCAAAACAAATTAAAATCTTGCCAATGTGCATGTATAGAACACACACATGCTCCCACATACACAATACGGAAAATGAATTTTTGATAGGAAATACACCAGAATGACAATAGCGGTTATCTCTAAGATATGCGGCTATGAAATTGCTGTTTTCCAAACTTTCTGTGGTGAACACGTGTAATTGTCATAATAAACAAACAACAATGTCCTAGGCTGAGGTGAGTTTGCCAGCAGCTGGGTAGATAGTTTCCAGCCTGCTAGCAGCTTCCCACCTCAAGCTCCTGCTCCTTTCTCCTCTACCAGTGGCTTTCTCAAGCATCTGAGAACCTACCTGCTCAGCCTGGATGCAGTTGGAAAAATCATGCATTTGACAAACCCAGATCCAATCCTCAACTGATAGGGGTTGGGAGTCAGTAGATAAATGTCATACCTCCTCATCCTCTAGTAGGATAATTCTGACACGTGTACCACAAAGAACTTCAGAGAATCCCAGCAAGATGCACTCCCAATTGCCCAGAGTGAGACATGCTCATTAACACACTTTGTAGTGGCTTTTTCTCCCTTCCCTGTCTCACCTTCTCTAGTAGCTCAGCTTTACTGAACCAAGAGAATTCCTATAGCCAGTAACCCCTGGATTACCAAAGACCTATCTTTGTTTTTTATCTCTGTACCTCTGCGGCAACTAGCATAGAGCTTTGCCCACATTAGACGTGCTATTAAATGTCTGTGGAATTCAATTAGATTTTAAATTACCATAATTATAATGGAAACTTCAATGTTCCCTTAAATGAGGCAGTATCAGCATAGAAATAGATGCAAAACCAGGACCTTGAGTTACAATTTACAGCACAAAGTGTGTACTTTAAAAGGGCACTGTGCAGTGATCGTGGATCTACTTGATAACTCGCCACAGTACCCGGGAGCAGAGATGGCCAATGTTGTAAGTTTACAAATCAGTTCAAGTGGGCACCATATCAATGATGGTAGATGCTCACATGAAAAGACACTTCGCTTCACTTGTCTGTTCCCTCTAGAATACTCTCATCCTTTGCTACCAGCAGTATCACTACAATGGTTAGTTACCCTCAGAGAGTAAATAGTGGCTCATCGACATTCCCTCATTATGAGCTCTCCATGAGCCATTGCTTCCACAATTTTCTGGCACAATGAGAATTTATATTCATAATGATGAAACAGAAGCTGTAATTGCATAATCCTCAAGTGCTTTTATCAAAGAAAAATTGAATTAAGTTTGATTGTACTCTCGGTCTTTACAAATTGGCAGTCCATCTGTGGGCAACTAGTGCCCCTCAGTTAACCAGAACATTTGATTCACACAAGCCCCGGGTGTGTCACGCAATCTGAAGTACACAGGACTTGGTCTTCTATGTTACTAAAGCTGTGGACTGCCACACCTGGCACTGGTAGCAGCCCCGTCCCTTTCCCCCATGGCTAGTGTGCAGCCCAAGTCTCTCAGCCTGGCATCCTGAAAGCAGAGAAGGAGGCCAAGTGGAGGAGAATGGAGCTATAGCTTAGACTTCAGAGTCAGACACAAGTCTGAAATGCTTGTTTCCACACTTAAACTGGCTCATTGTGACCTAATAGACACTTGACAGATAAAGGTGAGCACTATTTTCATGGCCTTTTTAAATACCCAGAAGAGTCTCAAGCACTTGATGGCATTTAAAACTTCCAGAAAATGCTTTTCATCCCTAAGTGCGTGTGAAGCATGGGGTTAATGTAGGACTTGTCTCACGAAAGTTAGAAGTCAGCAAATTTCTCCTTTCTTCTGGAGCCCTCGGTTTTCCCCGCTCACCCCTCTTTTCACTTTTCCTTTTGAGTGTTCAGGGTCTGATTAAGGCTAGGAGCACAAACGCGGGATTTCATTCCATAGCGCCTTCCCTCACTTCCTACCTGTTGGAGTCATGTATCTTTAGCATATGTTTTCCTGGTTTTTCTTTTCTTCCTTCCTGCTCCTATTACTACCTCCACCTTCTCTTAGTCCTACTTCCTCTCTCTACTGCTTCCAAGAGATAGATGCAAAAGAAAAGAGACTTAAGGTGTTTTTTTCATCTTTGCTTTTTACTTATATCTAATGATGAACCTATGTATTATGTGGTAGGCACCATTCAAGAAATTTTCCTATATAATTCCTTGGTGCCTCTGTTTACATTCAAACCCAGTTCTCCTTCCTCTAAGTTTCATACTATTTTCTCTTCTCAAAATTATCAAGAGGAAGATAGTCAAAGTAACTAGTAAAAATGCCCCTGAACTTCTGCCAAAGTACCTGGTTCTAAGTCCAACACAAAGGCAACTCTGAATTCAGAAGAACCACAAATGTATACAAGTATGTCATCCTAAATGAGTGACAGGAAATGTTTGAGAGAAAAGTACTACTGTAGCTGCAATTAATACTCAGATATAGAAATGAGGCAGAATGAGAGAGTGATTAAAATCTGGGGCTTTGGTGTTAGGTTGCCTGGTTCTGTGAGTAGCTACTTAAATTTCTTAATTTCACATCGGGTGTTATGACTTTCATTGATAGTAATTACACTAACCATCATCCTACTGTGCAATATACTTGTTGGCCATTTGCCTATCTTCTTTTGAGAAATGTCTATTCAGGTCTTTTGCCCATTTTTAAATTGTATTATGTTTTTGCTGTTGAGTTGTTTGAGTTCCTTATATAATCTGAATATTAACCCTATGTCAGATGTATACTTCGCAAATATTTTCACCTATCCGTGGGTTGTCTTTTCACTCTGTTAATGTTTCCCTTGCTATGCTGAGGCTTTTTCATTTATTACATTCCCATATGTCTGTTTTTGCTTTGTTTGGCTTTGGGGGTCTTATCCAAAAGTTTCTTGCTTAGGCCAATGTCATGAATTTTTGTTTAATGTAGTTTATATTTAAAATTAATAGCTTTCTTCTTCCCTTCCTGATTTGCTGTGTTCTCTGTGTGTTTTCAATTAGAATCTCAGCTATTCTGGGAAATAAAGACTGATTCACATCGGGTGTTATGACTTTCATTGATAGTAATTACACTAACCACAGTGGCCACTCTTGAACCTTAAGTAGAGATTCAAAAACACTGATGGGATAGTTTTCTCCAGCCAGTGGCATTCTGATTATGCACCTCCTGCCTTGCTCAGCTTTGCTCTCAACATGGCATTTAAGAGCCAATGCTCTAGCTTTTGAACTCAGCTAAGCCGGCTTGAAATGCTGCCCAGCTTAAGCTCAATTTGAGAAATTTTCAGGTAATAAGGAAATGGGGAGTTGATAAAACAACCAAGGACAATGGAAGGTCTGACATAATTTACACATGAAGATCAATGAAGGTGAATGGATAAAAGAAAGTAGAATGTAGCTGGAGATAGGGAAGAAGGGTAAATTTTTGTGTTGTATTGTATTTGGAGAACTATCTTCACAATACCAAAGAAAGGAAGTAAAAGTTGCCAATTGAGCAAAAGATCAAATCATTTTTGAGGTGTATTTGTTATTCATTCATTCAACAAACATTTATTGAGTACCTATAATATCACAGATACTCTTCAAGATACTGCAATATAATGCTGAAGAACAATGAAAAACCCCCAAAATCTCTATAAATCTCTTCCAGCAAAGATTTGAAGTTGGCTGCCTGCTAGCATTTGACCAACTTAGCTTTTCTCTT
Source organism: Microcebus murinus (assembly GCF_040939455.1). Taxonomy (NCBI): domain Eukaryota; kingdom Metazoa; phylum Chordata; class Mammalia; order Primates; family Cheirogaleidae; genus Microcebus; species Microcebus murinus. The sequence goes on along the minus strand of NC_134106.1, from coordinate 32,444,276 downwards.
CTAGACCTGTAGGTCTGAAAATAGCAAGTGCCCCGGGTTTCAAAGAAGCCAAAGGATTTTTACTTCCTCTTTTGCTGATTTCTTAGCAGGAGGCTCTTGAAGGAGCCACGCTTGTACAGAAAAAGACATTGCAAGCCCTAGGGGAAGGAAACATAGAGAAGCAGGATACAGAACTTTTGTATACTCAAAGGTACACAAAGCCGAGCCTGTCAAACCCAGAAAATGTGCTGATAATATTAAGTGAAAACCCAGAGAGCTAAGCCCTTTGAAACAATTTCCAATTGTCTAACATCTGTGCTAGGGTAACTACAGCTGAAGAAACAACACTTCTTCCAAGCTAACCCAGTTAAGCCAGTAAGCATCATGGAGGCAATGAAGTACAGCTATTCAAATTTCCCTGAATGGAACTTGACGGTCTGGAAATCGCAGCCCCTCAGTCCATAGCTCAGACATGTTTCTATGTTAAAACCTGGAAACATGAGTAGTACAAGTCTGTCCTCTGATTCTCAACAGAACTGAGGACAAAGACACATGTTGATTGATTATACACGAGTGGCTAATTCTTAACATGTACAGGTTTTATTCAGAAAGGTCTATGAAAGAATTGAAAGATCAGATGACAGCACAAACATTTAAGAGAATGGTGTTTAGTGAATATATTTTTTCTCCTATTTGTTACCATATGAGATAATAACTGATGCCAGTAATTCTACTGCAACCAAATAATTTGAAAATACTTAGTAATGTATAACTTCCTCTTCTCTAGAGCTCTGCTCTCATTTGCAGGCTGTGCTTCCATTAGCAACATTTAGCTCCCTTTATAACACTTATTATGGCTATATTTTTATATTTACTTGGATGATTATTTGATTTGTCTCTTTCCCCTCTACCAGATTATAAGTGCCACAAAAGCAAAGTCATCACCACCACCTAGCACGTAGTAAGGCCTCAATAAATAGTTGTGAAATGAATGAACTTTCAACATTGAAGACCATGGAATGAGTTGTATTCCAAACATAACATGATGTTAGGCAAAACTTGTGTGAATAAATCATGAGGACTTTGGAAATGAAATTATTTGTAATAATTCAAATTCCCGGAAGTACATGCCTACATCCATCTAATAATCAGATCTGAAGATGTCAGCTTCCTCCATAGTTGTAGGGCTGATATTATCATTAGTATCATTATTATCATCATCATTTGGATCTATTTGTGTGCTAAATGCTTTACATATATTATTCCTAATCCACAGTAATCCTTTTAGGTATGCATTATTACCCCCATTTTACAGCTTTAATCTTAAGGCTTCCAGAGTTCTTAAGCAGCAGAGCCAGAAATTGAGCTCAACCCTGCTCCAAGTATACTCCACTTCCTCTGCAAAACTGGCTCAGGAATCATGGTTCATTTTGAGTGAGACATCTGTTCATAAATTCACCATCTTAGACTTCATGACACCATGGTTTTGCCTCTCCATCCTTAGAATGGAGACGCCATTGATGGCCATTGGACGCATCTTATTTTTTCAAAGAAAATGTTTCTTGCTGTGCTATCCAGTGTTAGTTTCATACAGAGTTCTGTTCTGACAGCTCTGGCTACTCTAGGAAAAGAGCAGATGTGACAGATGGCCCTGGCAGGAATACCCTAAGTAGAATGCTGAAATAATTCCCTTTTTGACTTGGAGCATTGTTTTGAGAGCCCACAGCTATACTGGAGTTCCAGTACTCAGTGACTAGCAACTCTGCCCTAACAGGAAGGAGGGCCAGACATGAGTGTTGGCGGTATGCCTTTCATGGGATACTTTGTTTGCATGGTGGAAGGTCTAATGACTAGCTGTAGGACTCGTGCCCAGAGGGTCCCTCACATGGGACACTTGTTTGTTTATGCTGGCATATGTGACACCCTGTGGCTCTTATCTGACCTGTGTCAAGTTTACACCTGCCTGACCATTGCTCTGGCCCTGGGAGACCAATCTCCTATTCTCCCCTCTGTTCTGGTGAAACCCAGCCTGGGGCAGCCCCTAGTTCTTTGGAAGATGCAAACTCAATATACCACCACAATAGGAAATAAGCTTAAGAACATTTACTTACAGATTCTGAGCACGTCTCCATCCCTAGGTCACGTGAGCCAGTAATGACGAGTGAAGCAGACAGAGAGAGCATGTGTGGCAAATAGCAGTATATGTAAAGGAATAAGGTGTGGGTCACCTTAAGTTCATGAGCAAATGCCTAAATGTCTGTTTAAAGTGGGGCAGGGAGCCAGGAGCCCAGCCAGCTAGGCAGACAGGAGAGAAGCATAGAGCCAGTTTGAGAATATCGTTCTTTTCTCACTAAAAAACCACCGGGTGTGAAAGAAAGGGCCCTTTTGTTAAAGGATCATTAGAAAAGCATACTTTTTGTTTTGTTTTCATATAAAGTAAGTTCAGTGATTCAATAAAGGAAAGTTTGGGGCCTTAATCATATTTTTGTTGTACTTTCCCATTTCTAGGCACAATTATTTGCATAAAAGAACTTCATAAATGGCTTTTTGATTCTAACTGGTTCATGATCATTGAATGTTTATTTAATCTAACTGGTTTTTTAACAGATCATATTTTCTAGGAAGAAATGAAAATCCAGTTTGTACATGACAATGAAGATTTAAAAGTAACCTTCTTGGATTTGATGTGACAAGTAGCTAGTGGAATTGAGTGGAATTATACAAAGGTGCATGGCTCTACTGAGCCCATGCCACGGCATGTCAGTGGGCACCAACCTCCAATGCTAAGGCCAGAAGGACCATCAGCACATCTTAGAGAGACTGGAATTAAATTTAATGTGGTTTTTCTTTGCTCACATTAACAGGGCTGGCTTTAGTAAATTGGATGATATTTTTTATTGATCCTGGATACATGAAACTTCAGCTGTCATATGGGTGGCTAGGACAGAAAAATTGGGAAATCATGCTGCGTTCAAGGTAGATAGCATAGGTCAACTAGTTTACCCCCACTTATAGTCAAGAATGATTTCCTATTTATTGGATCTCAGTATCTAGCATCTCACAAAACACTAGCTATGCACCTTCCATTTTCCATCCAACTTCAAGATGTAAGGTCCTTTGCCAAAACATTGAAAAATATAATAAGTAAATGACCTGAAGAAAAGAATCATATCTTGGGTAACATTTCAAGTTAAAAGCATTCCCCGATTTAGGGAAATCCAATTTATGAGATTCTAGTATTTCAACTCAAAAGCTATATATAAATTATGGGTTGGAGGAAGGAACAGAGGGTTAATTTAAATTACTAAAATAATTTGTTCTATTACACAAGATTATCTGAAGGTTTCATTTAAATAGTACATTAAAAATATTCCAGGATTTAATGGCATGGATGAAATTACTATAGTGTTCCAAAGCTCCTTCTTTTAGAAACTCTACCTTTGGATTTAATTCAACAAGCTTACCAGGAGCATTTGGCTCTGGTAAATATTGGAGGTGCAGGAAGACTGCAATGAGTCACGTCACCTCCCAGGGACACAAAAATATATGTTTCCCTTTTGTTCCAAATGGTCTTGGATTCTAAAACCAGCAACCAGAATTTAAAAGAATCCCCAAATGAATTAACCTTATTGTTTTAATAAACCAGATGGAGCAATCACTAACATGAAAGCAGAACTTAATTAAAACTGAAGTGTAGATGAGCTGGAACTGAAGAGAGGGGAAGTGCTATTAAAACCAAAGCTGTCTTTCCTCCCATGCCCTCTAGCCCCAAGCACACAAAGCAGGCAATGGCGTGCAGAGGGGATGCCAATGCCCTATTAGGATAAAAATAGTCATGCTAATAATAATGCCATAAATCATTGTTATAATGATTATAAAGCATTAATTGTATTGAACTGTATTGCTGATGATATCATAGTAATGACTACTTTACTGAAGTAACTCTCAAAGGCTAGTTGAAATTATTAATAGCAATTATGATGCTATTGAAATCGCTTCCCCTATCCTGCAATAACCATACTCTTTCAATGGCGGAGAGTAAGAAGATGCATATTTAAAAGTCTGGAGAAGACTTATGAGGAAAAGATAAGGTGACCCCTTTCGTACCTCAAGTGGCATTGAATATTAGTCCACTTCTCCCTGAGTCCTGGCTATTGAAATGATTTCATGTGTTTTCTTACATCCTCATCTGTCCTTCCAATAAACACTCATTACCAAAAGGTGCCCAAGCATTTCACTTTTTCTTGCAACCTGAAAAGGCATAGCCAACTCCCCTGGCTAATTCCAAGTTTACCTTACTGCTTAAAGCTCACTACACTGTTTTAAGAGATTGCAAGAGAAGAGAAATCCTTTTCCCCTACACATATTTCCAGTCTTGCGTATCATCTAATGATCTGAGACTTCAGATAAATTTTAAAAAACAAAAACACTGTATCTCAACATGAAAAGATTAGAAATCCTTAATGTATAAGTACTCCCAGCTAAAACTCATAATATGGCCTGTATATGGTAAAAATGTCTGATAAGTCAGTCAATGTTTATTCAATGTCCTGATATATCACCTTCCAGCCACTGACTTAGTCCAACAGATATATGAAGTAGCTCTGTATTGCAGTAACTTTAGGTATACTGAATGATGTTTCCTAGTCCCAAATGCTGACTGACTTAGCTCTCTAGTGTCTAAAATTCTGTGCCCTTATAAGACATGTTTCTTGTCAGCAGCACATAGTTGGATATTTTGTTTTTCAATCCAGTACAACAATCTAAATTCTAAATATTCTAAATTAGAATATTTTTAGCATGTTTACTTCAAATGTAGTTACTCATGTATTTGAATTTAAACTGCTGTATTACTATGTACTTTCTATTGGGCCCATCTCTCTAAATTCTCTCTCTCTCCCTCACTCTCCCCTCCTCCCACACTATCTTGGCTGTTTTAGATTTATATACTTTATATTTTTAATCTATTTTCCCCTTGATTACCTTGCTTTCTTTGCCCTAGTTCTAAGGTATGTATCTCTGGTTTAAAATTTTTTTATCACTTTTGGAAAATTCCACACTGTTATCTCTTCAAATATTGTTTCTGCCGTATTCCTTTTTAGTCTCATATTTTATTTCCTTGAGCTTATTAAGCACAAATATTTAAAATTCTGTGTCTACTAACTCCATTATCTAGATCCCAAATGAGTCTGTTTCCTTTTTCTCTTGCTTCTCCTGGTTTGTGGCCATGAATTTGTGCTTCCTCATATCATATGAAAATCAGAAAATTTGAGGCTTTCCAATATGGTATCTTCCTCCTAAAGAGTTTTAAATTTGCTTCTGGATCTAGACGAGGGGTACCAGTAATTCCAGATCACTTAATTTCAATCAGGGTTTGACATAATTCAAAATCTGTCTACTTCTAATTTATTCTTATTCCTAGAGAATGCACATTTGGGATCCCAACACAAAAGCCTGGGTTTGTCAGAGCTTCCCTTTTTGGTAACTCCTTGACTCTTGAGTCTGATGTTTGTCTCACTGGCCCTGTAAGCTTTTCACAGCTCTGCTTAGTTTCTCAGCCTTAAAGTTTCCTCTTGGAGAAATGGTAAAAATCTATAAGGAAAAGCAGCCCCAGGGGCCAGCCTCGCCTTTGGGTTTCCTTCTTTTCCCAGATCTTTGATCCATAAGTTGTCACTGTCTTGCTAATTTCTTAAGCCTTAAAATAGATATTTTTCATATTTGATCCAGCTTTTCCACTATTCTCAGTGGGAAGATTGGCCTGAATTATGTAGCATTCTATTAATATTAAAAAGAATTACCAATGCCTAAAATCTAACCACTAGAGAGTTGTCTTTGGCCAAAGGCTTTGCTCTTACTTAAAATCCAAACACCAGTAAGGAATATATCAGGACATTTTACTCATTTACACGTTCAAAGTAGAACAAGTACTTATTCTTTCCCAGATGCTGGGGTTGGAGGTAGAGAACACAGGAAGAAATGTTGGCTCCCTTAAGCTACAGTTTTCCTGGAGTGAAGAATTTCCCAGAGCCTCTTGGATATACAGATAATCAGTAAACCAGTATGCACACTAATGTAAATGCACATTTTTTGATCTTAGAGTTTGCAGATGCTGCTGTCTAGATGGATCTTTGCTGCTGAGAATGTCCCACCAGAAAGATCAGTATAAGGACAACAATCCATCCATCTGCAGCTGCCAATGGCAAGGTCAATCATCGTTTGTACTGTTTGCCCTTAGCATGAAAAATCTGCTCAACCTTAGCTTGATGAGCAGCTCTGACGCCTTTTCACAGGGAAGCACTGACTGCTAATTGTGAAATGATTCTCTTGGTATTCCATAAAGTTTATGTTCCCAGCCGTGGGTGGGCATAGCCATTTATTTAATTAAATATTCATTCTTAGGCATTTTTTAAATGTGCAAAACACTAAGTTAGGTACTATGGAAAGTAAAAAAAGATGAATCGTATTCCTACCCTTTCATTAACATGACTCCAATTATGTTAGCAGGCTTTTAAGACTTTTATTGTACACATCTTTATTGTAAGTCATTTCAAGACCTTTCTGAAAGCAGTCAAGGCATAAATAATTAATAAATCCATGAACAAATCTCTATCCTGTTCTCAGGGAGTTTATGATCCAGAACTGACTCAGCTTACTGTGGAGTTAATAAGACTGGGGCGTCCTTGAATGAAAGGTCATTGAGCTACTTCAGAGCATACAGGGATGCTTTTGTGAGATGGACACTGAAGTGCCTGCCCAACCCATCAGTCCTCCTCCTTTCTTAACAGAACCTGAATTCTGTTCATCTATCTACCCATTGTCATGAGCCTCAGGGGAAGCTGATCTCTAGAAATAAATCTAGAATTGCAGACTCTAGAAATAAAAAGAATATGACACTTTGATGACATCACTGACCCAGTGGGCCAACAGTATAAGCAATTCATTGTAGTCATTATTTTCAAGAAGGAGAGAATGTGAAGAATAAAAACTTGTTTTTCTTTAAAAAAAATGAAAGAAAATAACATTTTTGGTATAATGGGGTAGAGTATTTTATAATATCCTTTAATACTCCAAGAAAAAGGTAATAGGATGAGGAACATGATATCTGATGAATGTATCTATCAGCTTCACCTGTATTACTCCCTGAAAGTTTTAAAGGTAATTTCTTCAAGCGAGCACTGCCTCACAATCAGTACATTTCTAACAGGTATGCTTGACCAAATGGGTAAGATCAGAGTCTCTTGACTTTGGCTCTATTGATATTTGGGCTGATAATTCTTTGCTGTGGGGACTTATCCTGTGTAGGAAGTTTACCAGCATCCTTGGTCCCCACCCACTAGATGGCAGCAGCACCCGTTGCCCTTGGTTTTGACAACTAAAACTGCCTCCAGACACTGCCAAATGTCCTCAAGGGACAAAATCGCCTCCAGTTGAGAACCATCACCTGGATAAGATCACTTTTTTATAGGCTTCAGTCAAGTGTGAAGAAAAGTATTCATTTCTTTTAAAAATAGACCTCATTTTCCTTTTTAAAAAGTATATTAACATTGTGAACATCGCAGAAACATGTAACGTGGAAAAAGTGATCCATAACTCATTCTCAAATATTAACTATTTAATGCATAAACCTCAATATTTTTTATCCATGCATTTGCATATGAATAGATAATTTTGTAAATATGAGCAAGATTTTAATATTGTTGCATTTCAAATTTTTTTCATTTTCTACTTATCAGCATACACAGTACATCTATTCACATTTATAGGTATATATTTATTTTATATATTACATATATATGTATATTTCCCAATCTTATTATTTACAATAGATCACTTTAAATATTATATTGTACAGATGTTCTGTAATTTATTTACTTAATCACCTAAAGTTGAGCATTAGAGTTATTTTCAATTATTTGCCATTGCAAACTAGACTGCAATGAGCATATGTATGTATAACTCCTTGCATACACTGTGAGTATTGCTTTAGGATAAATTATTTGAAGTGAAATTATTGGATTAAAGGCTATAATATCAGCTCTTTTGGAAAGTCTAAGTGTACCTCCAAATGTGGAATAATAAGAACCAGGAGAAATATATTATATAACATTTAACTGCAGTAATTCATGTATGAGAAAAATTAAATGTAGGAATTTTGGGGGTAAATTACCCCATGTCACACAGTTTTTCTTATGGCAGCACCAAGACTATAACCCAGGCCTCCTGAATCCTATTCTGATATATTAAATAAGAAGTGAGTGGAACACCAACTTACATTGCTACAAGCCTATTAGATTTTAAAGAAAGCTCTTATCCATTTGACTGGCTTACAAAAATAAGAAATAGGCATGGAGTTTTATAAGGGGCAGTGGTTCTCAACTGGGAGTTACTTTGCACTGTGGGGAACATGTGGCAATGTCTTGAGGTATTTTTTGTTGTCATAACTGGGTGAGCGCTACTGACATCTAGAAGACAGAGGGCAGAGATGCTGCTAACTTCCTACAGCACACAGGACAGCCCCTATGACAAAGAATTTTTAGGCCCAAAATGTCAATAGTGCTGATATTGAGAAACCCTGAAAATAGAGAAAAGATTTTCAGATATAAAAAATGTAGGTTATTTTCCAGTGTTTGGTCCAGAAAAAGAACCATACTGCCACATCCCTTCCATATCTTCCCCTACACATGTTCACACAGGCAGGTAACACATGGCAGTCACTGGGGTTGAAGGATAGTCATTAACCATATCCCTTCTCCCATTATGAGTTTGGATCCATTAGGTAAGACACAGGAACTGGGAACATGACAAAGAAAATGACAGCATCATTCCTGATAAGGCTAAATTAAAGAGTTTGGCTTGACTTTTGGCCAGAGCTGAGTTTCTTAATCTATCTCTGAGTTGTACTTTGCCACACCAAATGGAGCTTTCCCCAGTCCTTGTAGGGACAGGATCTACCTAAAATGTTCATTGTAGTAATGAACAAGGAAGTGCTACTGAGAACAGGTCATTTGGAGAGACACTCAGGGAAGGCTGAGCCCTTCACCTTCAAATCCTTTTGTCATCCACATTCACCAGTCATGTCCTCCGTTTCTTCCCAAAGAATACAATTAGAGTTAAGAGAGGTCATATGGATTCCTCCCATTGTTTTCCCTGTGGGAGTAGTAGGGTAGTCACTTCCTATCTATGAAAACTTGAGGAGACAGGGCTAGCTCTTTTACAGTTACCATGGCAGAAACTTTGCATGACAGAAAAGCACTTGGTTTTTACCAGGTTTAAATTCCAATCTTTATAGCATATAAAACAAGTTGGTTTGAAGTTCTAAAAAGACACACTAAATAGAGATATATATACACATAAATACGTACATGTACATATATATGAAAACATATATCAGGGATTGTGTGATAAAAAAATCAAACTTTTCTCAGTTAATATACAAATTTAATTGCTGAAGATGAATATTTTTATTAAATAAAATTCTTAAGTCACTTATAAATTGAGATAGGTTACCTATGGACCATGTGACAAGTCTTCTGACCTATGAGGTTTGCTTTATCACTCCTCACTTTTCTTATCTCATTTTTTGCAGGGTCTTCTCTCTATCCATCCAACTATGCCATCCACAGACAACATCTTCTCCACTTCTTAAATATTTACCTGTATTGTAGACGGTTTCCTCGAGATTTTACTTGCTTCTCAAGATCACCCCTGCTTCTCATAACCAGCAAAAGCCTAGAGAGTATAGAAATGACTTGAATTGTGCTTTCAGGCCAAATGGGGAAAAAATAAAATTGTGAACACTTTGGTTAGTCTCATATCCTTGAATAATAATACTCAGAAGCTGCTCAAAATGACAATCTTAGTTGAAAAGATGTCAGGTTCACTCTTTAATTTCCAGGGCAGCAGCTTGGGGCCTTATCACATTCGATCTACAACAAATGCACCATCAAAGGAAAGAATCACCGAGCCCAGGGATGAGTTTGCCTGATCTAAATTCTATTGGTAAAAAACGCTTTTGATCCCCACTACAGCTTCCTAGCCAAACAAAGTAAACTCCACTGGGAGGGAGGATGCAAAATCCATACAGAAGAGAGCAGTCAACATGGACAGGGAGCAGCCATCCAGAACACGTTCAGAAGTAACATATATATACCTGGCTGACCAGGACTGGTCTGAGGCTGACAGGAAGCTGACAAACTGCACAGAGCTGAGAGCTCTCAGAGTCACACAAACTGGGCTTGATATTTTCTCCTCTGAAACTCTAGTAGAGACGAAGAAAAATGAAATAACAGTGACTTAAGCAAAGACGTAATACATGCATTAAAACAACACATTCTCTAATTCACACTCTTCTTTTTAAATGGAATTTTAAAAAATAAAATTTACCAAAAAAAGGGAAAAAGAATAATATCATGGACCATCTGTACCCTCACCAAATAATTTAAGAAATAAAATATAAACACATATGAAGCCCTCCTCATCTGTATTGCCCTTCCTTTTAAGGAATAAAATATTAACACATAAAAAGTATTTCTCATTTGCATTACTCTCTGTTTCAACTCCCATAGCCAAATACTATTCAGAATTTGGTATTTATCATTCCCATGCATGATACCTTTATTATATACATATATGTAATCCATAAACAACATAGAGTATTATTTTAATAGTTTTTTCAATTATATAAATAGCATTCTACTATAAATATCACTTCTTCAACTTGCATTTTTTTCTCTCAACATAATGTTTTCCAGATTTGGCAGGCAATGATTGGTGATTTAAGATTTCTGAGCAGAGGACTGACAAGATTTTCTTCTCATTTTGACTTAGATCATCATAGTCTTGGGAAAAATTAGATGGAAGAGTAATAACTGAAGCAATAATGACTCCAAAACCCAGTCAAGATTGTTACTGGGTCTATCTATAGTAAGCTAGTATCAATATCCTTCAAAGAATTGAAGAAAAGGTTTTTTTCCATTTTTATATATTTCACACATCATTTCTCTTTTCATAAATACTCCTTCACCATTCCACCCCCACCATCATAACTGCCACCATTTCTCTAAGACAGGGAGAAATATTTAGACACCAATATTTCTTACAGTAGAAAGGAAATAGGTAAGATGCTTCATCCCAGAAAAACAGGTGTGTCATCTCTGAAGAGTTATGACAGAGGGGGTATACAAGAGACTGACTCCCTAGGTCATCTGAAAGCAGTCCCAGTATGTGACGGTCACCATTCACAGAGCCTGTGCCCCTGCAGTGTAAGCACCATGAAGACAGTGGGTATGCTTCTGCTTCTCGGTATTTCAGCTTCTAGCATTGGCAAAGAGCAGGTTCACAATGAGTATTTCTTGATAAATCTGATAATGGTGAAGATGAGTGAGACCCAAAAACTCCAACATTTGTAAAATGTCAAGGTTAAAGTACCAAGATTGCTGACCTCTTGCATTCTTCTGTAAGCTCTTCTAACTCTAGTCTTTACATCAATAACATCCTTTCTAGTCTTGTTTTAGTCTCATTAGGGAAAACCTTCCATCTTTGAATACTAATTATCCTGACATTTTCACAAGTGAGGTTAAATACATCACCAATAAGCTGTAACCTTATCTGTTAAAGCCCTTGTCCCATTGCACTTAGAGGAGTGCCAGCCAGTTCCCAGCGGACATTCTGTCATGGCTATAAATCAAAATCTTCAAGGAATCATCAAATTCCGCTTCACGGAGGCCCTGGAAGGAAAAAGTGACATTTATGTGTCAGAAAGCCAATACACAGAATATGCCTATTGTCAAGCGTGGGCACCTGCTTTCTCAAGCAGTGCTGGGGACTTGTTGATGGCACTTGCTTTCTGGAAGGTCACCTGTGTGTATGCCTCTTTGCAGACTTGCAAGAGTTCCTGTTATTCCCAGCCAGAGGGAGTGTCCTGCTTGACCCTGATCTACCTTACATTTCTCAGATGGCTATTTTACATGTGGTGGGCCTCTAAGTAAAAGTGTGAATGTCTGCTTTTAATTCCCTTTAAGGGAATTAAATTCCTTGTTTGTCCTTCCATTAGTCTCTGTTATTCTTAAACACTGATCTGATTAAGCCCTGATCCTCAAATTACCTGAATATCCAAGGAGGAACTTTCTATATGAAAATAGTCCAGACTGAATTTACTGGACCCAATCTGTACTCACAAATATCCAGAAATTAATTAAAATATTACTATCTCATGAAAAAAGTACATTTCTTCAAGAAAGTTATTATGCAGTAGTTCATCAGAAAAGCTCTCAATTCTAAAAATGTTACACCAACTCATAATCAGAATTGGTAAAAATATAGACAAGGAATAAATGAATAATACATGTACTGAAAAAAAGGTAAATTCAAATGAGATTAATTCCCTATGACATTTTTACTGATATTTTGTAATATCAGAATGTGAGTTGAATAACTAAATAATAGATGTCAAAGATAAATCTCACAATGGTGTTTAAGGTGACTTTTTATGGCCAAAATAATCAAACTATCACTTGGAATATTTTATTAGGACATTAGAACTTCTGAATCAACCAATTATTTAAAACTAACTATCAATATGGTCAAAATTTATATTAAAAGCAAAAACTTTAAATTCATCCTATGAAGGCCAAGTATGTTTCAGCTTTAACTAGTCACTTCACATCAAAAACAGAAGGTTTCCCACAATGGCTAATCATTAAATATTCATGGACTTTGAACTCAAAACCCATAAGAAAACATTGGAGTCCAGTCAGATTCATTTGCTAGGAACCCCATCATATATTGATTTAAAAGGCTTTTATATAATATGGGAAATGTCAAAGACATTCTTAGAAAAGGAAAAAGAGCAATTATAAGTTTTGGCTGATGCTAAATGCCAGTGTTTCAATAATTCCCCCGAGGATTTAATAAAACCTGAGCTAATATAAACCAAAATTCATTGATGCAAAGTCCAAAGGCTTAAGATAAGGTCCAATTTCTATCTAGTAAAATTAGATGAGTTTGTGTTCTAAAAAAAATACATCATTTCATCATTTGAAAGTCTCCACTTTCTAACTCCAAATACAGAATACCAGCTCGAGCATTAACCTTAGAGGGCAGGAGTCCAGTGGTTGCCCTCATGCTGACTGGCTGAGAGCTTTACCACTGCAGTGTTCAAACAGGTGAAATCAAAATAATTTAAACATTGACTCTGCCTTGTCCAGTGGGTATAAAAGAATTAGAGTCAGGGTCTCGCTCTGTAGCCCAGGTGGGACTGCAGTGGCACAATCATAGCTCGCTGCAGCCTCAAACTTCTGGGCTCAAGTGATCCTCCTATCACTAAAGCCGCCTTAGGCTCCCCAGAAGCTGGGACTATGGGCACGAGCCACCATGCCCAGATCTTATGAATTTTTTGTAGATACAGTATCTTGCCCAGGCTGGTCTAGAACTCCTGTTCTCAAGTGATCCTCCCATCTTGGCCTCCCAAAGTGCTAAGATTACAGGCATGAGCCACCACACCTGGCAAGAGCAGATAAATTGATATCCATTTGCTTCAAGACAGCAGGAAAAATACTACACATTAAGATATATGAAAAAACATTTAACAACTTCTCTAATAACCACTACCTAATTTGTACCTAATTATAAACCAGCAATTGAGCCACCCATACCCAACTCTTAGCAGCTACAACCAAAAAGCACCAGAGCTTTCTCTAAACAACGTGGGGTAGGATACAGAACACCATTCCAGGGATCTTGGATTTTCTGCCACTTACAAGCCTTTTGTCTATGAATAAATTAACCTCCCTGAGGCATAGTTTCTTCTGGACAGAACAGTGGCCAAGAGCTCAAAAAAAAGATAAGCTAATGCCATTTCATGGGGCTCTACCTGGACATTTCTAGTCAGACAGCGTAATGCAGTCGAAGGAACACAGGCTTAGAGAGTTATGAACTTGAATCCCAAGCCTTCCAACTAGTACCATATTGCTTAGCAACAGTAATTAGCATCTCTAGGTATTCCTCTCCTCATCTGTAAAACAAGGATGGTGATAGACACCTTGCTTTTTAAGAGACTTTATAATGAGTGTTGCAATGGCGGGACTGGCACTTAGTAGGTACTCAGTAAGGATAGTTAGGGCAGTGGCTGTTCATTGATCTCATGGAGACTGTGGGACTGACTGCATAACGAGATAAAGGAGGAAGGGAGACAGGAAGTGGAGCTGCCCTGACAGAAAGAGACGGAGTAATGAGGTAGGGAGATGAAGAATAGGTCAAGAAAAGTAGAAGAGAAATCTTTAAAAAGCCAGGCCAAGAAATCCTTTATGGAAGAAATGACCAAGTAAACAACCAAGAAAAAATAGATCAGGGAATGAACAAATAGAACTCACAGAGATGGCAGAGTGGGGAGGGTAGGATGGGAATTCTAGGAAAACTGCCAAGCAAACGCATCAGAAGAAAATTCCTCCCCGGCAAATGGGACCACAGGTGGGCACTGTGATAACCATGCCTGCAGTGATTCCCTTGGATAATAGCACACCGTCACTACAACTGAGCAGAAGCTCTGGGAAAGGGGATTGCTCCTGTTGTGCAGGTATCTAAGGAGAATTGCTTTATGATTACGCCAAGAGGATATAGAAAATATATATAAATTCTACCAGGGCGTTCATGCTTCTGTGGCCTCCTAGTGTAATGGAAAGGAAAGGGAGGGAAACAGGGAAAATAGGATGTTGATTTCAGTAGCTTCCTGCACAGCACTGAATAGAAGAAACACTGGGGAGAGGGGCCACAAAGTTTCCAGCAACTATCAGGACCTCCAATATCAAAATGTTAGCCCACCTAGTCCAGAGCATACCATGCATATTCCAGGGGAATTTCTGAGAGGGAATTTACTGCTAATACAAATCTAACACTGCCAAACCAGAACTCACTGATCAAGTTTACTAAAAAAAAAAAAAATCAAGGCACTCTTGTGAAATATCACAATGGGATCCCCACTTTGCAGCATGCAGTGGGAAGAGCTTCTGAATCATGAAGGAATAGCCAACAGTCCCTCTCATGGGGCCCTACCCCATCTTCAACAATATATATTTTTCACGTCACCTACCCCTTTACCTGAGATACTCAGCCGCTCAAATACGGAAATTCCTGACACCATCAAGAGCCAGGAGACTAAAGCTTGCTCACAACAGAATGGAGGGAAACTTGGTGACCCAGACTTCCAAGGACTCAGGACACTCTGGTATTAAAAAGGCCTCCTGCCTCTCCTGGCCTCGATGACAAGGGAAATAAACAGATGGATTTCTCAAAACACAGAGACATGTACCAGGCTACACTAATATAACAAGCATGGCTTGCTGCAAACATAGCCCTGAACAAGAAGAGCGGAGCAAGCCCCAAGGTGGACAAGCAAGGGGAGAGACCCCACTTGAATGCAGAAGCCGCTAGTGAGGCGCTTGGACAGAAGAGCAGTGAGAAATAGGCAGACGGACCACACGGAGGACCGAGGATTGGGGCAAAGGGCGCTGGCAAAGCTGCACTTGTCCAGGGAGCTGGCGATGGGAGCAGGCAAAGGGGCGAAACACCCGCATGGGACCAGGCATGGATTGGCAGCAAAGAACAGACCGGG
Organism: Microcebus murinus; assembly: GCF_040939455.1. Classification (NCBI taxonomy): domain Eukaryota; kingdom Metazoa; phylum Chordata; class Mammalia; order Primates; family Cheirogaleidae; genus Microcebus; species Microcebus murinus. The sequence goes on along the minus strand of NC_134106.1, from coordinate 32,428,690 downwards.
TGAAGAGAGACTATAAAACAAACTTTCTGCTTCCACAGTCTTAGCTTATAGCTTAAACATGGCTGCTTCTGTGAGGAGCACAGTAAAGCTGTTTGTCTTCTTTGACAGTGTGGAACGTTACAAAGCTGCCGCTTGGCCCTATTTTACATAAAACCATGGTTTCTGAGGCAAAAACATCAGTGCAGGGTGAGAAAATGTGTTCCTAAGATTGGAATGGCTTCTGTCAGCCAAAGGGTAAGAGATGTAGAATTTATTTCCACACATCAGCTCTCAAACTGTCTTCATCAATAATTCTACCTATTCTGCAAATGCCCACGCAGAACAGAATTAAGTAAGAAGACAATACTCATTTTTTATACTCAATTAGATCTGAAAATATTAAAATTACATTAAAAGGCAAATCCCTTTAAATCTTTCTGAAGGGTAAATGCTCACAAGAATAAAAAGATGGGCCAGGCACTGTGGCTCATTCCTGTAATCCCAGCACTTTGAGAAGCCGAGGAGGGAGGATCACTTGAGCCCAGGAGTTGGAGACCAGCCTGGGCAACAGAGTGAGGCCCCGTCTCTATGAAAAATCAAAAAAATTAGCCAGGAATGGTGATACACAACTGTAGTTCCAGGTACTGTGGAGGCCGAGGCAGAAAGATCACTTGAGCAGCCCTGGAGTTTGATGTTACAGTGAGCTATAATCACCACCACTGCACTCTAACTCTAGCCTAGGCAACACAGCGAGACTCTGTTTCTAGAAAAAAAGAAAAAGGAAAAAAAATGTCCTCTTGTTTTATCTTTGAGCTGCCTGGTTACTAACATTTTAAATGCTCATCACTGACCATTTTGTGGAATTGAGCAACCCAAAATCTTTTATTGAATTATCCTTCTTTAATAAAACATAAATCTTCAGGCAGATTTCTCCATATCGAAGAAAATGCATTTGGCATCACAAATTAAATGCAACAGATGTTTACAGTCCCATATAATCTAGCATTTGAGCTGGGAAGAGAGCAAGACTAAAGTGGTCATATTTCTCGAAACCATGGCTCCTCCTGTGCCCACACAAGCTTAGAAGTACACATGTCATCTGTTACTGGTTGTGATAAAAAAGCAGGCCAAGTACTACAAGTGAGGAATGGGAGAAAAGAGATGCCAAGAGTTCAGGATTTGTCTCTTTCTCCATTTCCTCCCCTATTGATCCACTAACCCAAGATTCAGACAAAGGAGGAGAATGAAGAGGGTAGAAGGACAACAAGAGTGAACCCAGGAAAAGACAGAAAGGCAAGGTTCCTCAGGTGGTAGGAAAAGTCCTTTACTCATATTTGAATACCCAGCTCTTGCAGGTCTCACTGAAATCAGACAGAAGAATTTACCTGAAGAGGAAGAGAAGACATTCCCTTACTCTTTTTCTCTGCTGAGGAAAGATGGGTCGCAATGTGTGTTACCGCATGGTATAGACAGTTTACAGTAGACCGTTCTGGATGAGATCTAGGCAGTGCCAGCCAAGCAGCTATTGAGTAAAACATTCCTGATGTCTGATTCCTTGCAATATATTTTAAACAAATCAAAATACAAAGTATTGTTTTGTTATAAAATGAACAAAACATAGCAAATCAAACCATTCAAATAGTTTGAACTTTCCTAAAATGATCATAAGTATATTTTAGGAGAAAGACTGGTGAATATCCATCATGACTGGTTATCAGCAATAAGAAGATTTGGAGATACATTTTGCTTTGCTTTGTATAACTTTCATTTGGTGGCCATTTGCCAACTTTCGAAGTGTGCACAGGACAGCAGTCTTTGAAGGGCTAAGGGTACAGAATGTTTATTGGATACTAGTTATGTGAATAGTCCTATACAGTAGTCCCCCCATCTTCAGAGAATACACTCCAAGATTCCCAGTGAATGCCTGAAACTGTGGATACTACCAAACCCTATATACTCTATGTTTTTTCCTATACATACATACATATGATAAAGTTTAATTTATAAATTAGGCACAGTAGGAGACTAATAGCAATAACTAATAATCAAATAGAATAATTGTAACAATATGCCAGCACCACTACTCTTGTGCTTTGGGGCCATTAATAAGCACAATCAGGGTTACTTAAACACAAGCATTGTGATCCCATCACAGTCAGTCTTAAAATTGAGTCAGCTACTAAGTGACTGAGAGGCAGGTAGTATCTATGGGGGAGATACACTGGACAAAGGGATGATTCACATCCTAGGGGGATGCAGTGGGATGGTGAAATATTTCATCATGTTACTCAGAATGGTGCACAATTTAAAACTTATAAATTGTTTATTTCTGGAATTTTCCATTTAATATTTTCAGATGGTGTTCGACTGTGGATAACTAAGACCTTGGATGAGAGCGGGTATTATTATACTAAGTGCCTTACCTCTGCCAAATTATTATTCCTCACCATCACCCTCCAAGTAAGTGACAATTGCTATCACCTTTTTGGGCTGAAGAAACAGGGTTCAGAGAGACTAAATAGTTTGCCTAAGGACACAGAGCTGGTGAGAAGAGCAGCCCTAAGATTTAAATGTTCTCTGCTGCTGCCAAGTCTAGCTTGGGAATAATTGGCCTCCTGTAAGTGTTCTCCAGGAATTCTATAGGCTAGCAACTAGAACTTTCATGTTTATAAAAAAAAAAAAAAAAAAGAAGTACTTTGCTAAATTTTGGCAGAATTTGATAGATTACTTAAATATAACCAGGCAGGAATCAGTAAGACCAGGCTAACTTTTTCATTAATTCTGGTGATACATTTTCTAGAAGGAAGCAGGAAAGATGCAAATAGATATGGAGTGGGAGGAGATTCTAGTGACCTCCAGCACCCTGTGTAAATTACCTCTCAATGGCACAGCCAGGAACAAACTAGGATGCCACTCTGGAGGAGATACCAAGAAGGATAATTTGACTTTTTAAAAATTATAACAGAAATGTACCATTTAAATCACATTATAATGGCCTGAAACTATATGACTTCAACAATCATTGAATATTATATTTTGATGGGCAGCAAGAATACAGTTAGTCTCCCCTCTTTAGGCTTTACTAAAGAGTCCTTTGATCATGTCCCTTGTCACAAAACAAACAAAAAAATTACAACCATTAATCTGAAGGTTCCCTCGGTTGCTGTATTTGGCCTAAGTACTGACAGTTCCTCTCCAGCACATTAGTAATACACATAAGATTAGCCCAAGGTTGTATTTATCCAATCCCTTTGAACATCAACATAACATCTCCCTTCACCTTTGCCCAGGGCTATGGACCTTAGGCTGTGTTTTGTTTTTGTTTTTGGAGGTGATGCAGAGATTCTCCAAAAGGACTAAAATTTTTAGCTAAAGCCAAACTAGCGGTTTTCTAGGCAAAGTAGCTTTACATAAGAGTAGATAATTTAACATAACTAGGCTTTAGATTTCAGCTCTTAGGCCCTCCAACAGCTGGATGATGGAGATTCCGGTCAACGGGATTCCTCAATTATGTACACAGACTATGGGGCTTCCACTGTCCTTTCCGAGATGCTACTTTTATAATTTGCCATGTTCAGAAATGGATGCCCCCTGGACATATTACTGCCAACTGCTAAGCCTGAGAGACCTTCCTCAGGGTTTTAAACATGGCCTGTAGTCAGTAAAATAACAGCTACTTCAGTTTATTTCACCTAAAGCCCATGTGTCCTCACTCCTTCCTTCCCACCATTTCTGGTGCTTGGCTCACCAATGTGGAACTTGAAAGCCCCACTAATATCATCATGATGTCCAAACGTTGGACGTGCATATTTAGAGCCAAGCAGACAAGTCAGTGGTCTACAGTAAATACTGGTTCCCAAAATTTAAAGATAAGCTATCCCTAGAGAAGGAAACTGCTAAGATTCAACACTGTTGATTCAGAAGTGGTTTGTAAACAAAAGAAAGGAAGTCAGTACATCAAAGAGACATCTACACTCCCACTGGATGCTTATATCAAAATATCCTATGTACCCCATAAATATGGACTACTACTATGTGCCAATAGAATTTAAAAAAAATTTTTTTTGAAGTCCTTTGTAAACACTACTTAAGAAGAATTTAGAAATCCTCAAGTTAAGCGTAGGCTGCCGGTAAATGAACACTATAAAGGAATCCTTTTTCCTGTAACCTCTTCAAAGAAAGACTGTGTTAAAGAAGTTGACTTGCCTGCATGGAGGCTTGGAGGCTTTTTGAAATATATCCCTGGGCAGACACTTTCCAGTCAATCACAATAACTTACCTACTAGAGAGCAGGCATGGTCCATCATTCATTAGGCTGATCTACAACTTGGATCTATTTTTCAGGACAACTTGCTTACTTTTGTTCTGACTCCATGATTTCAAAGCAACTTTACAATCATGAATTTAGTGTATCGGGTACCATGACACTGAGGGGAAGATGTTCTGGATACCGAACACATTACTTTAGTCATGGGAAAGGAATTTGCCCCATTGCAAATCAGTATATACTGGTTTATTGTGTATTTCTTGGAGGTTTGGTGAGCATGTCAGGCCCCAAGAGCCTCAGAAACTCTGGGTAAACTGAACCCAGCAAGCTCTCTCTCGTCCTTAAACTATGGCAACCCCACCAAAGAATACCCACTGAGGCTTTTGCTGAGCCATAGCTGGCTTCATGCAGAAGCATCTTCCTTTTAAAAGCAGAAAAGACAAAATGTTCCCCTTGGCTAAGTACTCTTCAGTTTTCAGACTGCCTCCACCAACACTGTGTGCTCTCAACAGATCATTCAAACGCATTCTCCACTATCACAATTATGTTTTGTTCTGGAGAACAGTAGTACTGAAGGCAGATAGTAGAACAAGGAGTCATTTTTGTTGTGAAACCTTGATAAGTGTGCCTCAAACTTGTAAATTCGATAACTTCTCATTCTAGCACCCAAAGGAAATCTGTCCAGTCTACTTCATTGCTATCAAATGCCCTACAGCACACCAAACACCCATTTTAGAAAGAACAAGACGCTCCAAATATTTGCAGCACTGAGACAAAAGAACCTTGCTGGACACCCATGTGAGATTCAAGAGACCTTTGAAAATGAGAAATCACACAATTTCTATACAAAAGAAGTCATTGTTCCTTTATCTCCTTCAATGAGATGCTCTAAAGTGTGATCAGTCATGGCCACCATTTCCCTTTTTCATTGGGGCCTAGGCCCTTCATAAAATGCATCATCATTTCATGATTTTGTATCTGAATGAGTAGCTAGATGGATCAAGGCTGATTTATTTGTCAGTGCGGATGAGGCTTAAGTTCAGCTTGAGTTTAGACCTGGAGGTAAATAATGTAGAAAATAGACTTGAAAAGACTGTTGAACTGAAAAAGAAATATAAATTATAACTAGCACTTATGGGCCAGACACTACCTGGGAGCTTTTGACATATTTATAATTTCTTCCAGCTATCCTGCAAGATAGTTATTATGCAGATTTTACTAATGAGGAAACTGAGGTTTAGAAAGTTTGGTTAACATCCCCAAGGTCAAAACAGCCAGAGAGTAAGAAAGTCACGCCTACCTGACATCTAAAGATTTTTTTCCTTCATATTAGAGTGCCTCTCACAACATCTTCGCTTAGTTCTGGATCAAGGAAAAACTTTAAGCCAATAGCCTCTCTTTACCTCAGTTTGTTCATCTATAAAAATAAAGGTAGCTCTCTAAGTAATTTTTGAGTTTCCTTTCCGCTTTAAATCTTTACGATATCATGTGACTTCCACAAAGACCACACTACCAAATATACCATGTAACTAACAGTGGCTCCCTAGGATTTTTAGAAACCTTTGAAATGCTAAAGCACAAAATCCTGTTTAAAATCTATTGATTAAACATGATGTTAAAAATTACCCTTAATGAGCAATTACAAAAATTGAAACTGGAGGGCAGCAAAGTGTCATGGCCCTTCCTAAAAGTTTGAGTGTAGTCAACAGAAAAAACCCAAAATGTTTCTCCATGAATCTAATTATAGTCATGTAATCACAGAGTAACCTTTGAGGGCCGCACTTGCAGAAAACTATAGCTGTCATAGTTCTAATGGTATCTTAGATATGCTTTGGGCTAAGTTTTCCTTTCAGTAATATTTTTTCCTTATGTAGATATGAGTGTCTGAGTGCTGAAACAATATAGCTGGGATTCTCAACAAAGTTCCAGGTTCAAATAATGTTG